>NW_026913640.1:5310000-5632500 GCF_034315485.1 Pezoporus occidentalis | reverse complement strand
TGTCTTAGCTCATAAATGTAATCCTAGCATCAAAGGTACCCAGGCCTGGGGATGCGAAACTGTTTACTTCAATTCTGAACGTTTAAGAAAAAAACGTTCTTTCTTTCCCCCGTCCTCTTACTGAAAGATGCAGAATAGAAAGGGGCGAAGGCATGAAGCAAGGCTGTCTTGAAAGGGCTGCGAGAGGCGCGCTGGCGAGCCCCGGCTCGGACAGGCATGGGTCAGAGGCTCGGGAGGCGATTGTGAAGAGGCATCCACTCACGAAATGCATCTCGACAGTGTGTGGTGATCGATCGCGACCTTGTACCCGCAACATTTATCAGCCCGGAGCCGTGAACTTCAGTTTGCTCCTTTTCCTTGAACGTGGCACCCCTTTCTCTAGCGTGGAGGTGCCGCCCGTGCGCTGCTGAGCCCGCCGGGGCTGCCCCGGCCAACGGGACCGCGCGTCCAGTCGGGCCCCGCCGCCGCTTTTCCGGGCACAGCTCCGGGGCCTTCGTACCTCACACGCATACCCAGCCACTCTCTCCTCCCTGGTAATATCAGTGGCGAAGCAGGAGAGAAAAGTTCATTTGGCTAATTTAACACCACCACCCCACTCCCCACCCCCCACCCCCCACCCTTTCTTTTTTTTTTCACCCTTTTTTCCATCATTAAATCTGCACCTGCAATGTCAGGGGGTCAGCAGATAATAAAACGTGGCACCTTTGAAACTGCTCAGCCACGTGAAAACCGCTGTAATTGATCAGATTAATTCCATGAAGCACAAATTATAGGCACAACTGGGTGGGGGCAGAGGGGGGGACCGGGGCAGGCCGGGGGGGGGTAAGCAGAGGGAGGCTCTGCTCTGGGAAGCTGCAACCGATCTGAGTGCTTTATTTATTTATTTGTGGGCCTGGGTTTTTCTCCGGGGGGGTGGGATGGGGGGGTCCTGGCCCAGCACTGAGTGAGCACTTCTATCAGACATCCGCTCACACACACGGAGCCTCCAGCCATTGTGAGCTTTTTTGACCTGATAAATGCGCTTGGCTGGCATCAAATAGTCCAGCTTTGACCGTTCCCATTTAAATATGTGAATTAGTCATGAAGCATGACACAGCTTGGTGAACTTGCTAAATTGCTGGACTCTATAGGAGCAAGGGGGGGGCGGGAGGGGACGGCACGGCAGAGAAACCCATTCAGACTCCTGCCTTAGGAGGAGAGGTGAGGGCCGCGGGGCCGCACAGGGCAGGGCCGGGGCTGCAGAACGGGTCCCACCCTGACCCCAGCCCCCCTCCGCCCCCCCCTCCCCGAGCCCTTCCTCTTGCGCCTTCCCTCGTCCCTTGTGTCCCCCCTTGCCCCGAAGGGCAGCATGGCTCCGAGGACAGACGGGCTCTAACCGAGGAGTGCTCGGGCTTGGGCAGCACCTGCCCTGCCGGTCTCAGGGGCTGCCACCTCGGGGAAGGTTTGGGGTGCTTCCCCTTCCTTTGGGCCGGTTCCCTCTCCTTCGGGGAGCCTTAGACAGGGCCGGGGGTGCTGTCACCTACCCCTCGGCAGGACAGAGCTGTAGCACACAGATCCGAAAGGAAAGGAGGTAGGGAGGGAAGGATGCAAGCAGCCCGTTCCAAGGCAGCACTGAGGTGGTGGCAGAGATAAAGGCGACCCGGAGCGGCGATGGCTGGGCTGCGGGCCCTTTCACCGCGGTGCCGGCGCTGCTTCCCAATCAGGTGTCCGCCGCTCCAAAGGCCCTGTACCCTCTCGGGGCCCCGAGGGTGCTCCCCTCTCCCTCCTCTCACCCCTGGCTTGCCCGCACCGTCGGGCTCCGGCTCCTCACGGTGCCTCCAACCGTGTGGGCGCAGCGTCCCCTGGTGGCTCCGGGGGTGCGGCAGCGCGGGTTGGCAGGGTCCCGCAGCAGGGAGTCCCCGCCGCCCTCACGGCCCCTCGCTCCTCCGTGGGGCACCCCACGACCGAGAGCACCCCAAGAGGGTGAACGCGGCTGCAGACCAAAGCTAAAGCACCGGCAGGTGATGCGGGGCTCGGTTAAGGGTTAGCTGTCAGGCAGGGAGCTCAGCAGGGCTGCAAAGACAGGAGCATCTCTCCAGGGCTCATGAAGGTTTCTGCGACAGCGGCCAGCCAGAGAGGGCTGATGTGTTCTGTTTTCTCTAATTTTGCTGTCTGAAACCGCATGAACCTAGCAGAGGATCTGGGAATGCTGGAGCTGCCTGGGCCAGCTGGCAGCGTGTTGATCATTGCTACTTGAATATCACTGAAATCTGGGTTAAGCCTGACCATAAAGGCAGTCCTAAATAACGATATGATTAAGACAAAGCACAACGTTGCAGCTGAGCATTGCAGACCGCTACTGAACACCCACCCCACTTATCCTTTAAACCAGTAACACTTCAGGCCTGTGTACCTGATCTAACATAAACTGTATTGAAAAGACATTAAAGAGCTATCTTAGAGCTTTGTTAAAGACTTGTAAACTACTGGCAAAGCCTGGAAGGATGTTAAGGGACAATGGGAGCTAGGGTGATTAATCCTGAAGTAAGAAAGGTGTGAACATGAGCATAGCCAAGCACGCATAATGACTCTGGATAAGGAAACCACACACCTGTATGCCTAGAAAGGGATGGTGATTCGAGAGAGATAGACTATCACTATTAATCCCCCATTAAGTCTTCAAAGATAAAACAACTTCAGGATGACGCAGAAGATTTTCAGACATGCCCAGCACTGGCCACACTTGACTCTCGGCAGAAGGAGCAAAAGATGTGTTGCTTTCTCCAGAACCTGACTGAAAATAAGGATGGAAAAGGTGGGACAACACTTGGTTTTAAGAGTAGACCCTATATTAAAACCAAACTAACACTCTGCAGATTCATCATTTCTTGTTTCAAAGTTGTTTAGCTTATTCACAAAAGCTCTGGAAGATCAAAGCGTAACATACTGAGAGCAGCAGTAAGGTTCCCCATATTCCAAGTATTTTCTTGTTCCAGAAAGCAGCACATCCTAATTTCCCACAGCTTTTTTATGTCGTTGCCACATCCTGTGTACCTGCATGGGAGGACTTCTATTGGATGATGGATGGCATGTAACCCCTTTTGGATGCACAGCATGCCGAGGAAGGGCTGATCTGCCCCTCCTTGCTGTGCAGAGCCTGTGCCATGCCATAACAAGGGTTTGTGAGTCTCTGTATTAACAGCTCCTTTCCCCACCACCAGCCCAAACTACGACTATAAAGGCACTGCAGCAGACTCCCCACTCCACTATGGAATTTTTCCCTCTTCCTCCATGAAGTATTCCTTGTGAACTACCCAGTGGTTGAGCACATCTTGGACTTGATGCACCTCTTACCCCTGCCACAGTCAAAGCCTTCTCTGGTCCACCATGGAAAGGGCTAACTAGAACTGTGGGTCTTGGCACTAGGACCTCTCTGGAGATGCCTGAGAAGACCACCGTCTTCTCTCAAGCTGCTAGTTCACAGGTTCAAGTTTCTTCCTTGGAAATTTAAGGACCATATAGGCATTCCTTAACAGTAAAGGGAAAAGAAAAAAAGAAAAAGAAAAAGAAGAAGAAAAAGAAAGAAAAAGAAAAAAAAAGAAAAAAAAAGAAAAAAAAAGGAAAAAAAAAGAAAAAGGAAAAGAAGCCTTAAAATTCCATTGGGATGACCCACAGCACAAACTGGCTGTGACCCTGTAGCATTATATTTTATTGTTTTGTTTTGTTTTGTTTTTGTTTTGTTTTTTTTTTGTTGTTTTTTTTTTATTATTATTAATGGTACAAAACTATCTTTTCTTCACACACCTAGGAGGACTGTCTTGCATGCATGCCACATCAGGGACCACTACTTCACCACTTCGGCCTGTTTTATGTTACTTAGAGCAATGCCATAACCCTGGCAGTGATTGTAGAATTTGGGTTCAGTGATCACATAAAATGGAGAACCATCAGTCCCACATCATTTTAGATATGTTTTCCTGAAAGGTCTTGCAGGCAGCTGACTCAGTTCAGATTCAGTGGATCATAGTGCAAAGCATGATCCCTGTTTACGGTGCTGGAATTCATGTATACTTCAGTGACAGGGCAGCTTCCCAGGCTCTTCTCCTCCAGTTCTGATGTCCTAGCATTCATCTGCAGATGTACAAGGATCACAGTGTCATCTTGAGGACACTTCTTTGCCTGTGTCAAGAACTGAAAAATCCTGTGGCACAATTGCCATTTCCTAATTCAGATGGGCTAAATATATAGGTTTGCAAAACTATAAGCTCTGTGTATAGCAATTATCTCATCCCGCTGCTTACATGTATGCACTGCTTCCAGCTATTTGAGTTCTGCGTCATGTGCATAAGCTTCATCCTTACCTCTTATTCTTCATCGCACTCGTAACTCCTGCTTTTTGTTCAATCTTCACTATTTTTGTGCTGCAATCTTAAAGAGTGGTGGAGATGACACAGATACTGGGAAGCATACTTTGCCAGAAAATGTACTGGGAAGTTTCTGGGTACAGTGGTCTCCTTGTGTTGCCACCTCCAAATGGATTTTCATGGCACTGTCACGAGAATTAACAATAAGCTGCTGCTTGTCACCAAAAATGTCCTCAGTCCATCCAAAGAGGGATGATTGGAAAGTGGACAATCTTGGAAATTTTAGCTTCTGTTTGAACAAGAGAATGAGAAGGATATTTATCAAAAGACATAAAACTGGTGCAATTTAGAGATTTATAATGAAGTAAGTAGTGAATAGCTCATCGTACACAGACAGGCCTTGACATAAAAGATTTGCTACAAAACTCTATTGAGGGAAGAGTAACATAAGGAAGTTGTAAGAGATCTGTATCTTAACCAATACTTTCTTCTGTACCCTGGCCACAGCTATCTTTATGTTACAGTTAACCTAAATATCTGAGCACAGGATTAAGTGCTCACGTTTGTCCCACCTGATGCAGGAGTATTCACTGCAGAGCCCACACCATTGCTATGGCCTCTCTTTTTGCATATGCCAGCCAGTGTCCCTATGAGGGCACACTGTTCAGTGCCACTCTGAGACTGGCACAGTTAAATGAAGCATCTGTGACACATTTCTCTCTTCCTAGGATGACTGTGGGAAGATCATGGGAGGACTACAAAATATGCTCCCTCTCCTTTCTCTCTGAAGGCAAAGGCAGTAGTATATGATGTAAATTATCCCCAAATGCAGGGTTTGGCCTCTGTCTTGCAGTCACCTGCACTGTTTAAGGCTGCAGCACACACCCTGTCAGAGTTTCATCCTTTGCCAGCTAACCTGGAGATGATTCAGGAGTAGCATGGAACTGTTCCCAGTAGGTGCTATGGATGAACAACCCACTTTAGGGTGGTAAAGGTTTTAGTTGTATGGATGTGAGCAACAGCCTGCCATTTACCTACCAAGGTCAAACAACAGATACTGACCCATTGGATTTACTGGTACAGACGCCACCTACAAGTCCTGGCTAATCCTAGAAGACTTGGAGGACATGTGTTGAGACTGGGGTAAAGCACAATTGCAAATTAATAGAGAAATTCTTTATGTTTAAAACATCTAAGAATGGAGGCTTATCCCACCTCAGTATGTTTCTCTTCCCAGGTCTGTGCTTCATCCCTCACAAGTGAGGAGGCTTGTTAATTATGCTATGGATGCTGAGTCAAGAACAGAAGTCAGTGGAAATGCCCACATGTTACAGCTAACCTAGATGAAAACAAATGGGATCATCCAGCACACATCTCACTGAAACTTTCAGATATGGATTGTGCACCAAAAAGACATATGAAGTTATATTCAAAACAAATCAAATACCAAAACCTCAGATGCCTTTTGTTGGTTGAATCCACCCAGCCCAGTAAATAGGCTCTCTTACGTATGTGGTATCACCTGAGTACCAAATGATTTATTGTCCCTTGGTTTTCGCTTATAAAACTGACAGAGTCTGGGCTGATAAATGCTGATATATGTTAAATTCAACCAGCTTATGATAAAAGTTGCTTGCCAAGTGGCGACAGCTGGATGCCTCAGTAAATACACCATGTAGCTACCTTCACCCCTGAGGAATGTTAATTGCTTTTTGATATAATAAAGCATGTTTAAGGTCCAAAGGAAAGAGACGAGGAGGTTAAACTCAACAGATACATAATTCTATCAACCGCAATGTCTACCACTTAAAATTTACTACCAAGTAGCAAAACAGCTACTATCTGCTTCAGCCAAGCCTGCCAAGGCAGTGATAATGGTTGTGAATAGATATGAGATAACTGTGATCTGACGCTTCCAGATTTACAGTATAACACTGCTGGGGTGTCATCCAGATGGCTATGGAAAAAAAAAAGCATCTTACAGAGAGGTGAGGTCAGTACTGTGTTTTGCTATTAAGTTCCTCTGCATATGCTTACACTGGCAGGCACAGCACTGACCAAAGGACCTGGTTTGAACCATGGCTCGCAGACAATGAATTCCGACCCCCCAAATCCAGACACTGAATGACTCCATCAGCCCATGGTGCTCTTGAGTTTGGTCCATGTTGCAGATACAAGTACTCTTAATAAATGCTGAGAGGTGGCAGAAGTCTGAGCTTTCTCCTTGCCTTACCCTACATCTCATCCCAAATTTGTGCCTGACACAGGCTTTCCTCTAAACAGACTGGGCCTGGGGCAAGCTGGAGCTTGTGAGTGGACTTGGGTCCTTACTGGAGTGTCAAAGAAGCAGTGGCAAGCAATGTGACTGGGAAAATGCACAGAGCTTGAAGGCACCAAAAGCCATGGTACAGAAACCTGGTACAGAAATGTGAAGAAGGGTTTGTGTTCAAGAAAGCCTGCCCATTTCTTCCCATGGTTTTCACTGGGCTAATTAAAGATGTTGCTTCTCTCACAAAATTTGCCCCATTTACAATACTGAATCTTTGTGCTTGAGAAACAAGACACTGGAAGCCTTCACTGTAATATAAAATCGTAACATAAAAACCTAATGCTGGCTCTGGAAAAGGTTCATAGCATGATTTATGGCCCTTCGTCACACTGAATAGCAGCTATTTTATGAATCAGTAGTTCTGTCAGAGCTCTAACACGAGGGCTGTCATTGATTTAAAGCAAGCCTTTGCATTACCATCCCATGGCAAGCTGGTTGCTGTGAGCAACCTGGGTGTTTTCAAGGGGCTCCTTTACTTTGAATGCTTTTTACTGGGCTGCAAAAGGACAAAGAACTGTAGGCTGGAATAACATATAAACATCTTGTTTATAAGAACAGGATATGGTAACAACGCAAGTATTTCAGAGGTGGTAGGGAAGGCACTTAGTTGCCTAAATCTTAATTCTCAGGGCCATGTTAAATGTACAAGATATACAAGACATGGCTAACAGAGGTAACACTGGTCATCTGGGAGTCTGCCCCATTGCAAAGCAGCAACCAGAGACCAGAGAGGATATCCCAAAGTAGCTGACACAGAACCTACATTAGGGCAACTGAACCTCACACAACCCATTTTGTATTCTCAAGTGTTACCATGTTCTTGTTCAGGCAGATTTCTGCTCTGAAGAGCTGCCCCTTTCCCCTTGCACGGGCACAAACTGAAGCCAGAGTCCTGGCAGTCGGGAGCGATTCAGTGGGTGCTGGGTGTGGGAAAGGCTGCTCAGCCAGGAGACAGACTGTGCTAACCCTGCTGAAAAGTCCTTCAGAGCACAGTAACCTGGCTTGGGAGTACTCATTTGCCCTCTGCAGTGGTCCTGTTTGCAGGTCATTTAATAGAAGATTCTTGTGTTGTTTACTTCTAGTGATGCTGTGCACAGGGTAGATGTGCTCCACGTTTGTAGGAACGGACAAACCTGTGTTGGACCCTGCTGGACTTCACTGAAGAAATAGTACTGAATCCAGGGAACAGATGTCACATCCTTTCTCCATTGCCAAACTTCAGGACCAAGAAGATTTTTCTTTTGCTGTTTTGAAGCTTGAGAAAAAAGTAACATTTCCAAGTAACAAGGGACACGTACATCTTCAGAGCTGCAGGTGTTCTTTTGGGGGAAAATGCAATTATATTTTTAAGAGGAAATCTTTTCCAAGTGATAGGCAGAAAGAAGCAACCTAACATACGCAGCCCAACATACTTCAGCAAAGACAGAGAGGGGAAATAACCTGCCAGTGTCACTCACTGCTCCACAAATCTACCACTGTCAAGAAACAGGAGCTAGCAGCATGGTTAGTCCTGCCCAAAATGGAAGGAAAGAGAATGCAGTTCTAGTAGACTTGATGTGTCAATAGCAACAGCTAAAGGGGAAAAAAATCAAAGATATGTGTCCTTCTGTGTTAAAACAGTATGTGTAGATAACTGCTGGATATTACATGAGAGCAGAAGATTACAGAAGATGTCATTTTTTTGTGAGTTGAGAAACAAGTCTTCTGGCATCTAAATCTTCAGCTTAGCTTCCTTCTCCCTCTGCGGTTTAGAAGCGAACTTATGGCTGTACACTAACACGTATGTTACTATTGAAGACCCGAGAGTTTCAGGTAACTTTTTGATGAAAATCATAGAATCATAGAATAGTTAGGGTTGGAAAGGACCTCAAGATCATAGAATCATAGAATGGTTAGAGTTGGAAAGGACCTTTACATCATCTAGTTCCAACCCCCCTGCCATGGGCAGGGACACCTTGCGCTAAATCATATCACCCAAGGCCTCGTCCAACCTGGTCTTGAACACTGCCAGGGATGGAGCATTCACAGCTTCCCTGGGCAACCCATTCCAGTGCCTCACCACCCTAACAGGAAAGAATTTCCTTCTTATATCCAATCTAAACTTCCCCTGTTTAAGTTTTAACCCATTATCCCTTGTCCTGTCACTACAGTCCCAAATGAAGAGTCCCTCCCCAGCATCCCTATAGGCCCCCTTCAGATACTGGAAGGCTGCTATGAGGTCTCCAAGCAGCCTTCTCTTCTCCAGGCTGAACAGCCTCAACTTTCTCAGCCTATCCTCACACAGGAGGTGCTCCAGTCCCCTGATCATCCTCGTGGCCTCCTGTGGACTTGTTCCAACAGTTCCATGTCCTTTTTATGTTGAGGACACCAGAACTGCACACAATACTCCAGGTGAGGTCTCATGAGAGCAGAGTAGAGGGGCAGGATCACCTCCTTCTACCTGCTGGTCACGCTCCTTTTGGTGCAGCCCAGGATACGGTTGGCTTTCTGGGCTGTGAGCACACACTGAAGCCATCTCATGTTCATTTTCTCATCAACCAACACCCCCAAGTCCTTCTCCGCAGGGCTGCTCTGAATCTCTTCTCTGCCCAACCTGTAGCTGTGCCTGGGATTGCTCCGACCCAGGTGTAGGACCTTGCACTTGGCATGGTTAAACTTCATGAGGTTGGCATCAGCCCACCTCACAAGCGTGTCATGGTCCCTCTTAAATAAATAAATAAAGTAAAAAAAAAAAAAAAAAAAAAGAAAAATTAAAGAGCAACCACATTCAAATTCTGTGTTCAGGGCTGCTACGCTCTGATTTAATCTTCTCCCCAGGCTGCTATGAGTTAAAAATCCCAACCTATAGCTTTTTTATAAAGTGTGTGGGATTTGCAGAAGTGTACCATTTAGCACATGACAACACCTGGAGAGATTATAGCACTGGACAAAAGGTGATCCATGCCTTCAGCTTTATGGAGGTGTTTCCACTGTAACAAGTTGCACATTTCACCTGTTGAAAACACTTTTAACTGAAGATTGCTGACAGTACATCATTTGCTTGTCCATCAGCATCTGGCAATATAACATTGCTAATAAGCCAACAAGCATTTTTATTCTTCACCACTCTTTAGGTTAATAATCAGCCAGTCTGGATCATGATTGTGTAGAGAAGACCTCAAGGCTTCAGATCTGTAAACTGAAATGATGGTCACAGAATTTGCAAGACAGATAAGAAAGGGATAAAGGAGTGCAGAGAATTTACAGGGTATGATTTGTTTTCTGCTTGCAATATTTATAATTGTCATTCATCTATTTTCAAGAATCTGCCCCAATTCATGTCCAGTCCAGATCTATTCCCTTACTTCCTTCCCATCTCCTGTCACCTAACCATACACCTGAGGTTCTGTACATGACTCCTAGAATAGACTTATAGAAGGGCTTAAAGATGACTTACTTCCAACCCCTCTGCCACTGTCAGGGACACATTCCACTAGACCAGGTTGCTCAAAGCCCATACAAGTCCCATGCGGAGCAGGTGTTGCCCACCTCTGAGAATCTACCTCCTAGCAGGTGTTGGTCTCTCCTCATTGGGACAGTGGCTTCACCAGGAGATCGCTGAAACCTGGTGTCCCTGTCTACTGTTTATGAAGTGGGTTAGGACAACGAGCTCAGCTGGAGAAGTGCAAAATGGAAATGTTGAGGAACATGAGGATATAGAAACAGCTGCATATGTCAGACTGAAGATCCCTCCTGTTGGGTATCCACTACCCACCAGCAGCCTAGAGAAAATGCCTAGAGAACAGGAAATGAGGATAACCACATGAGGATACCCCAGGACACTTTCCCTGGTGTGGCAACTTCCTTGCCTGCATTAAGATGTTACTTCACTAGACTGTTTGTACTGGGTAGACCTGCTGTTTGATAAGATAAATGCCATGTTAAATTGCTTCTGTTGCTGAAAGCACCTGTGCAACAGGCAGGGCACCTGCTGCAGACATGGATCAGACCCTTCTCAGGCAGCAAAGGATTTGGGTCAGCAGTCCCATTACCCAGAGGTATTTTAGCTCTAGCCTGCTCCAGTAACAGGTGATATTTGTGTCCCACAACAGGCTCTGGGTCAGCCGTTATTTTTGTATGAGCAATACTTCCTTTTTCAGCCTTGCTCTTTATTTACAGTTAATACAGAAAAAATGTCCATCCCTTATTTGAGATTTTTATCTCCCTGCTGTCACTGAATGCTTTACAGATTATTTGCCTATAACACCTCCAGGGTGACCTTCCTGTCACCTTCAAACAGATTGCCACTTAATCATACCTCCTGTCCTCACCAGTGACAGCTTTAGCCCGGCAGCCCTAGGCTGCTCATCTTAATGGCCTGAACTGAGATTTCTGAACCACTCATCAGCTGCAGCCTTGACCTCATTGTTATTAACATTAGAAACTTACTAAAAGAGTGTCTTTCAATTCATGCATCCAGGTACAGTCTTTGCTTTTCTGTACTCACTAAACACTTTGCAACACATATCTATAATCACCGATTACAGTTGCATGCAACTTGCAAAACTTGTGTTTATATGTAGGGAAAGAAAAAAGCCTCAGTTGTCTGCAAAATTAAATTTTCCAAACTTTATAGCAAGCATCTTTTCTTTGCCCATAAATAGAAGATTCACCTTGCGGTCCCAGCCATTGAAAGCTCTGTGGCAGCAGGGTGAATTTGAGCATGGAGATGGGCAACCAAGTAGTTCCAAACATCACCATTGATTCAGCAACCAGGGACTAAGTTCATAGAGCTCACTACCCCCAGCCATGTTAGAAGCCCTATGAATATGGCTCTGGTAGTCCCTGTCAAACAGGAACCTATTCACTGGTGATTTAAAAGGTCTGCCTTCCTATTTGTGATGGTGGAGACGATTTCTCACTGATGCACTATTTCATCAGCCAACACACCAGTACAAGGGGCAGAGCCCGTGTGTTCCTGCCATGCACCAGAGAATCAGACTATGCTACACCTGAAGGAGAGCACGAGAGCTGTCTGCTTGCTGCCTGCTGTGTGGGTGCAAGGAAACATCTGTAGTTGAGAAGCAAAGGCTCATAACACTCTTCCTCCCAAGGCCTTGGGTTGATAGTGCATCCCACAGGCAACAAGCACAAGACCTGACCTGACCAATAGCAGGAGGCTCCTCACCCAGGTTCTTTGCTTGGGAAAAACCCACCCAACCAACCAATGAACCCCCACCAACAAAAGTATCTCTTCAAGGAAGTTCATGAGCAAAGGCTGATGCATCAGCTTTCTCCAAGGACATCTTTCCAATGCAGAATGAATTTGTGCCTGGTCCTTGTGTGCGTCAGTGTTTCTCATGTCCACACAGAGGAGCTGCAGAGAAGTTTATGGAATGAGACCTTCTCCTTGTCCAGCCACACAGATACTGCAAGTGCCAGTTCTTGGGGGTTGGGGGAATGGTCTCTGGGAGGTACGCAGGTTTCTTGGTGACTTCAGACAACCTGTGAACTTCTATATTGTTTCCTGAGGCAAGAAATAGTTCTTTCTTCCCCAGCCCTGTAGACAGAAATGCTCTTTGCTTTCCTCTTTAGCTGAGACACCCTAAAGGCTGCTTGTTGCTCATATCCACCCCATCCTGCCAGGGCCACAGGGGTGAGCCTGTGCTTTGAGATGTGCAGTGGCTGCCTGGCTGTGGTAGAAGGACACAGGCAAGGCCAAAGAGGCGGCACAAGGCATGTAATCGCTGTCTTCTGTCATTCTATAAGGCAGCAGCAATTCCTGGAGGAGTTCACTCCTGGCACAATGGAGACACTCAGTGCCCTTATGCTGTACAGTGGGAACACACAGAGCAGTGCAGCTGACATGAGGAGAGGTACCTCTGGCAGGTCCTGGTTCAAGAGGTGTGGCTGAGGTGGGAAACCATGGTGCAAGTGAAAGCCATTGGACGGCAAGAAGGAGAATGGGCACTTTTGCTTCGCTGAATGCGAATTTGGGCCACTCTTGCCCTTGGGCTCACAGAGCATCTAAGTCTACCCCAATAAAAAAGGTGTGAGGAGCTTGGATGAAACTATAAGGGTGTTTGCAGTGTGGCCTCACTTCCAGAAGAGATTGTTTCCTTCAACATCCCTTCAATTGCTCCCACTTGAATCCTGCAAGGGCACCAAAGCCCTGGAGGCTGCTGGCCCTGTGGCTCCAGAGGGGAAGGAAATCCTTGGAGCTGTTTCCACATCCACCCAGAGCTAATGCTTCATCTTGGGAAAAGCATTAAATCCATCTAGGCCTTGAAAACACAGTGATATCAAATCTGAATTTAAAACAGTTTATGCACAGACCATCATAACATTTTAATGGGGAAAAAATACACAGTCGTTTCAAGCTTGAAGAGTCTAAGTAGTACGGCTTCGTATAAATGGCTGATACGTTATTTGTTTATTGAGCAATCTACTTTTTTATACTGTTTGTCAGGCTATATAATTTTAGGTGAAAGCTTTACAGCATGCTGCGCCTGCCACAAGAACTTCCTTTATATACAGGTTTCTGTTCCAATGTGCGTAGAAAAAAAGACTACTAATTGCTTTCTTACCCCCTCTTGCACTGTTACCCAGAACCTGGCTACTCCATAAATTAGACAACCATATTAATAGTACTGCTGCACAAATGAGTTGAGCACTAAAGCAGTTGATTTCATTTGACATTCACAAGAGGATCATTTAGTTTAAGGGGCTGATTTTGGCAACCATAGCACTCATTTATTCAATTTGAGGTTTCCTAACCACAGTGGTGATGAGGGGTTGTGTTCTTTTCATAGTCTTGGGGCAAGTGGCTTCCTTCCCCTGAGCTGCTGTCTGCCTTGGTCTGCTCTGGGTCTTTGGACTGTACATTACTCCAAGAGCAGGTCACCTCCTAGGCTAAGCTGATGTTGGGACAACATGGCCCTGATGGCTGTGGGGCCTCTGAAAGTTTCTTTACTAAAGCATGATGTTTCATTTACTTCAGCTGCTATGAATAAATTACTGTTACCAAAGATTCTACAACACCACATAGATTTCATTGAATGTTAAAAACTTGTAGGTGTAATATAGGAGAAGAATCCTAAAGCAAAAGATCTAATGGTCATGCCTGGCTAGAAACCCAGTGGCTAGATATTGCTCTGGCAAAGCCCACCAAGTGACATTCTAAAGCTTAAAACTCAGTCCAGCTCAAGTGTTAATCTGCACTGTGGCAGTGCAGACATCACTTGTGTCAAGTCAGGGAAGGACAGCCCAGGGCTTTTACAAGTCCAAACAAACTAAGGACAGGCAGACTGGAATTTCTTCTTCCTTCTGTCTTTCCATATTACTCCAGCTCCACTGTCTTACAATCCCCCACGGTGCTCACCATAACCATACACCCTTGGGCTATCTACCTACTTGCTAAGCACTAAGAGTCCAGGCCCTCTTCCAAGGACCAAATGCCCTGTGAATTCGTTACCAGCTGGGAGAGACTTCCCATTCGATTTTCACTCATCAAACAAGACCAATTAGTCCTCTAAATCACACCAAGTGTTTTCTGACTGCTGCTTTTTAAGCCTCCTGTTATTTCTAGAGCTTGGACCAAACACTAAGTTAATGATTACTGGGTGGAGTTTCACTGGTTACTTTGAGAAGACAGCCTTTTCCAGCCTTCTGGACACCTGAGGTAGAACATTTAATCAATGTCTTTGTCCTTGTCAGCTGATGCATTAAATCAGGTACATAAAATCGTTTCGAGCTCTGACAATGTGTTTTCCAGTGTACAGGTAAAGAGCAATAAAAACTAAGGCATCATTAAGAGAATTAAAATCTAGTCAAGCTTTCACTTAAATGTATGAATTTATACCTATGAAGTGTGTACCATCATTGCACCATAAAGATCTTATTTTTTTTTGTTTAAATCACAGCTTTTCAACTTAATTAACTTGCAAATGTTATCCATATATAAATACCTAAACAGAAATAGTATACAAAGACAAGGAAATAAATATATAAATAAAGGACTGAGAAACACTAGAATTAAGATTATGATGGATAAAGAGAAAGAGAAAGCGAAAGGGAAAGTGGGAGAAGGCAAGGAGCAAGAAAGGCGAGCAGAGGGGTATTGCAGCTAAATGGAAATATGCGAGGCTACATGGATCCTTAGCATGGCTAAATTGCACTTGAAACATATTGCAAATAAAAAAGCAAGCTAATAGACGTTACACTACACAATAAATATTCAGATTATTTTGCATACACAAGAAAAACTTCATTGCAGCTGGGCAAATTAGCATTCCATATTATTTAGTTGCTTCTTCTTACCCATGTGTTTGTGAGAAAATTCTGGTTTCTTTTCCTTCATTTTTTTAAAACATGAGATGTTCTCAAAAGTTTTTAAAGGGCAGATTTTTAACGAATATTTATTTATTTAACTATTTATAATTCAGTCCATGTTAATAACTGATTGGACATACCAAATATAGACACTTATCTCTCCCCTTGATGCATGAACACAGGTAAGGAGGTATGAGCAAGGACATTGAGCGAATAGCTTCAACTGATGCCACTGTCTACTGCTCTGGGAGATGGTATTTTGTCTCCTGCTCTCCTCCCATTCCTTCCCAGGACTCTTATTTACAACATGCTATAGACAAAGCTTAGTCAGTATAACACTGTGTTTGTTCTACTTTCACTCTTTAGGTCCTTGAGTCCAAGATTCATTAACTGCAGACTTTATTACTTCTGTGCTCAGAGGACACGGGTGTGTGTTTCCTCGAGGGCTCCTTCTTAGCACTTCCTCCTGTGGACTCTTGGAGGTTCACGGCTCCTCCAGGACTGATGTGCTATCAGTTTACATAGGGAAGAAATCTGATGCCCTGGTTTTCAAATGGATTTCAATAATTGCTGAACTATGTAAATAACTTCTGAAATCCACATTACGTCAGGTGGGATTAGGTTAAAAAGTCTCCACTAAGTCTTAGTGATCAGCTGAAGTGCTCAGAAGTGCTACTGAACCCACCAGTTCAGAAAAAAACCTGCGTGGACTGATCTTGTGGCATTAGATTTTCATAACCAGACTCCCCAAAAGCATTCCCTTCTCCTGAGAGTCCCTCAAGCGTTTGCAGACCAGTCACCCAGGACAGAAAAGCCCTTTCTGGGGAGTTCAACCCAAGAGATTCATCAAGGTTACATTGTCTGCTGGAGCACCCAGCAGCAAATCCCAGTTCCTGCTTCCCACCTGGGCAGAGGGTTGGTGAGAACAGAGCTCCCTTCTCTCCTGGCTTCCTACACCCATATTTCTCCCTAGGAGCAGAGACAGGGGACGGGAATAAGCTCAGGTGTATTCCTGAGACTCACCCAGAGCTGAGCTGTGCACACACGCAAACCTAGATCTTCAAATACTCTCCTCTGAAGGGTGAGCATCTCATGTGTCCTCTGCGTAAATCACCTTCCTTCTCCAAACTGCCCAGGGCTGGAAGACAGAGCGTTAGGAACATCTTCCACCGTTTCAGCTGCTGGGCTTGATGCTGTCTGCAATGCAGTGAGCTCTGACTGAGTCCTGAGGTGCAAGGTAGGGTAGAAAGAAGCTGTAAAGCATGTAGCTGCTAAATTTTAAGATGTATCTGTGGAGCCTGTGTAATGTGCAGCAGTTCAGAGTCTGGCTAAATGCAGGCACCTTTGCACAGAGGTTGGTCTGGAGGGACATTACTGTGGGACAAGATCCTAGCAGGACTTCTAACATACTTAAATCCAGAAAAAAAAATACAGCAGTAAAGAAAACAGAACAGGAAAAATCTGTAAAGGGTTGCTGCCTCCAGCTGTCAGCTAATCCTGTCTTCTACCTGTTTGGGATCGCCAAACATCTGTTGCTCTTGTTTTCAGAGACTTGCAGAGGCAGTGGCTCCATGCCACCCCCACCACCCCACCCCCCCCCCCCCCCGAAGCCAGCTCCAGTGTGTCACCACTTTCCAGCTTCACTTTCATACCGCTCCAAACAATTGTAAGGAAAGTTTCCCCACACCTTAGGTGAGAGGTGGAGATACAGAATGGAAAATTTCAGCTCAAACGGCTCAAGTCCGGCAAAGTTACACTGGACAAACAGGAGGGGAGGGCTATGGTGAGAACTGCCAGGTGCCACCTGCGCAGCCAGAAGCACTGACTGAGCCCAAAACACACCCTGCTATAAAGAGCTCGGGGTCTAGGTGAGAAATCAGGCAGGGAAGTGAATTCTCTCTGGCTTATATCTCTGGCCTGGGTTCCTCCCTCTATAACGATCTGAATTTTTGTTGTTGGGTTTTGGGCTCTTTCCCTCCTACTCCCATCTGGTATAATAAACATGAAAATAGTTGTGTGGGGCAGACAACACATGAAATTGCTGTTTTCAGTGGAAAGGTTTAACGGTATTTTAAAGCAATTGCTCACTTCTTCTTCCAAGGTAATGAAATTACGGTTCCCCGGTGATAGGCAATATTCCTACCAGAAAATTAAATTATGAGCATGGGGGGGCAATGAGAAGAAAATTAAAAGGTGTAAAAAATAAAGTGTAAAAAGATACTACTCATACAAGTTCTTCTCCTACTCTCAGCCTTTCCCAAGACAATTTGCCTATATATTTCCTGGACAAGATCTTATTCAAAATGGCTTACAAAACATGTCTTCCTGCAGTTCAAAAATGTGGCCCACACCTTTGGTGTGAAGAAGCTGATGCGTGATGGGAAGAGCAAACTGAAGTTGCCATGTGTGAATAAAGAATTGCTCAGAGACCAAGAAAGCTTCTTGCCAAAAAAACAAAGCTGATGAACCAGTGTTACTTTAAGGCAGGTGGAATAGTTCATGCTCTCGTTTTTATCGTTAGTGCTAAGAGGGAAAGACAGCTTTGTTTTCACATGGTTATTGATTATTAACTAGCTTTGTGAAAGGTTACCTTTCTGCTAGATACAGCCGGGGGGGGGGTGGGGTGGAGTGGTGTTAAAAATCAATCCCTGAGAAAGCTCTGTTTCTCAGTCAACTTCTCCCACTGCCAGCCCTTGCCATGGATACAGTTTCCCCGTGTTGGTTTCATCATGTCTGGGACTGAAAAAGAGATTATTTTGATTACGTTAAACTCACCTTCAATACTTCTTTTCTGTCTAAATGTAGATTGCAGAAAAGTAGTTGAGCCCTGAGAAGTCGTCAAATATTATGCCGATATAGAAAATCAAGCCAGATTACTATAAGGAAGTGTGACTGAACTATACTCATTATTTTACACTCTAGTTAGATTGTCAGGGAGGTGGGAGGAATGATGAAACAGCCATCAGTCATAACAAGAAATGAAACTAATTTAATAGGGATTCACAAATTATTTGCATCAAAAGGCAAACAAAATAGTCCTGCTACCCTTCCTAGGGAAAAAAAATAGTGCTATGTCCAGGTGGTTTTACATTTCACTGATCTCAGCAGCCTTCAGTGATGTCTGCCAGACACCGCTGGAGACGAAGTGGACAAGACTTTCAAAATACAGTGACTCACATTAAGCTCCTAAATTAATCATTTAAAGGTAACATCATTGAAAAAGCCATTAAATTTCAAGAGGCATGTTGTATATGCTGGTATACATTCAAAACCACGTAGATATGACAATAGGTATGTGGCTTGGTTTTCCAAACGCCTGAGCTCCCAGAGTCATATTGTATTGTAAAGTTTTAGGCATTATATAATACAGAACAAGAATTAACCATGCAGACAACCTCTTCTCTGTCAGGCAAACACCAAGCTACAGGAATATAATCAGTTCTTAACAAGTCCTTGAAACATATTTGAATCTAACACGGTAATTGAAGTATTGCAATGTGGTTATTGTGAGATCTTACTTTAGGACAGCAACAGCTGAGTGTCTGGAACCTTTGTTACTGGTGCTTGAATATCTGAATTCTTGTGCTGATGTTGAGGGTAGTTACAACCAGCCTGTTCTACTTAACATTGTTGCTATCACCATCAACCTTCAATTACTGATACAGAAACATGGATTCGTTTTTGTTTAGTGTCTTGGAATAACAAACTTGCTATAAAGATTTACCTTCTAAGTAGATTTTCGCAGCATCTTTAATTATAGCATTTAGTAGCCCCAAAAAGTCACCTCAAGGAGTAAAGTGCCATTAGAGGAAATCAGACAGCACAGAGCTGGAAGTGTGAGATTTCCAGCTCCATGGATGAAGCTGGGTGATCCAAACATGGTAGCCATAAATATCCCCAGGATCTCTGAGGACTTCTACAGTCCATAAAAACTTCCTACCACACATAAGGCACAGGACCTCCAGCTGAACTGCAACATACGTCCAGCCAGATTTAAGGGTAGGGAGAAACTTCCCAACCCATTGTTAATTTATTCTGGTGTACAACATGTCCTTTGCTCTTCTGGTTTCAATGGTTAAATCTCTGTTGTACATGTATCGGCGTGAAGAAACACATTTAATCAACCGTCTTTTCTTTGCATGGTTACCTATAGACTGAGGATGGTCAAGTTTCTTGTCATTCTGAGGCTGTCAAATCCAGAGACCTGAGGAGTTAGGACCGGGGAATTCCCCAGCTGTGAGATTACAGTATGTGTGCAGCGGTTCCTGGGCACACTATTCAAAGTGTTCAAGTGCTACTGGCCTCACAGTGACCACATATGAGCTAAAGAGGCAAGGCTGCATCTTTTAATTTCTTACATTGTCCCTACCCATTTCAAGGCTCTTCTAGTTGGAGAATCAGGACTGATTAAATGCAGGCAGGTGCAAGGTGAGCAAAAGGCAGCAATGCCTCACACAGCAGCAGAGAATCTGGGGAACCATTTACCAGAAGGTGGTGGGAGGCAAAGATTTGCATAAGGTTCCAGGGGAGACTAAAGGTGTGGAAGAATTAACGGGACTGTAACTTTCTCACGCGTCAGGAAATACCTGGAGTAGAAAATTCTGGAAGTCTGTGAGAAGATCTCGATGAGGCGTCTCATATGCACAGCTGCTGCAGCTGCCAAAGATGATGTGTATGGGCATCATTTAGGGAGAGAGTATGGGGTCACTGGACCTTTGCCTGGAGTCAACATAGCAGTGTCTGTAGAGCCCCATTCTTCCCATCGCTCCCACCTGCCTCTTCCATCGTTCATTTCCCACACCAAGCAGGCACTGGGGTAGGACCCACTCACAGCTCAGAAGCTTCTCCTGGGAAACCCCAGCAGTGGAGGGGCTTTGCAGCCAGACCTCGGTGACCGTATCCCGGGAGGAGACGCAGCCCGTGGCCCCGGCTGCTGGACATTACCACGCTGGGGACTGGCTGGGGTCCCCAGTGCCGGGATACCCCGCGGGGCCCTTTTCCTGCACTGCTGCTCTCCTCTTTGTTGTTAGCACGGTAAAGCGTGCCCTTATCGCGGGCTCACGCAGGCAGAATGAAAGAGAATTAGCTCTAAATCATACGAAATTCATTTGCTTTGGAGAGGCAAGTGTTTGCTCTATTTAGAGACGTTCGTTATAGAGAGAGGACTGCATTAAGACACCGGGTAATGGTCCTCCATGGAGATGAATCAATTTGCTCTGGGTTTTATGGCCTTGCGCTTGTTTGTCCGCGCCGGTTCCCTGTGGAAAAATCGGGGCTGTAAACGCTTCGGGGGGCAGATCTCTGGAGAAAGGGTGCTGAGCTAGGGTCGGTGCCCGAGGAGTCTCCTGATCAAAGGACACCCGTACCAGCCCAGAAACCCCGGGGAGGCATCACAGGCATGCATAGAGGTGCCGAGCGAGGGGAGCACGGATAAAGAAGCTCGCCTGGTTCAGTGCACCCGCCCCGGGCACACACAGGCTGCGAGCCCCTGGCAGGCCGTGTACCCGCCCGGCTTGCCAGGGGACGGAGACGGAGGGCGCCGGGCCGGGGAGAGCCCCGGCAGCAGCGATGTCTATCGGTAATTCCCGCTAATAAAATACTTTTTCACTATCCGCACTATAATTGGTTTACAGCCTTTTTTGTTTATTTATCCATAAGAGCTGCTGTTAAATGGCTTGAGAAAGCAATCGCTTAATGGCTCAATATTGAATCAAAGGATCAGTGTGCTTTCTAAGAGATGGGGGACCTGCGTGGGTCCGCAGCGGAAACTCATTTTAAATGTAATGGACTGGGCGGGTTTATGATCCCACGGAACTTGACGCAAAAGCGAGCTACCGGGAGTCTCCGGCCCTGCCCAATCAGAGGATGCATCGCCTCTGGCCAAGTCGCGCAGAGCCCGGTCGAGTTTAAGCTGGCCAAGCCGAACTGAACCGAACCGAGCCGAGCCGCGGGCATACGGGCCCGCCCCGCTGCTCCCTGCACCCGCCATAGACTTAGCAGCGGGTGTGCCCCACGACGGCGGCGGCCGGAGCCCCGATGCCGGGGAAGGAGCCGGGAGAAGAGGCAGTGAAAGGAGAAGCGTATAGGAAGCGTGCATGTCCCCAAACCAGCGAGAGCGGCGGCAGCGCAGAGAGCAGGGAGGCAGGGAAATGATCTTTGTCCCTTTCGGTAGTTCTCCGCCTCCTCATAGCCTCGTCACCAAGTCAACCGGCACCAGCTCGGAGCAGATTACCTCCGAGGGTCAACACATTGCAGCCCAAACCGCGGGGAAGGCTCCCAAATTTACCCCTTGGACAAACAATCCGCTGCCTATCGCTCGCCCTGGTGATAGCATTGTGGTCCCCACCAGCCGCATCCCCCAGGCCAGGGCGGGAGCGGGCTGAAAGCCGATCGTTACCCGCACATGGGCCTCCGGCATACAGGTCCCCCCGAGGGAGGGGGCGCACCCTGCCAGCACCCTGGCTGGCACCTGTCGCACCCTGCCCGTCCCCGGACATCTCAATCCCTGCACGGGATGCTCCCGGAACCAAAAGTGCCCTGACGCCAAACCCCTTCAGGAGTCTTTTCTTCCCGAGGTTTTCCCTCCCCAAGAGGTGACCGGATGAGGGAAGGGTGGCTGGGAGAAGAGCAGCCCCTGGCCAAGCGGACCGTGGAGGCAAAAGGGGTTTCGGGGCTGCCTCTCCCGGCGAGCCCTGCACGTCGGGGCAACCGTCTCAAGACCCTAGCGGCTGGGCTTCTCACCCCAAAGGAGGGAGCGGCACCCCTTGGCGGGGTCAGGGGGTCCTGGGGCCTGCCTGGCCACTGGGAAGGGGCTTGCTGGGCCAGGGCCACCCCGGGGGCCTCTTATGGGTCGCGCCCCGCCCCGGAGGGCCGCGGGAGGGCTCACGTGGGGAGCGGCACCTATGGGGAGGCGGCGGGAGCCGGGCGGGCGGCGGGGCCCATCGGGGCGGCGAGCTGTCAAAGAGGCATCCCGGGAGCTGGGAGCGGGAGCAACCCTATGTGTCTCTAAGCTGCGAGACCCCCCGCCCCGGTCCCGCTCGCCATGAACACCGAGGAGCAGTATTACGCCTCGGCACAGCTCTATAAGGAGTCGTGCGCATTTCAGAGAGCCCCGGCACAGGATTACAGCCCCGGCCCCCCCGCTTGCCTGTACATGGGCAGGCAGCAGCAGACTCCTTACCCCAGCGCCTTAGGGGCTCTCGAGCAAGGCAGCCCGCCAGACATCTCACCTTATGAGGTGCCCCCCATCACAGAAGATGCCGGGGTCTCCCACCTTCACCACCACCACCATCATCTGCCTCCTCTCCACCAGGACGCGCTGCCTTTCGCAGACGGCGCGGACACGGGGGCGACAGAGGAGACCCGAGTACAGGTGCCTTTCGCCTGGATGAAGTCCACCAAATCTCACGCCTGGAAGGGACAGTGGACCGGTAAGTCCCGCCGAATCCCTCTGCCCCTATCCCGCCGCTCCTCTCTATCTCCTCGCCCTCCCCTGCACCGGTCCTGATCCCGCTGCTCGGGTTTAGCGTGAAGAGGTACTGGAGGGTAACTTCCTTGGGATGCTACTGCCCCCCTGTCAGCCCTTCAAGACCCACTGCTGCCGCCGTCGGGTTGAACCCCGGGGTTGGAGCCGTCCCCCGGGCCGCTCCCTGAGCTGCCCAAGCCGTCAGCAATTATTAACAGCTTATTTTTCACTAATTAACTAATTGTCCCCAAGTCGGGGCGACGTGCAAACGCTTCCCAGGCGCTGCTGCCTCTCCGAGCAGGGTGGGTCCGCGGATCAGCCTCTCCGCGGGAGCGGTGGGCTCCTCGCTGGGGCCGAGGATGGGGAGCGGGAGACACCGGCGAGATGGAGTCGACGGGAAGCGGCGGGCAGGACGGCAAAGGACACGGAGCAGCCCTGAAACTGCGGGGCAGCCACCTTGCCCCTCACCGCTGCCTCTCTGCTCTCCCCTGCGGCAGAGCCCATTTTCCTCCCAGACTCCTTGTCCCACCTTCTCTCGCTTCCCGGTGGGTTTTAGTCGTAATTGCACCTTTCCAAGTGAAAACAGAGGGCAGGGGAAACAATGCACAAACGAAACAGAGCTGCCAGCGAGGGGAAGAAACTCTATCTAGACAGAAAGTTCCGCTGCCCAACAATATTCTTGTCTCTGCCTGCACAATGTTATCGTGTCCTGCGCCTTTGTCACGCCTATACGGCAAATATTATATCAATGGCTTTGTTCAAATAGACAGTTGAAAAAAGGACCTGAGTATTAAAATCACCATGAAATAGTTTGGGAATTACATGGTTTGGATCGAGGGTACAGGGAGGGGGACAGGCGGCGGTCTCCTACCCCGACGGAGGCTCAACAGCCGGGAAGGGGAGAGGAATGCTGCTCCACGCTCGACTCGGCAGCAGGGACTGTGCCTGTGGAGAGAAAAATCAGATTGTTTTCCTTGGATTGAATGAATTTCTGGAATAATATATATATATATATATTAAAAAAGGTCGAATGGGAGAAAGCGCCAGACACCCGACACTTTTTTCTTTGTGTCCTTACCAGATGACCAAACAATCAGCAAACCGAAACTTTTCCCCCAACACCCGAAAACTCTGCCCTGTTCTTTCCAGCTCTGCCGGGAGGTCCAGGCAAAGGCAGTCCCACAGCTCTGCGTGGTGCACGCCGGGGGTGTGCGGGCACCCGGGGCAGCTACCACCGCGGTGCGCGGGGCCCAGCACTGTGCCGTGGCCGGTCCCGGGAGGTTCTGCAACGTAGAAATCACAGATTCTATATACTGTAAGTTCTATAGCCCAAGGATTTCAGCTTTTATGGACACCCTTGGGATGTAGGCGCTCGTGGATTCCGCTGGGCTTTGTGTTGCTATTGCCGATGAAAGGCGCCCAGAGAGGCCGTGGCAAACCCGGCCCGGTGCCACCCGCAGTGCCCGGCCCCTGGCTCCGCTGGACCGAGAGCTGCCGGCCGCTCCCCTAAGGCTCACCCGGTCCCACAGGCAGGACACGGCGGGAGCACGGCCCAGTGAGCTGCGGGAGCAGGTCTGCAACGGCCTTCCGATGGGCAGATCCTGGCGTTCCACCTTCCTGGTAGCACTGATTCACCTTGCCATAACAGAGCTATTTTTTTCAGATCCATGCACGTGCACAGTGTTATATTTAGAAACATTTAATGCATATATATTTATTTTAACATCGATTTAATATATATTTTAATATATTTACAGAAAAAAATTATATACAGAGGCTTATATTTATAAACAATTTTATGTATATAAACATTTCTATGCCTAATTTAGATTAAACATTAGGAAGAAATTCTTCACTATGAGAGTACTGAACCACTGGCACAGGTTGACCAGAGAAGCTGTGGCTGCCCCATCCCTGGAAGTGTTCAAGGCCAGGCTGGATGGGTCTTTGAGAAACCTGATTTAGCGGAATGTTCGTGCCCGTGGCAGGGGGTTAGACTAGTTCTTTAAAGTCCCTTCAAGCCCAAACGAGTCTATGATTCTATATACATGCATTTAAATATATATAATATATATATACACATAAGCTTATATACAGAGGTTTATATTTCTGTTTATAAACATTATGTACATATAAACCCGTGGGAATAGAAAGACGGGAGGCGAAGAGCCGTGTAGCTGTCTTGAAATGGCTGTTTCGATCTGGCTCTTTCAACGACTGTTTCCTGCAGACGTTGTCGCCACCGAATGTCTTCCCAGGTGGGCTCCAGGCCCTGGCCATAGTGGTCGGGAATTTCAGCGCCCTCCCGGCTCCACACGTGCCCACACTTGCCGTGCCAACGGCCATTCCGCTGCTGCCGCTGTTTACAGGAAGGGAAGATCCAAGGTTTAACCAACCTGACAAAACGGAAGGGCTGCGGTCTTGCTGTCGGTCCCGATCTCGTCCCTGCAGCCATGCCGGGGCCCTCCCCGTTGCTTCTCACGGGGGTCTCCGCAGCCGGGAGAAGGCCCAAGTTTCCGCGGGCTCAGGGCTCTTCGATGGCGATATCCTGTAAGAAACCCCCAGACTCTTGTTCCGTGAGATTCCCACCACCTTTTTGAGACTTGTGCCTACGGGTGCCCGCGGCGAGGCCCACCGGGGAGAAGCTGCCCGCTCGCCCTGCCCGGCTGCGGCACTGCCACCGGACCGCCGCTGGCCGGCTGGCTTCTCTTCCGGGTCCCGTACTGCAGGGATGAGATTTGGCTGTATTTTCTATTATTATTATTAATGTTACTATTGTTACTATTACTATTATTACTACTGTAACTATTATTATTACTATTATTAATTTGGTTGCTTGTGTGTGTGTACAAAAGAAAGTATTTTTCTGTATTATTGTAGCTTTGGTTTTGTGGCTGGTTTTGTTCTGTGGCCGAAGTTTTTTGGGGGGAGCGGATCCGTTTTGATGTTGGGGAATGTGTTTATTTTAATTTTCATTTAATTTTATTTTTCCCCCTTTCTTTTCACCTTTTTCTTTTTTCAGTTTTTTTTTTTTTTTTTTTTTTTGGCAGTTGCCAGGCCCTGGAGCTCTTCAGAGCTTTCAGCGACATGCGACTCGCGGCGCTTGAGCGTCAATCCCAGTTTGAGCGACTGCTCTTCCCTGAAAACTTCCACCAAATTACTACTAACCTCCCCCTAAATTATTATAAAAGACAATAGCAGCAGTCGCAACTGCTTCCCCCAGCACCCCCTTACTGTGCCCGGCCGGGGGCCTCCCCGAGGACACCTCTCACCCCACGCGCTTTCCCCAGCTTGTTCTTCGCGCCGCACGGGGATGCAGGGTCGCGGCCCCGCAGACCGATGGGAGACCGGGCTGGCCGGGATTGACTGTCCCTTCTTTCTCTACAGGGGGGTCCTACGTGGTGGAGCCGGAGGAGAGCAAGCGGACGAGGACGGCGTACACCCGGGCTCAGCTTCTGGAGCTGGAGAAGGAGTTTCTCTTCAACAAGTACATCTCCAGGCCGCGGCGGGTGGAACTAGCTGTCATGTTGAACTTGACCGAGAGGCACATCAAGATCTGGTTCCAGAACCGGCGGATGAAGTGGAAGAAGGAAGAGGACAAAAAGCGAGGGGCGGGCAACAGCAATGACCCGGAGCAAGACTGCGTGGTGTCCCCCGGGGAGCTCCAGGGCAAGGAAGATCTCCAGCCGTGCCCCGCCGGGAACCTGCCCTCGGGGGGCTCCAGGGACCCGCTCGCCCCCAGCCTCGCCCCCAGAAGGCAGACGGATTCCCGGTGAGCCACGGGGAGTCCCACGCCCCTGGCTGAGGAAGAGGAGACAGGGGAGAGAGCCGGGAAGCTGGCGCCGGCTTCCCGCCGCCGTGCCGTGACCGACCCTCGCCCGCCTTCCCTGGGGAAACTCGATGACCCCACTCCGAAACTCCCGTCCTGAGAAAGTTAAACGAAAGTGCTCGGCTGTAGCGAGGAGAGGCTCGCTGCGGGCCGTGGGGCCGGAGGAGGCCGCAGTCAGCCTCTGGGATGGCGGCGAGCTGGGCCCCACTTTCCCGGGGCACCCCGCGTCTCAGCGGGCCCGACGGGGCAGCTTTCCCCGGGGAAGGCGGGTCTCGGGTGGGCACCGACGGTGTGCGCAACTCTGGGTACACGGAGCTGTCTGGAAACTGGAGGAGAAGCGAGCTAACGCCGCCTTACCGCTGGCGGCTGCTCCGCCAGGGCGCGGGACCCGCCGTGCCCGGAGCTGCACAAGAGCGGCCGCAGAGCCAGGCATCCTGGGCCTCAGAGGCACCGGTTCCACCGAGGACCCTGCCAGGACTGTTACTTCCAGTTAGGAACTGAAACCTGGTTTGTTTCTTGTTCTTTTGCATTTGGGAAAAAAATAGAAAGGAAAAATTAAAAAAAAACAAGAGCCCAGGTGTCCTGCGGGCAGTACTTGTCTCCCCCCATGACCAGCTCCTCATGACCGGCACAAGTAGCCAGAACCCCCTCAAGGCTCCGCCACAGCCTGACACTGCGTCACGGCCCGCGTGTCTCCCGAGGGATGGGTGTCAGCCCGGAGATGCGGCAGAAAACCCGCGGGTGCTCTCCGGGCAGCAAATAGGCTCAGATCGGGCTGCACGCCGAGAGCGGGATGTGTCAAGGGGGTTAGGACCGGTCCTAGGAACATTTTCCTTCCTCTCTTCCACCTCTGCCGCAAGTTCGGACTCTTCTTCGGAGAGAAGAAACCTTCCTGCAGCACAGGCTCCCGGCCCTGTGTGGCTCTCTGCATGGTTTTTCTCTTCAGTCCTGGCTTTACATCCACGCGGAGGCTGTGGCCAGGGCCCTCCAGGGCTGTGGTGCCATTTTCCTGGTGTTCTTTTCCGGCCCTGCTCGGCGTGCGGGAGAGCGTCTGCTACGGGCTGGAGGGTGATTCCCTGCGGAGAGCCGGCACTGGCGGCTCAGCCGCCGGCCCTCCGGCCCTAGCCAGCCTTCCCTTCAGCCGCTGCTCGTCTGTCGCTAGAAGATCTTCCCTGTCTCGACAAGGGCAGCAACAGGCATTTTGCACAAGGGAAATGAACTGCTCCGGTGAGCGCCTCTAAGAGCGACGGTAATTCAGCCAGATGCGGAAAACGATCACATCCAAACTAGAAGCAGAAAACAGAGGCTGAAAGGAAGCAGGAGCTGTCCGGGTTTGCTGTGGGTCAGGAGGATCTGTTTCCTCTCCTCGACGGGTAGGCTCCAGACCTGCTCCCGCATCATCCAGCAGCAAGCCTCCAGCATCCTTCAGGGACCTAGAGCATCCCTCCTGTCCGCGCTGCGGACCCGCGACTACTATGGAAGGTAGAAGAGGTCCTATTCCACCATGGCCAGAGGATGTTTCCAGTCCCCCAGCTGAAAGCGAGGGGGAGAGGAAGTAGCTTGCCCCTGCTCTTTGAGTTTTTTTCCATCTTACGTGAGACTTTTAACAATAAGGTGGAGACTTGAGCTGAAAGTGTAATTCATCTATTGATTTTCTTTCCTTTGGGGGCATTAAGATGTGTGTGCAAATGGAGGCGTTTCTGGTCATTTTTACTGCAAGTTGCCTGAGAAATTTATCTTTCGAGCCGGTATATCCTTATTCATCAAAACACAGTCAATGAGGGAGAGTTTCACTAATGATTATATGAGCAAAATTCAAATAAAGCTGTTCTGCTTAAGAAGCAAAGCACCGCATTAATTAAAATAACTTTTCTCAAACTTCTCGGAATTATAAAGTTCTTTTAAAACCTCAGAATTTCTCATCACTGTTTATTAGCATCAACTTGTCACTGGTAACGCACAGTGGAACAATTTCCATATACTTTTTACAATGTCTGGCAGTGAAATCGCTATTTGGGAGTCACTATAAAACTAGATATGCCTAGATTCGCACAGCTTATTGGCCTGTGTAAGCAGCACGCTCTGTGCCTGTAATTTTACTTGTAATTTCTCTAGTATAACACATTCCATTTCCATTTTCTCCATGCACTGCTGTAAAAATGGAGAAGTTGCAGAGTTTGGAGGAATTGTTTGACCATGGTGCCGAAATGTTTTTATGAGTGGAAGCAGAATCAGACCTGCGTTGTTTAGTTTTAACGAATAAAGTATTTTTCTTCAAATAACTGATATAATTTACAGGTTTAGCACTTTATATATCTAAATATAATACTAATTCTTTTTCCAACTGCATCAATAGAAACAGTAGCATTAACTGAATCAAGACAGCTCTGGGACCTTGTAGAGACAAAGGTTCAGGGTAACCTTCACCTGACAGAGCCATTAGCCCTGCACCATGCTGGGAAAAGGCAAGGCTGATATGGAAAGTAATAAGGCTGCTAGAATTCTTGTGCCATGTCATCTCACCAAAGCCAGTTGTGCAGACATATCCATTTTTCCTAGGAGTCACCACTCCTCATGACATAGTTCATAATTAGTATTATTAAATAGTTTTTCACTTATATTTAATCACCTTTAACCCTAAGACAGCGTTTCCACAAGACATTCTAAAAATTCTGACTTTAAAAATTAAGAATGAGATGAACAGGGTGAGATGTCTTTTTATTTCCTTCTTGGGCAATACTCAAGTGCTTTAGGCATTTGTGGGAAAGGTATGTATCCAAAAATCACATGTATTCGGTGTTGGTTATATTAAAGAAAAACTGAGCAAGATGCAGGGCTATTTTTCCCTCCCCAGGTGCACCTGGTATTGGCATCTGCAACACCAAGAACTATGGAGACATCAGTTCTACCTATGGCTCCTGGTTAAGACAATGAGGCTGCAGGTCTTGATGCAGGTTTTCACAGGCAGCACCTTTACTTCTGCTTTGCTCAGATACACCCCCCAGTACCGAAGTGAAAGTTTTCCATCTCTGCTTCTGAGCTACCAGGATATTGTCTATTATGACACGAAGGACCACAAGGCAGGGAGTATTTAATGCCCTCTTCTTTCTCCAAGCAGGGCTGAGCATCTAATGCAAACAACACAGAGTTAGGCAAACTCTGGCCAGGAGCTGGGGGCTGCTGTCACACAAAGGCCAGATCCTGCCACAAAATGGTTGTCGGTTTGCTGCTGACTGAGAAGTTGCGTCCAGCAGCCTCTTTTGGTGTCATGCTACCACCGTGCTTGGGCTGAGGTTGGGAAAGGGAAACAGGAGCTCATGCACGCCCTGTGCTAACCCCTGCTTTACCTCCCACATACAGGACCATGTCCCAGAACCCTGCAGTGATGGCCATGCGAAAGGTCCTCCATTACAAACCCATATGTTTGCCTGAAAATCCCTCCGTGTATGAATAATTATGTCCATAATTCAATTTTGAAAGCCTGTTACCTCCCACACTGCGGTTGCTGCTGCTGCCATGACCACAGCTGAGGGGAGATGTTGCAGGCTGAGAAGAAACATTGCTCAGGAAGGCTTCAGTGCTTTGAAGTGCAACAACGGTTGGGATGCCAGCCCTGCGACGACCACCAAAGCAGGGTCTGTCAGGCGGGGCAATGCACCTCACAATCTGGGTTCCACACCAGGCAGAGCTGTCAGGGAGTTAAGTGTTGTATTTCAAGGCTTACTTTGGAAGTAGAAAGAAATGTCTTTGGGCTCCCTTCATTCCTGATGGCTTATAGGGTTATTCTTCACATAAATGTACGCAACCCATACACACACACATGCACACATGGCTTCCAATAAACTGTGACTCAGAAAGGCAGCTCCTCCATGTTCCTTCCACCCCAGATGGGGATAAGAATGTCCAGATCTTCAAGGATATTTTTATAGCAATCAGGAACGTGTCTGGTTTATCATCTAGAGAAGACAGTGAAATGCGGAAACACTGCAGTGCCCATGTTGGTAGTGAATATTATCTGCTTTTACTCATTCACTAGTTACTTTCATTTATCATTTATCCTCCTTGCTGGTGTCCCACTGGATTCCACCACCCTTCACAATATCTTTCTGTGCACACTGCCAGCACTTGTGCACTTCTACAGCACTTTTTAGCTGCGATCACAAGGAATGGTGAAGCAAAAGAGGACGTGCATGGATGCATGGCTTCTCCTAGTCTCTGCCTTTCTTCATCTCTTCTCCTTCCATCATTTGCTGTCATCTTATGCTGCACCTCTGTTCCCCACATCTTCTGGGATTGCAACATATGCAGGGATAAATAAAATCATAGACACATAAAATAGGATTGGAAAGGACCTTAAAGTCATCAAGTTCCAACTCCCCTGCCATGGGCAGACACACCTCACACTAGACCCCATCACCCAAGACTCCATCCATCCTGGCCTTGAACACTGCCAGGGATTGAGCATTCACAGCTTCCTTGAGCAACCCATTTCAGTGCCTCACCATCCTCACAGTAAAGAATTTCTTCCTAATGTCTAATCTAAATCTCCCCTCTTTCAGTTTAAAGCCATTCCCCCTTGTCCCATCACTACATGCCCTTGTAAAAATTCTGTCTCCGGATTTATTGTGGGTCCCCTGTAGGAGTCAGTCCTGGCCAGCTTTGTTCATGGAGTAGGAAATTCAGACATGTGGCTCCTCTGCTAGTAGGCCTCAAGCACTTGCTGCCTCTTATCAGGGTTTCTTCCAGGAACCATTTGCTTCCAGCTGCAGTGCCACTGAAATGAGGAAATGTCACAGCTGGGCTGCCTCGGACTGATGTGCCTTTAAGAGGGACCCCATGTTCTTAGGAGCACTGATCCTCCATCCACCAGGATCCACTGGGCACAAGAGGGAGATGACTTGGCAAACAGTCCTCAGGACTATTCTTCATCAACAACCCAAAAATACATTGGGCGGGAAGAAACCTGAGAGATGAGGGTGAGGGCATGAACAGAAGCATCTCAAGCAGGTGTGGAGCATCCCACTTTGAAAGCATTGGCAGAGGGAGGGTTACTGGGCTTTGTTTCATGACAGAGCTTGTCTGGGTACAATGAGTTGGTGCCAGTGGCAGCTTTGTGTCCTCCATGAGGACATGCCATCCAGAGGGACCTGAACACGCTTGTGAGGTGGGCTGATGCCAACCTTATGAAGTTTAACCGTGCCAAGTGCAAGGTCCTACACCTGGGTCGGAGCAATCCCAGGCACAGCTACAGGTTGGGCAGAGAAGAGATTCAGAGCAGCCCTGTGGAGAAGGACTTGGGGGTGTTGGTTGATGAGAAAATGAACATGAGCCGGCTGCAGTGTGCGCTCACAGCCCAGAAAGCCAACCGTATCCTGGGCTGCATCAAAAGGAGCATGACCAGCAGGTAGAAGGAGGTGATCCTGCCCCTCTACTCTGCTCTCGTGAGACCTCACCTGGAGTATTGTGTGCAGTTCTGGTGTCCTCAACATAAAAAGGACATGGAACTGTTGGAACAAGTCCACAGGAGGCCACGGGGATGATCAGGGGACCGGAGCACCTCCTGTATGAAAACAGGCTGAGGAAGTTGGGGCTGTTCATCCTGGAGAAGAGAAGGCTGCGTGAAGACCTCATAGCAGCCTTCCAGTATCTGAAGGGGGCCTATAGGGATGCTGGGGAGGGACTCTTCATTAGGGACTGTAGTGACAGGACAAGGGGTAACAGCTTCAAACTTAAACAGGGGAAGTTTAGATTGGATATAAGGAGGAAGTTCTTTACTGTAAGGGTGGTGAGGCACTGGAATGGGTTGCCCAGGGAAGTTGTGAATGCTCCAGCCCTGCTGGTGTTCAAGGCCAGGTTGGAAAGAGCCTTGGGTAGCATGGTTTAGTGTGAGGTGTCCCTGCCCATGGCAGGGGATTTGGAACTAGATGATCTTAAGCTCCTTTCCAACCCTAACTATTCTACGATTCTATGTCCCTTGACCCTGACTCAGGGGGGAGAAAACCATCTGCTCAAAGAAGCCTTAGCACAGCGTGCTTAAGATTCAAGAGTAAAACACATTTAGAAGACATAGAAAGCAGATAATGGCTTGTGCCTCCACTTGCAGGGCTAGTCTTGATAGTGGATAGTGGAAGAGAGCTGTCTCCATGGGTGATTGGTAGCATGCTGGTATTCTGTTTGAGCAGAAGAAGTATGTGCTATTACATATTTAGCTACACCTTCTCTGGACATTCCTTGCAGACATCAAAGCACTGAGCAGAGGTAGACAGGGATTAGTGACTTCGCTGGTGTAAGAAGGTAGAACCAGGAAAGGGAGGTGTGAGAGAATGAAGGGCACCCACTGCTCATGCTGAGAGACCAAGGTGTCTCAGGACCAAGGTGGAGCTAGGGGAGGGATATCAGCTCCTGGACTGTGCAGAGACCTCTGTTTGAACACACTTCCCTGGGCCCAAACCCTTCTCCAGAGAAAAGCAAACAGTTACTTGCTGGGAGCCTCAGCTGGGTGCGGCATCGAAGGGCTCCAGAGTCACGTTTTGAGTGCAACCCCTCCTGGAGAGGAAGCTGTACCTCTCTACAGCAGGCAGTAGCAAGGCAGCCCCCTTGCATCTTGGCTTTTACCTCCCCTTCAGCACAACTGTTCAGGTCCCTCTGGTTCAAAACAGGTGTCACTCACTCCCTGCCAAGCCCCCAGCAGTGAGAGGTGATATGTCATCTGCTATGCCCTCCTTTTCCGTTGCTAACCCCTTGTTGGTGAGTCAGTATTTGGCTAAGGGTGAGACTGCGTGAGGTGACATTGTTCAAGATAAGCTAGCAGAATAGCGATTCCTGTTTTTTTCAGTCCACTCTGTAAGCTGAATTTTTATCCAAGGAATGAAAATTGCCAAAAAGGAGGGACAAGGGGAAATTCCCTATACGTTGGAGGAATCAAATCCTTTACCCTGGACTGAATGTGGTAAAACTACTTGTTAAAGTCATAGCTGGTTCCTGGAGTTGTGATTGGAAACCTTCTCGCAGCTTCACCCTTCACCCTATGATGCCACACCATTAATGGTTTCATTATATTCATCCCACAGACCTCAGTGAGGCAGTTTCAGTTCAGACAGAAAGAGGTACATCTGATGGCAGGTGGTGGGCAGGACAGCATTTTGAGATGTGCATGAGATTAGGTGGAGGTAAAGGCAGAGAAAAGGACCATGAAGTGTAGCCACATGACCAGTATATGAAGGAATGTACGGAAATGAATGGAAGAACGGAGAATGAAGGAAATTCCTTATTAGCATCCCTGAAAGGGCAAAAAGAGAACTAAAACTGGAACCACTGAGGTTTCTGCTCTGTTCTTCTGCCCCAAGCAGGATCACTCCAGATATATTGCTTTCTCCTCTTCACTAAGGCCTACAAAGCTGCAGACCTTCTGTTCCAGTGCATCATTATTCCTTCCATGAGTGCATTTTTCCTAACATCCAGCCAGTCTTATCTGTTGCAGTATGGTTTCTTATCCTGTGAGCAAGGAGACACTGTATTTCCCTTCTATTTATAACAGCTTTCCCAAAGCCAAAAGGACAAGATTTTGAGACGAAAATTATCTTTTAAAGCAACTTCTGGCTTATTAGAGACTTACTAGAGACAACTGCAAGAGCAGTTTCCTCAGAGCTCAGAAAGAAGCTGGAGAGCATGGGTCTAGAAGGCAAGTAGAGGAGTGGTACTCCAAGCAGTGATGGAAGGCAATACCATCAGTGAGTGGGCAGACAGAAGGACAAGCAGGAGCTGAAAGCAGAAGGAAAAGTCAGAAGGAAGGCAAGTGGAGGCTGAAGAAGTATGATTATGGGGGGAAGACTGAGAGAGGTGGTAATGGAGAGAGGAGAAGAAAAAGGAACTGATGTAGTGCCAAGACCTCAACAGCTACAGGATTATGATGCCAATGAGCTCATTAGCTGGGAATGCCATTCTGCTTCTAGGGAACAAGCTATGATACAGAAACCAGGTGTTTTGTGTGTTTTATTTAGCTGTTAATTACAGCTTGCACCTTTCCTGTGGAAGCTTAATTCCCCCTTGTGATGTGTGTGATGTGGTGGGGTTTGCTCAGCTGTCTCCACATTCCTCCTGGTTCATACACTAAGGGAAAGTGTTAGGAATCCAGCAGAGTTTTCAGTTTCTTGCAGTTCCTCTACACTGGTGTTTATTAACTGTTAGATGTGGGGGTTGTTCCAGCTATCCCTGGTCATTTCATATCAGGTATACACAGTCCAGCTTGCCCAGGGCTCTAAATAAAACTATCTTTATAAAAACATCTCATAGAGCTACCTCACAGTTCCTGGGAAAAATCATCCCAATTGATTTAGATACAGGCACTGGAAATTGTCAGGAAAACTGCAAAGATGTGGGAGATAAAAATCCATTTGGGCTGGTAGATTTATGTCCCACTCCAGCAAAGTCCCATTTGCTCCTATGCCTGCTTTTATCCCAACCTCTCAATGTGACCCTGAGGAGTGAGGTAAGCCACACACCAGTGCTGCTCATGGAAGATGTGAAAAATCCTGCCCTTCCACTGGAGTCTTGGCAAGTAGATGACAGAGGACTGGGAGCAGGGATAGCCTGTTGGAAAATCTTAGTGTCTGTGCTTCTGTAGATGTGGTCAGGGCTTCATTCTTCACTGGTGGTAAAACTACAAACACTGGGGAGAAGGGGGAACAGGAGGCTCAGGACAGGCAGAGCTTTTACAGGCTAAGGCCAGGACCAAGGAAAAGATAAAGACCTGAAGGCCATGACAGCATCAATTTGGTGAAGTCAGTCCAAGGGAGATGTGGTGTTTTTTCTGCAAGTTTGTGTGAAGCATGCTTGCACACCGTGCCCTGTGCCTAGTTATGGGAGATAGAGGATGATACAACAATAGCAAAAAAAACAGCCAGGGAGAGAGCAAATGGAGGGACAACACTTTCTTCCATGGCACAGGGAAGGAACTGGGGCTGGAGCCAGGAAAGTGGCAAAGAAGAAGAGACGCAATGTGTTTTCAAGTCCCTTCTCTCCTTCAGGGCTACACGGAATGAAGCAAGGGGGAGAAAATGATGATGCAGACAGAGAAGGGTAGAGCTGGGGAGAACCAATGGATGGGAAGGAGCCAGAAAGTTGTCACATCCCAGTCTGAAGGTGCTGTGGCATGTCACGCTTATCGGAAGCGCTAATGCTCCCACTCTGCCTGCTGTTTCTGTAGCAAACAGAAACAGCTGGATGAGACAGCTCAGCTCACCAATCCAATAAAACAGCATCCTGCAGAAAGTGCCATCTCTTTCGTGTTCAGAAACAGCTCATCCTGCACTTGTATCTACAGTAGCTTTGACTCAAAGCAGGAACTGGGTGCTCCTGCAGGGTCTGGGGGCCAGGAAGATGCAGAAAGGGAGGCAGAGGAGAGTGACTGGTGGAACCAAGAGAGGAGAGAGGGAGTAAAACCTGTGGGAGGTGATTTTACCCAACAGCCTGTGTAGTGCTTAGAGAGCACTTCTCGTCCTCTAACACCACATCTGCGGGACTATGCTTCTAGCCCAGACTTCTGCTTAGGAATAAAACCCATGAGAGGGAGTAAGAGGTGGGTGGAAACCTCAGGTACCTTTATAGCTCCTTGTGGAAAGTGAGAGTGGGAAAGTGAAGTGTTCACTGTGCAGCCTTGAATTTCCTCCACTGGTGGAGTATCTGCTTGGGCATCCTCAGGGAGGGAAAGCCTGGAACCACAGCACTCAGTGGTGGGTCTCAATCCCATATGTATGAGAAGAACCTGAAGGCTGCTCAGACAAGCCCAATCCTTTGCAAGTCCTATTTTCCAAACATTTTTGTATATAACCATGATGCTGCACTTCTGACATTGCTTTTTATACTCAGCTTTAAAAAGAACCATAGGGCTTACCATGTATTGCAGACTGCTGTGAAAAAAGACACCACAACAGAGTACTGTCCTGTCTGAAACCGGGGTAATACATTCATTTACTTAGGGCATGTACCAGTTCAATGTTCTCCCCACTGTCTGTGTCCTGCCTTGTCCTGCTAAAGAACTTCGTAGAATCATAGGCTGGTTTGTGTTGGAAGGACCTTAAAGCTCATTTGGTTCCAACCTGTCCTGTCCAGGTCCGGAGCATCCTCAGCTCCTCTGGGCAACTTCCTTGCCTTGCTGAAATTTCCCTTTGAGGCCCAACATGTCTTGGCTGTTGGTCACCTTTATTTCCTTGCTGACACTCCAGGAGGCATACACGCACACATACACACACACACCACACCCCCCTTTGCTAGTAATCTCCCAATCTTCTGGCATCTCTTAGACTGTCCTTGCTGCATTCCAATACACTCTCTGAAGGCATCATTTATCCACTGTAGGGAGGTGTCCTGAACAACAGAATTTGATGAAAGAGAGCCTTCGGGCAGACAGAGACTGTTCCAAGTGAAGGCATGAAAGAGGTGTAAAGCCAAGAGCCAGCAAAGGAGATTTAGGCCAAAGTCCAAAGCTGACTGCAACCAATGAGACTGATTTGAAGGGGCTTTGGACCAGACTCTTGGCAAGCAGCTGTGAAGGAGGATACCAGGGGTGTAACATGTGTGGAGATCTGAGGACAGAAAAATGAGGAGGAGGAGAAAGGATTTGTTCAGCCATTCAAGCATGTTTATGTAGGACATATAATGGCTTTCTTTAGTGCCACCAGGGCTCTCCAGATGGTGCCATAGACTTTTGCAGGTTCTGCTCAGTAGGGCTGTGTTTTACATGACGGTAGTGGCTGCTGTCTTGTATTGCAGCAGCAGCAAGTATGTGAAGAAAGGAAAAAAAACAAAACGCTGCAGAGGGAGAAGGACAAGTGGAATTGTACTTGGTGGGAAACGGATACGGGGCGGTGTCAGGACTCCTCGTGTTGATCCCTGGTAGCACAAGCTCCGGGGAGGGAGGACGATGTGCCCGCCGAGGCAACCCCGCCCGGGAGGTCACGCCAAGGCAATAAGGCAGTGCCGAGGACACGTTTCTTACCTCCGGCTCTAACTCCTTCTAGTGACCTCGGCAGGAGGACGTCGGTGGCAGTAACTCATTGGAACATGTTGGGCGACGGGAGCCGCGCCGCGGGCGGGAGCTGCCGGCTCCGCAGGGCAGTGCGTCAGGCTGCCCGCACCTCCGCACGGCTCCTCCGCGGCGACACTGCCACCTGCCGGCCGCGCCGAGACACTGCGGGACCGCGCGGGGCGAGGCTGGGCAGACGCAGCACCGCCCGCCGGTACCGAGCGGGCCCGGGCGGCCTCTTCTGTATTCTTTTTTCTTTTTATTCTTTTTCTTTTCCTTTTACTTTTTCCTATTTCTCTCCTCTCCTTTCCTTTCCTCTCCTCTCCTCTCCTCCCTTCTCCCCTTCCATCCCCTCTACTCCCCTTCTTTTCCTTCCCTTCCCTTCTCTTCCCTTCCCGGGCACATTTGAATTTATAGGACAGATGAAATAAAGCTGGTTTCTTGGCCATCCTGACAGGAGCAACGAAGATTTCTGTCATCTAAGCAAGTTCTGGATGACCCTAGAAAATTTCTGTAAATGAAAAGATGCCACTACATCGAGCTTGACTTTGTAAGACACTGTGCTCTTGGGTTTTGATGCTGCAGTGCCAGAGCAGTAAGCACCTGGGAGGCAGTCTGAGTGCCCATAAACCAGGATGGACTTGAATTTGAAGAGCACTGCTGTAGAAGTGTGCACATGTGCTGATTTGGGAGAAGCAGAGTCTCATGTCTTTCGTATAACAACGAACATAGAGCATGATGTTTGCAAAGGAAAAGTACTGAGTGAGATTAAACGTCAGAACTGTTTCTTGAAACATTCAAAGTCAGATAAAACCACATTGCTGATTCCTCCAGCATGAATCATTGGCTTGTGCTGACGTGCTCCTAACAGTTCACGGCAGCTCTTGCTTTTCCCTGGGCTATCAGGAAGGGACCTGTGGGCTGAATGGCCAGGGAAAGGAGTGGCATGGTGGTGCACAGTGGCTGGAAAGGATTGATGCCTAGCTCTCACTCCCTCCTGTCTTTATTTTTGTGGGCTTTGTAAGAGGCCGGGGTGCACTTACTTTTACCCCAGTCAGAAGGGTCTCCCTTTGCTCTGGACCTTGCAGCAGATCACACACTGGTCTGGACTTCCCACCAATCACAGGAACCTCATGGAGCACAGGTAGCTGCCAGATCAGTGTAAGTGGCACTGCTGCCTGGGCTCCATCTTGGCAGGGAGGAAGCAGATAGTACTTGAGAAAAAGGAGGAGGCATCCTCTTGCCCCCAGGGACACCTGACACTGCAGCCTCAGCTCTTTCTCTTCCTGTAGTGGAAGTGGCCTTGCTCCTTGTCTTTGACACAGGAAAATTCTTTCTTGCCTTTTCTTTCTCATTCTACACTTGAATTTTGCATAAGGGACCGGTACCAGGATACCTCCATGATGGCAACTCCCAGCCCATGGGTGATACAGGATCACTTTCCTAAGGCCAAAAGGAGAAGGAGGTGAGATTTCAGGTGCCCACAGTAGGATGCCTGGCGAAGGATGTGCATGGGAGTTGGCTGACTACCATCAGCCCCAGGACCAGCATGGACTTTGCTGTGGCTGGTGAGCCCTTGCTGTGACAGCCCTGGCTACTCCTGCTTGGGCAGCTGCTTTCACTGGACCAGTGCCTAGGCTTGGCTTTCCTGCCCCAGTTCAGGAACATGTGCCCACAGGCAAAGAGATAATGCAGGACATGTTTTACAAGCAGGAGCTGGTGGCAAAGGCCAAGCCTCTGAGAATGGAAAACACCTTTGGAGCCGCAAGGAGAGTTTGGCAAGGGAGTGACTGAGAATGAAAGGGAGGTCCAAAGCGTTGCTCTAGCTTTGGAAGAGCAGGGTGTTGTTACTGGGAACAGAAAAAGGATCATGTTTCTGGATTGAAGTCCTGGAGGAAGAAATACGCTCCTGATAAGAGAAAGTCGCTTTTTCTTCTGAGTCACTGCATTCCTGGGAGTAGTTGCACAAGATGCTTTTAGAGAAGACCCCCTTTTCAGCTCACCAGGTTTACCTTTACATCTATAGATGCATATAAGCATCTTGATAGGGATCAAACATCTAAAAAATTAACATTATTGAGAGGTAGATAAAACATATACTGCGCTTATTATTTATGAAAAATTAGTGGTTTTATTATTTCTTTTATTGCAATTTATGATTCCTAAAGCAAAATATTTTTATTTTAAACTAGAATAAAAATTGTTTGGTATTGCTGACTGGAGGTGATTCTCAGTGATTGTTACTGAGAGCTGATGTAAGCTCCCTCTTATATTCTTAAATCTTACAAGCGAAAAAGAAATAATCCCTAGGTTAGGTAAGGACTGGAATTTCCCCAAAATGTAGTTGAAAGCTTGAGTTATCTTTAAAAAGACCTCAGCAGTTAAGTGTTACTCAGCTCTTTATATCACTTCTGACAATCTCTGTGAAAAAGATTGGCTCATTTTCATACTGTAGGAAAGGGAAGAAAAATGTTGGATACCTCTTGGATCCTGCTTGATTTAGGAACTGTAATGCCTTTGAAAGCTCAGAAGGCCTCTGTTGTGCACATCTTCCACTTGTCCATCTTCCACTTGAGATGTTAAAATGCAGAATTGTAATCTTAACTCTGAGAGCCACGTGATCATGAAGGCCCCTGAATCATGCCCTTAGTTTCTAATGCTTGAGTTTTGCCGCAGGACATTTTCCAAGGCCTTACTTACAAGCAAGCCCTTACTGGAAGCCCTCACTGTCCTTTTGCTGTCACTCAGAGAGGCAAGGGACCAAACAAGTCTCATAGCTCTGAGAAATGTTTCTGTTTGTGTGGTCAAACCATGGCACGAAATAACTAGACCACGGGCAATTTTGGTTTCCAAGGCTGAAAGCTTGTCTTGTTTGCCTGCAGAGGAAGGGACGTTCTGCAGCTAGCAGCATCCCTTTCCAAAGAATGCTGAAGATAAGGCAGCTTTTCTCTCACAAAGGTCTTTTGGTCTATGCAAGTTATCTAAAGGATGGGCTATGACGCTGTGGAAGGCACCAAGCATGTCAAGGGAACAGGATCTGACTCAAAAGCAAAACTACATGAGCTTGCGACAGTTGCCAAAAAATACCTAGCTGACTAAGGGAAAAAGAATGCTGAGAGGGAAAGGTCCATGTGCTTTGTTTGGCTTGTTCTCTTCCTTTGGAAAAGCACCATAAGAAATACTTTCTTTTCAACCCTGCCTGTTACAGCTGGGTGCCAGAGCGCCAGGAGGCAGATAATAAGTCCAGATGTCATATTTGGCATCTCTCTAGTTGTCTTCAGTCCAGCTCAAGTGCTAGGGATCCACAAATTGGAAGTGGGCAGATAGAAGTTTAAATTAAAAGAGAGTAGACTTACTCTAGATAGACAGAAGAAAATTTTTACTGTGATGAGCAAATCTTCCAGAATAGATTATGCTTCAGTTTAGAAACACAGAGCTAGAAAGGGACTCCTGGGTCTCTGACTCCAGTATCCTGGCAACAAACTGTTTGCTTCAGTGAATAGCTCAAATTTTTCCTATCCCTTTGCAAGTGTCTGTCCCTCTCTTTCAAGAAAGGTAGGTTTGACTTCCAACAGTGCCAAAGCCTGAGAATGGAACTGGAAGCATTGCAGAAGCTGAGGCATTGATTAGAAGAAACTGCCTATGTTCACCTGAGTCATAGCACAGGTGAGAAGAAAGGAGCCCCTCCTCATCAGTGAGGAGAGGAGGAATGTCTTGCTCCACTGAGGAGCTTCGCTGGAGCAAAACCCATAAGGCTGCTAAGGCTGCCAGGAGGGTTTCTCCTCATCTGTCTGCAGGGGTTCCTGACACTTCTCTGCCATAGCTCTCCCCCAGTAACCACAGCTGCTTTGGTAGTGAGCACACTGGGACCTCTTCTGCACCAGGCCACCCGTCCCATGACCTCCCATGCCAAGGTGTCCTTGCTTTCTTGCCAAGCTACCTGTGCAGCTAGATTTGCCCTTGGCAGACTTGTGTCCTGCTGACTTTCCTTACCATTTATGAGTTTCCTCCTGGAAAACCTCCAGTGCTGCTTCTCTGACAGCAATTCAACTTTTGTAACTGCTTTAAACTTCAGCACGTAGCTCCATTACTTGGGTGGGACCCAGGGAAAGTATTTAGTCATGGATTTTGGCTGTGAAGCATTGCAACCAGCAGAGCTGTGTCAACAGAATTGTAGACTCCATGATTTCCTCTTCCTCTCCAGCTACTGATGGAGAGGCAAAGAGAAACCAATAACCTGGGACAGCCCTCTGGAGTCAGGATTAAAGTCATGCACAGCAACTCCTGCCCTCAGTTTCTGAAGGATGGGCTCTGCTCTCCGTTACATGTCTGGGATGCATGCTTCCAGCCACTGCTTCATCCACTGACGAAAAAGCCTGTTTCCACTGAAGCCACTCGTGTTGATGTCTGAAGTTGTTGATTACTGGTGATGCAAGTTTTGGGTTTTTCTTTACATTTTAAAAAGCTTACTGTCTTCATACTGCACACCCAGAGTATTCAGCTATCAGGCTGAGGACACATAACATCCCTAGAAGATACTCAAGATCAGTGAAAGCCATCCAAGTCTGCCATCTAAGGACCGTCCTGCTCTCTCTATGGCAGGCTATGAGATACTGTAATTTCTTGCCCAAAACTCAGAAAGCTCTCTTGATAAACTCTTACATTTGGCTAAAAGCTAAGCCAAGAGAAGAGATCCTAAGTGCTTTGTTATTGTACAGTGATAGAAGCAGGAAAATCTGTCAAAAGAGGGAGAGCAAGGGGCTGCCCCCCTGCAATATTTGGGCCAAACCTTTTGATTTCCTGGACTTTACCCAGCCTGGTCAGAGTCTCTCCATGAACACCCACTCCAGCCCCTGCCAGGCAGGCATGGTGCAGTAGCTCTGACCCATCATGCACCACTGGTCTGGCTTGGCTGCTGCAGGACAGTTGTGAAGGGTGGGCAGGGGGTCACCACAACAAGTTCAGCCCTCCCAGATGAGAGGTGAGGTTCAGTGTCATGGTTCAGCCACTGGACTGATCCGTATGCCTGTAAATATCCTCCCCAAAACCCCAAGGTAACCAGTTTATGCCCTTTTATGCTCCTTTATGGTGCATGGGGGATATAAAGGAAGCAGGAAGGTTGGTGGTTTATTTGTTTGGGGATGGGAGGGAGAAATGTTTGAAATTGGGTGTGGATATAATTTACTTGGTTGGCTCCTCCTTTCACTAAGAAATCTGAGTTCTGCATTGCCTTCATCAAGAATTCGAGGAGAGATCAGAAAATGAACATTTGTTGGCAAAGAGTGGAAAAGATCTGGAATGGGGATGTTTAAAACCTGTTGGGCTTGTTTATATGTGTCTAATGAACTTTTTAGAGACAGGAAACTCTCACTGACATCAAGCACTTCACCACAACTGGAACATCTCTCTTTCTCAAAAGTCCTACAGGCAAGAAAGAAATGTTGATACTTTCAGCATTAAAACCAACCAGGAGCACACTATTGAAGGGTTATAGGAGCTACCCCAAATGTTGCCATGCCCAGGCTGGTGCCAGGGGCGGCTGGGTGCCACCACTGCTGTGAGGAGTTGTGGCCTCTACCAGTCCTGTGCAACCCCAGCCCCATGGACACAGAGAAATGCCAACAAAACCACACCAAAGCACCAGCTCTTACACCCCCAGATCTTTTGTGATTAATTTACTTATTGATGGCCTTTCATAACTCCTTGGTCATCTTTTTAAGGGCTGCCATTAATTATTCCTGGAAGCAAATAAAAGGGTCCACTGATATCTCTCCCTCCCTCTTGCTGCAGCCAGCTTTTCCTTAGGGAGAAAAAACTTGTGCTCTCTTGCAGTGGGACAATGCCGACTTTTGAACCTCTAACCACTAAACAAACAAACCTTGCGCTCTGCTCCACAATCCAAACAGGGTTTATTGACAGGCGTTTCTCAGCAACAGGTAGCAGCTCTGGCAGCAGCCGGGCTGGGGATCAATGCAGCGGGGATGGACCTGGGTGCCACAGGGCATCCTCAAAGGGATGGCACCACCTGGGGCTGCTGGCATGGTCACTGCTCCCGAGAGCCCTCATGCCCTCCTGGGAAGAGCACAAAGGGAGGAGTGGTCATGGTGCCTGCAAAACCCTGTTAAGCAATGGCTCTCCTCTGGTTTAAGGTTGGTGCTGCAAAGCCAGGGTCCTCAGTTTGGGTGCTACTGAACTTTAAGTGTCCCCAGGAAAACAGCTCCTTCAGAAAGATCCAAGGACTATTTAGAGGTAAAGAGGGATGTATCTGGCTACTGCCTCCTTCTGGTCCAGAGTGAACCATGGACATTGGACCTATCAAGACATGGCATGTGTCAAGCCCACATCAATGAGCATAACTGCCTGGGTGCTGCACCCATGTCTCCTGGTCCAGATCTCTTTCAGAGACTATGCATGAAGCAGAAAAGCAAGCAGGTTGCCTGCATGAAGGTTCTGCCTCCCACCATGGTCTTCCCCTAGGCATAGTTGTCCTGGATCAGGTTTGCCTGGCCATGCATCTTCGGTGAGCCTACCAGCCAGCCCTCAGCTCAGCATGCCATGCTGAGCTACATGTGGCCAAAACACAGCATGGTGGCTTTGGGGCTGGTGCTCACCATTTCCCCAAACTCTCCCAGGCGAAGAGAGCTACCTTGACCATCAGCCCAGGCCTTAGCAACCAATTGTCTCCATCTAATTCTGTTGATCCTGCTGGCATTTGGCCATAGCAAAAAGATGAGAAAATTGTCATCAAGGAAACAAAGTGTCCCAAAGAAGTAAAATGGAATATCTTAAATAAATTTGATGGGAAAAACAGAACAATATTGGGCCAAATGCTGGGGAAGACAGAAACTTACATGATGTGTTTGGGCTCGACAGTGCTCCCATTGCTGCTGGGACCCAGGCCCACATGAGTTGGTCCTACTCCCAGCCCCAGCTGCAGTGCAGCCACCCCAGCTTGGCTGTGTGGCCTCACTTCTTGGTGGGGTTTCTCCCAGACCTAAGTACTACACACCGCAAACAGCCAGGGCAATCTGGCCAGATCAGCTGGACTTTTCTGGTTTTCATCTCTTGCTAGGTGAATCATTCGGCAGCTCTATCCTGGTCCCCACCATCTAGCCAGCATTTGGAAATAGGCCACGTCCTGTGCAAGGTGGGTTGTGGTACGGCACATGGCTCTTCCTGAGGATCTCTGCTCCTGGTGGGGCTGCTATGAGGCCTACGTAAAGCTGACTAAACCAAGGAGATTTTGGAAAACTAACTGGAAAAAAAAAACTCCAAACAAGCAGGAAAGTGTAAGGAGGTGAACAGCACATAATTCAACTGACAGACATGGCACACACACAAGCAAAGCTGCTCATGGCAGCATGACAGGACACCTTTTTCAGAAGAGGCTTCATTCCTCCGATTTCTCTGCACTAGGACTAATAAATCTGGCTGGCTGACTATCAGCACCAGATTTATGGGCTCTTTTACAAGTGTCTAACATTAACCAATTCACTTCTGAATGTTTAAACAGTGCCTTATCTTGTCTGTTCTGGCCTTAGGGCAAGATGAACATTTTGTACATTCCTGACACTTGGTTGCAAGAAGAAAATAAAATATTAAATTAAAAAAAAATGTGCTTTAATTTTGTTTTCTGTTAAAATTCATTGCTAGCCCAACAACATTTCTAAGGTCTTTTGGACCGATCCCTGAGATTCACCGAGGGTTGACTGTCAGGCAGTGCCCCCCCCTTTTTATCTAACAAACTCCAGGGTAAAAAAACCCACCCAAACATAATAATAATAATATTAATAGAGAGATGGCCACGCTTCCCCCGGAGGACGAGACACATACACTGTACATCTGTACACACTGCCGGCCCCGCTGGGCGCTGTAGTGCATGGGGAGGGCGGAGGGGGCTCCCATCGTGCCCCCCAGCCCGGCCCGGCCCCGGCGCTGCCGTGCCCTCCAGCAGCAGTCCCTGTGCCGCTGTCCCCGGCCGCTGTCACTGCGGGGCGGCGGGGCCCAGACCGGCGGCGGCCGCTCCCGCTGAGGGACCCTGCAGAGGGGCGCCGGGGCTGAGGGGCTCTGCTCCTCCGGGCTGCGTCTGCTGCAGCTTCTTCTTGTTGATCTTCCTCTCCTTCGCCCGCCTGTTCTGGAACCAGATTTTCACCTGCCAGAGGTAGAACAGGAGAATGAGGGGGGTGTTTCCCGGGGGACATCCCACATCCAGGGGGACCCGCACCGAGAGCGCATGCCTGTTTCGCGCATCCCGACCCCACACATCCCGATCCCAGAGCATCCCTGGCCCCGTGGCGGCGTGGGGAAAGGCACTTATGGGACAGACCTGCCTCTCGGACAGCCCCAGGTTGGAGGCCAGCTCTGCTTTCCTCCTGATGGTGATGTAGCGGCTGTAGTGAAACTCTTTCTCCAGCTCCAGCCGCTGGTGGTCGGTGTACACGACGCGGTACTTGTCTTTCGTCCTGGTTTTAACTGCGGAGGACAAAGCCGGGGTTGGGAAAGCCCAAACTAAAGGGCCGGTGTGGAGCGCGGTGCTCCCGTCTGCGGCTGTGGGGCTAGCAAGACCCTGCCTTCTGGCTCCCTTCTCGCCTCTCCCTTTCAGGGGCTCTGCTGAGCGCAGCAGTCAAGGGGGGACAAGAGCAGTTCCACAGTTCCCTGGGGACACAGGACAGAAATCCCCGGCGTGCCGGCTGTTAAGGACAAGCCAGGCGTGGATCTCGGCCTTGCCGCCGGCCCGTGTGCCGCCGCAAGCTCGTGCGTTGCGCTTGGGACACCTTTGTTGAGTCCTTGTTGCTGGCTTTCGTTTTTGTTTTGCCTTCCCTAACGAGAACCGACTTTTTGCAAAGAGAAGGGAAAAAGGAAAAGAAATAAAAGCCCTGTTCAGGGCGCGGCGGCTTCTGTTCTAAACGAGTAACACCGATCTAGGCAAGGAGAAAAGGGAGAGGCCGTCGGGGGTCCTCGGGAGTCTCCAGGGGTCCCTGCCCTGCTCCCCCTGTTTCACACCTGGCCTTCAGGCAGCGAATAAAGAGATTTCTCGGGGACTGGAATCGAAACGTGCAACTTTAGAGCTCAAAAATCCCACTAGAAAACAAAACAAACGAAATCCGAAAGAAGGCAATTGCCAGCGAGGGCCGACGAATACGCGTAGCCGCAACAGTGACCTCCCTTCTGCAGAGGGTTTCTTGTCTGACTGGTTGTGTCCCCGGCCCTCCCGTTCCCCAGGGAGCCGAGGCGGAGAGTCTCTGCCCCCAAGGTGCTTAATAGCTAGCAGGCTGACTTTGTTCAGGTAAACTCTCTGCAAACCACAACAAAAGCACCCTGTAAAGATACAAGCCTGATCAGAGAAAACTCCCCAGAGCCAGTGAATAGGGAACACAGTCTCAAACAATGCAGGACAAGGAGATTTTATCAAAGAAAAACCCTTCTCAAAGCCTTAATGACAGCCACATTCTGTTTAAATTACCACTACTGAACAAATGGCGGCAAGCGCTTTCATCCCCCCAGCCCTGCACATTAACATAAACACTGTCTCCAAAGGCAGAATTTGAATGGAGACAAGGGACCGGCCACCACTGCACAAGCCCAAACTGTGGGAACTCCACGGGCTGCTGTGGGAAGCGCGACGGGCCTGGGAGAGCTCCGCCGCCATCGCCACCCGGGGCGTATCTGGTGCTAGCGGCTGCCCCCGGGGCACCGGGGCTTCCCCGTGGCAGGCGGGTGTGCCCGGGACCAGCACCCCACGGCGCCCGGGGAGCCCCGCTGCCGGAGCACAAGGAAGGGGATGAGAGAGGAATGGCAGAACTCGTTATTTACTGCGAAAGTCGCCACCCTCTTTTTTTTTTTCGGCCACTATATATAAATATAAAAAAGACCAAGTAAAAGGAAAGAAAAAAGACAACAGTCGTGGAGGCCGTATATCAAAACAGGGGGACACGCATGTCTCCGGGCGGATGCAGGGGGGAAATAAAAGCTGGGGTCTGCGAGGATATTAACATCACAAGGGAGCACTGCGCCGGTCACAGCCTGCCCGTCCTGCACACGGACACCCTCCCGCCACCGGGGAATAGGCCTGGGGGGGCTGTCACGCCCTCGCACTTCCCGGGACCACCGGCCACAGCCCGCAGGGTCGGGGGCAGCGCAGCCGCCGCCCGGGAGGCCCGGGACACACGGGGACCTTAATGAAGAGTAGGCGCCCAGTGACTCAGAAACAAATGCGGAGCGACACCGGCCGATGATTTATATGACTATAATTGGTTATAAAAATCTTCTAAGTGGCTATAAGCGGACGAGCGGAGCAGGGGGAGGAAGAGTGAGTGTTTCCCCGCGATCCCGAGCCATTCCGCTCTGCTCCGAAGAAGAGCGGCTCCGGGCAGCGGCGCTCCGAGGCCGGCAGTCGCTGTTGCCCGGCGCAGAGCCGCTGCTGCCGCTGCCCGCCCGGATCCGCGGTGGGGCCGTACGCGGCAGCTAGGACAGGCTGCCGGCTGAGCCCGGCCACCCCGTTCTTCCCAGGACCGGCCCTCTAGCGGGCTTGTTTCGGGGGGCTTCCCCCCTCGCCGCCGCTTTGCCCTGCACACGGTGACCCGGGGAGCCGTCGGTGCCCCTCGAAAGCCGTCGGCGGGGCTGCACCCAGCCCGCCCGCCTCCCCCTGGCTCGTGCTTACCCTGGCTGCTGAGTGGGGGCTGCGCCGGCTTCCTCATCCACTCGCAGAGGCCGCGCCGCTGCCCGCCGGGTGACAGAGGCTCGGGAACGGCGGCAGCGGCAGGGTTGTTGGCGGCGTTGAGGGGCTGCATGACCCCGGCAGAGCAGTGGGGCGCGGGGCCGGCGTGGTGGTGGGAGTGCGGGTGGTGGTGGTGGTAGTCGGCGGGGTTGTAGGCCATGGCGGCAGCGGGGGAGCCGCCGTTGAGGCCATGGACGGCGGCGGCGGCCGGAGGAGCCCCTTGGCCGTAGGCGCCCCAGTCGTCGCGGAGAGGGGCGGCATAGGGTGCAGGCCAGGCCGGGCCGGGGGACTGAGCGCTGTCGAGGTTCACATGGTAGCCGCCGTAGTCCGCGTACTGTGGGGCTCCCACGAAGTTCTGCGCCGCCAGGTTGAGCCCCCCCGAGTGTCGCACCGGGCCGGGGTACATGGGCCCGTCCTTCTCCAGGAGGTAGCTCACGTACATGCTGTCGGGGCCCCTGCGGCGGCTCTCCGCATGCTGCTCGGGGCTCTGGCAGCGGCGCGGCTGCTGCCTGGGGACGGGCTGCCCGGGGCGGGGAGGGGGCAGGCGGAGGGGCCGCGGCCCCGCGCTGCGCTCCGCTCCGCTCTCCCGGTCCGAATCCAATGGCCGGCAGCACTTACATGATTAACGATTGTTTACAAGGCTCTATTAGTAATGGCCCAGACACACCAAAGGCAGGTGACGTGGAGAGGCGCTGGGTATATAGCTACTGCCCCTAAAAGACGATTTGCATTTAAAAAGATAAGGAGAGGGCAGCGACCTGATCACAGCTAAATATTCAAGCCTTTATTGTTTAAGAGCTTCCTCCTTCCATTGCAACCTGGTGCACTTTAACCTCCAATCACAGGTTCAAAGGATGAAATCAAGAGACTTGCAAAAGACAGAGAGGGAGATCTAAGGGCGAGGGTGGGAATATGGGAGCCCTGTATCGCAGCCGATCTGTAGGCAGCATTTTAACCAGCTCTTCTCCGTGCTTGGGGCTGGGGGGAAAGGGGCGGAGAAGGAGGGAGTTTTGATTAAAAATCCACAAAGCCATTTTGTCGTGGTGGTTTTAAGCAGCAAGCCCTACCGCGATGGCCTACTGCTTTTTCTAAGGCACTTCCACCCGCTCCCACTCGGTCACTGGAGATGAAGGAGAGGTAAGAGGAGAAATCCCCACTCCGAAGGCGCTGCCTCCTACCCCCTGCATGTGCCTGCCGAGCTCCGAGGTCGGGCGCTGCCCACCCCAGCCTGGGCCCCGCTGCCGGGAAGGGGCGAGGAATGGGGGTGCCTTCTCCTCGAGCACCCGCTGCCCTTGTACACACCGCTGCAGCTAGGCCCGAGCACCCACCCATCCGCAGGGGTCTGAGTACCGAGCCACGGGATGGTCCCCACCAAGGGGGGAACAACCTTCTCCTCAGGAACCTGACACCTCGGGGAGCGAGCCCACAGGGAAACCGGCGGCTTGCCCTCCACGCACGCTTTTTCCCTCCCCGACGCCTTGGAACCGCTCTGGAAATGCAGGCCCTGGAAGGGCGGCTCCCGACCAGGCGGCAGTCGGTTCCCCCGGCCCCGCCAGCCCCCTTTGAAGCGGCGACCCCCTCTCAGCTTCCCCCCGCCGCTTTTATGCTTTAACTTTTCACCCTGAGCGGGGACAATGCGAGACAACGTTTGCATATTCGCATCTTTTCCCATGACACAGCGAGGAAACCTTTCACCCGCCGAGAAAAAATGGATGGGGTTGGGAGCGTCCCCCTGTTTCTCAGCGCGTTCTGTCGGAGCAGCCCGACACCGGCCGTCCCCGACGGCTCTCCCGGGCGCTGGAGGCGGCTGCGGCTGAGTCCTACGGAGCCCCCAAGGGCTCCCCAGGCCGCGAGCGTCCTGAGTCTTACGTGAGGAGATCCACATAACCGAGTCCTAGGGGTATTTTTCCTCCCCCGTGGGTGGCTGTTTTGCAGATCGGGGAGTGTCCCTCTGAGACGAGGCGTTTTGTAGTAGAGGGCGGACTTCAGCTCTGCAGAGGCAGATCTCCCTAACTGCACTCCCTGAAAAATCTTCCTCTCCTTCCCCCCATTCCACCGGGCCCTTTGGTGCCGGCGTGGGGCTGCCGCGAAGCTATGCTTTAACGCGAGTGGGAATAATTCAGCGACATCTATATTATCCAAGAGGGTCCCGGGTCCGAGGTCCTGGGGAAGCGGCTGCTCAGGGTGGTGAGGGCGGAGGATCTCTCCCGAAGACGAGACTGCGGGAGGCACCTCGGATCTGCTGTGTGTACCCCGGCTGTGAGGAAAGGGGTACCCCCACCCTGCCCACAGACGGTAACGCAATGCCTGCGTCCACACTGTCACTTGTCGTTCGCAGACTGTCTTTGATGGCCGCGGTTGAGACCCTACCGTAACAGCAGCACTAGAGCAGGGATGCGGGGACGGTTGCCAGCCGCCTTTTCCGGGGGGTATTTCTCTCCCTGTTGCCCATTCCCACCTTCACACCTCATCTCGCCTCACCGGTAACGGGGAGACGGAGTCGGGCTCGCAGCCCCCAGATGTCTCCGAGAGGGAGGCTGAAATGTAATCCTGGGAAAGAAACTCCGTCCCTTCAGTGTAATCGCTTTTCCCGATAAGCACCAACAGAGCCGATCTATCTGGATGTGAATTTGATGATGCCATAAACAGAGGAAAGGGCCATTAAAATGACAAAACTCTGAACACGTTCTATTAAAAAACACTAGAAGCCTGACAAACCCCGAACCAGACTGGTTCGCTGTTTAAGTCTCCATCCATGAATCCCTGCCAAGCAGGTGGCAGCGCTTTCGGATGAGACCCGACACCAGTCCGAGCTGGAGGGTCTGGGGACCACCGGAAAGGATGAGAGTCCTGAGCTCCAGCGAAGAAGCAGAACAGGGCTCTGAGCAGAACCGAGCCTCACAGCGAGCTCTCCATTCCTCTCTTCTCGGGCCCTGCTCTGCCTTTGCCCGTCGGACGGTGATTCCAGCTGCGCCCCTAGCACGGGCAGCACTTGGGAGACAGGACCCTGCCAGCCGTTCCCCACCGGGGCGGGGGCGAGGCCCACTACCCCGGGAACAGATGCTCCGGAGCATCCCTCGCCGCTGCTGAGCTGTCCCTGCTCCCCACCCGCCGCCGAGGTGCCCGGTGGCAGGGAGGGGAAGCTCTGCCCCGGGACCTTCTTGTTTTAAAATAAGGGGAAGGCTACGGGCCTGCTTGGGATTCCTTTCTTTGAGACTGGGGCAGGATTTATCCCCCTGCCAGACCTCTCCAGCTATCGGAACTTCCCGAGAGGTTTTGGGCGAGGGAGTATCTCTCTCTGTCGGGAATTCCCCCTTTTCTCTTCGCCGTCCTGCATGTTGGAGGTTTCCCGAGCCGGCCCTGGCAGTTGCCCGCTCCTTCCCTGCCTTGGGTCTTCCCATCGACTTGGTCCCAGCGCCACAGCCCCGGGAGAGGAGCGGGAACCCCGGGACCGGACCCCGAGACCTGAGTGTGGACGAAGCCCTGATCTCTCCTCTTTTGCTTCCTTCGTTTTTTTTTTTTTTTTCCTATTTCGTTAGACCCTGAGCTGCAAAATGGGACTTAACGCCTCTCAAAGTGACAAGTGCCTGATCCGGAAAACCGTTTGCACGGAAATATCTTTTAAATTATTATTATTATTCCCCCCACCCATTTGTGAGTCTTTCCCGCACCGAAGAGGGTTTTCACAGGAGCCCCGTTACGGGCAGAAGCCGGGCTCCCCGCCTTCCTCCTCCAGACCCAGGCTTATTTCTTGAGTTGAATAAGTAATTTCTGAGGGGATCTGCTTGCTGTGGGGGCAGTCAGGTCAGCGGCGTGATTGAGTGAGGAACTCCGGGGGCAGGATGCTGTTGCCAGCTGCTCCCTGCCCACAGCCCGGCCCTCGCGGGGAGGCAGAGGCCGGTGCCCGCATCTGAGGCACCTCGTTTCTCAGCCGACGCTCATCGTCACCTAGGGCCCAGTGCTGGGGAAGGCTGGAGGTAACGGGGCAGGCAGTACAGCCCGGGGATCCCCGTCCCGGGCCAAAAACATCCCAGTGCCGCGCAGTCCCTGCTATCCCCCCTCCACCGACCGCTCCGGTTTGCCGAGACCCTTGCGGGGATGCGAATTCACCTCTTTATTTCTAATCGTTTTCTGGATTAAGGAATTTATTTTCCCGTCACTTAGGACAAGGTCGGGGCGGGCTGGGGGATCCTCCCCTCTCCCCCACCTTAACGACAGGGAACCGGGAGCTTTGTTTGCAAGGTTAAAAAAAAAAGCCTGCTGGAAAGCCCTTTGGTGGCCGAGGAGGGAGAAGGGAAGGAGGAATCGTGTGTTAGTTAGTCCGACCTGTGGAATTTATGACTCCCCCTAAGCACAGACATGATAAGGACTTAAAAAACATCTTGGATCTTTTCAAGCCGGCAGCCCCCGAGGCTTTGATGTAGATTACGTTGCAGAATAACCCAATACTTTTATCGTGGGGTTGATACTCGGCTTGTTTAAGCACATGCCTCTAGGAGCGGGTTAGATGCTAAACGCTCGCTCTCGAGCGGATTTGCGTTGCTGGGAAGGAAGCAGAGACGGGGGAGGATGAGGGGTGGCCCCTTGTGTTAGGATGGGGCACCCTGGTCCTGCAAGCCCTGGTCCCCGCCGGCCGACCCGCTGCCCAGGCCAGCCCTGCCGCTTCTCACAGGTGCTGAGTTCGCTCCCTCAGGGAAACAGGAACGTAAGCAGAGAAGTGAGGGAAAACACCCATGTTACGCACTGGAGGCTTCGTGCAGCCACAGGCCGGTGGGGGTCCCCAGCCTCTCCGTCCAGTGACCAGACCCTTCAGGAGAGACGCTCGGTGTGTCGAGGGGGACCAAAGGTTGATCCAGTGGCGTTCCCTGATTTGGCACTCGGGGTTGGCATTGCTCTGCTCGCTTGAAAGTTGCTGGTGCAGGCTCTCCCACTGTACCCCTCTGCTGGGTGATTAATTCCAGCCTTGAACGGAATTTAAAATCTTTAATTTTTTTTTTTTTTTTTTTTTTTTAAGTGGGAAGGGGAAGCAAAGGAGGGCCAGCGTGGCCGGGCCGCCTGCCGAGCGCCTGTGCCCGGATGCTGCCGGTATGTTCCGCCTGGGGAGGCCGGGGCCTGGTACTGTCACGAGAGCTGTGAGTCACCGGCAACGCGCACCCGCGGGGCGGCCCCGACGGCACGGTCCCGGTGGGCCTGCTCCCGGGGAGGGAGCCCAGGGCTCGGTTGTTATCGGTCCCTGCCCCCCGGGGACTCCTACCGCCCCGTACGGACGCTCCCCGGAGCACGCAGGGCAGCTGTTATCTGCTTCAGCTTGAAGCGCAGTCCCGGCGGCATTCGGCGGGGTGATGCAGTGGGATTGCGGTGCTAGCCTCTAGCAAGGTTTGGGCTCCGTGGAGAGGCACAGGTAGGCGGATAGGGGTGCACGGTGTTCCTGGCCCCCCAGGCCTCTCCGAGATCCACACAGATCCCAGGGAAACCACAAGCCCAGTCCCAGCGGTTGGGACGGTGCCACCTAATGCACGTGTTGACCCCTACGCCAAGCAAAACATCAAATTCCAGCTGCAAAATAGTTTGCACACGCTTGCCACCTGCGAGACCTCACGCCATTCCACCCCCCAGGGACAATAGAGAGGCCGATATCTTCGTTGCCTTCCTCCCTGATTAATTTCCTACACCTCCCAGCTTTGGAATGTAATATCGGCAGGGAGTTGATGCCCGTCCTATAGCCATGTCCCGTCCCGTCCAGTCCCATCTCCCTCCCCCTAGTCCTGCTCATTTATCCCTCTCTCCAGGGCTTTCCATGGCAATACACTATGAAGTGGCTGCCCCACACCACAGTCTCCCTCAGCCCCTGATTCACAGCAGCGCCTGATCCATCAGACCTGTTCAGTCAGCAGAGGCACAGGGTGACTGTGACTCTATGACAGTTTGCTGTTTGCGAGGCCGAAGCTTTCAAGGGCTGTAAATGTACATATCCCTACAGCGCTGTGGTGTTTTGTGGACAGTATTTCATACTAGACAATGCGGGAGTCCAAGCAGGCAGGTGCCAAGTGCTTCCTTGGCTGGGCAGGGAGCAGACTGAGGCTCCCACATGGGACCTTTATTCTGGGGCTGTAAGAAGGCAGGAGAATACTCATCTTTCTCCATGGGCAAACCTTTTCCCTCTAAATCAAACAAAACTTCAGTCCTTGTGGCTCCAAGGAGAAACAGGTGCCTGACTGCTCTCTACCACTTCCCATTTGCTCCCAGCTGTCTTCTCCTAGTTCCTGGGAGGGAAGAAGAGTCTCGCCACGTGTTTTTCCGGCCTGAACAGAAGCCCTCAAAGGAGTGAAGGGGAGGGCCAGACATCAGAGCCAGGCTGCTAGCTGTGCCCACGCTGCCCTCCTCTGGCCACTCGCCTGGTGGCTCAGGTCTTGGGGACCAGCCCTGTCTCGGCCGGGGGTAGCTCAGCAGCCCCTCTACACTCCTGTTTTCCAGCACAGCCTTAAACCCCTAAATTTTAATGTGGCAGTGACGCGTAAGGCAGGATCCTTGTCCCCAGCAGCCTACCTCTTTATATCATTCCTGGGAAGCATGTCAGGAAGCATGAATCTGGCCCAGGTCTCTGACAGTGTGGTTAGAAGAGACATTGAGCATTGGCGTGCTCAGCAAGGATAAGAAGGAGCTGGGCTCAAGTCCCAGAGTACTCTGTGGTCTCCTCAACAACAGGTCTCCGTGAGTCTTTTTGTGCTTTTTAAAGCTGGTTTGCTTTGCGTGACCTAATTAATTAGCCATTGATGGGGGAGTGAAGGAGGCAGCGACTCAGTAGCACAGCTGGGAAGAGGGAGCCCTGTGCCAGTGAGTGATCTAGTTCAGTGTTTAGGAGAAGGGGCTGAGATCTGGTGTGCCCTAAGCCCAGCTGCATGGGGAATGCCCTAATCCAGTCATCTTCAACCTGCTTTGATTTCTGCACTCCCAAAACATTTTTCAGCAGAAGCGTAACCTTTGAAAAAGTAACGTGTGCAAATAGCTCTGTAGCAAGTTCTATCTTGGATTTCTTCATCCCCTTTCACGGATCCTACCATGAACATGTGGATTGGAAAACACCACTAGCCTGCATGACAGGGTACCTTCTGCTCTCCTCTTCTGGTTCAATACATGGTTAGCCCTAGCTCCTCCCAGACGGACTTCAAAGAGCCCAAATCGGAGGGTGAGACATGTTGGAAAAGCCCCTCCAGTTTCTTTTGAACGGAACAGAGAAGCACCTTTTTTTTCTGTTGTATGCTGCCTGCGGCACACGGCACGGTGTTTTGAAAGAACACCCTGCGGGAGGAGGCTGACCGGTTCCTGGCTCGTCCCTTGGGCCGGCACCACTATCTCCAGCACCGCTTTCAAGGGTCTCCTGCAGCTTTACTCCAGTTACCGCGGCTGACCCAGGCCCGGCCCTTTGCCGCCGCCACTGCCTCTGCCCGGGGCTGCCCGCGGCGGTGGCGGAGCTCCACCTAGTGCCGGCTCCGGCAGCAGGGCCTGGACCGCGGCACCGGGGAGCCCCGCGGGGAGGCCTCCTCGGCACCCGGCTGCCCGCTCCTGGGTGTGCTGTGCCAGGAAAAAGGGAAAGAAAACTGAGGCGCATTCCTCAACGCATCTCACCTTTGAGTCTGAGTCGCCAATATCTTGTTCTTTGTTTCTCCTACGGGGATGGCATGGTACCCTTTCCTATCCCCCTCCATTTTCTTTCTCCCCCTCTAGGTGGTCCTAGTGAGGCTACATCTGGAGTTCCATGTCCAGTTCTGGGCTCCTCAGTGCAAGAAAGACAAGCTGCTAGACTGGGTCCAGTGGAGGCCACAAGGATGATCAGGGGCCTAGAGCATCTCTTATTAGGAGAGATTGCAGGAGCTGGGCCTGTTTAGTCAAGAAAAGAGAAGACTGAGAGGGGATCTTACTAATCCATATAAATGTCTCAAAGGTGGGTGTCAGGATGATGGTGCCAGGCTCTTTTCAGTGGTGCCCAGCAACGGGAAGAGGAGCAATGGCCATAAATTAAAACACAAGAAGTTTCACCTCAACATGAGGAAGAACTTTACTTTGAGGATGGCAGAGCACTGGAACAGGACGCCCAGGGAGGTTGTAGAGCCTCCTTCTCTGGAAACATTCAAAACCCACCTGGACATGTTCCTGTGTCACCTGCTCTAGGTGGTCCTGCCTTGGCAGGGGGTTGGATCAGATGGTCTCCAGAGGTGCCTTCTAACCCTAACGATTCTGTGATTCAGCACTTTAATTGAACTCAGCCCTTTCTGTTCCCCTTCTTCCTCTGGTTACTGAATCTTTGTCAATCTCTGCCTAACTTTATGCATCTACCTTAGACTAATGACATCCCTACCAGAGGTCTCAAAACAAGCTTATCTCTTTCCATTCCACTTCAAATCCAGAACTTTCTCTTGAGAACATGCTCCTGGAGGTACAGATTAGGGGTCTGGATCCTAACAAGAGAAATGTGTGCATTTTCCTTCCAGAATCACAAAACAGCTCCTTAAACAGCACTGGCTGTTGCTGTGCACAAACCTCAGGAACAGACCAGTGTTTCGCTAAGTTGTGTTGGAAGCATTCTGGAAAGGAAATGTACTCCTAAAAGATGTTATTTGCCACTGAATACCTCCTTTAGTTTTGGTCCATCCATCTCTGCCATACAGAGAAGCAGATGCACAACCCTCCACAGTCGAGCTGTTGTGGTTTAAGCCCAGCTGGTAACCCAGAAACATGCAGCCTCTTGATCAACCTTCCCTTTCCACCCCACTCCAGGTGGGATGGGGGTGAGGATCCAAAGAATGTAAACCCCACTGGTTGAGATAAAAACAGTCCGGTAACTAAGGTATAACCCAAACCCACTACTGCTACCACCAATAATAATAATGATAAGGGATAATAGTGGTAATAACAATGATAAGGGGAGAGAATATATAATAAAAGGGGAAGGGGAAAAGAAACAACAATAAACACAAGTGATGCACAATACAATTGCTCACCACCTGCTGATCAACACCCAGTCTGACCCAAGCAATGATCAGTCCCCTTCAGGTGACTCCCCCCAGTTTATATACTGGGCATGATATGCTGTGGTATGGAACACCCCTTTGATTAGTTCAGGTCAGGTGTTCTGTCTCTGCTTCCTCCCAGTTTCTTGTGCCCCTCCTCACTGGCAGAGCATGAGAAAATGAAAAGTCCTTGATCAGGATAAGTGCTACTGAGCAACAACTAAAACATTGATGTGTTATCAGCATTGTTCTCAGACTAAAGCCCAGACACAGCACTGCACCAGCTACTAAGAAGGAGAAAAATAACTGTTAGAGCTGAATAATACATAATAAATATATAATATAATAAAATATAATAAATATAATATATATAATAAAATATAATAAATAACTGTTAGAGGTGAACCCAGGACACCAGTCTTTTTCCTGCTTGTACATTCTCAGAGAGCTGTGTTGCCTGAGCTGCATTTCCCACGTGTGTCATGAGGAGTTTGTGTTAACTCCAAGGTTCTCTATTCATAGAGTCATAGAAACATAGAATGATTTGGGTTGGAAGGGACCGTAAAGGTCATCTAGTTCCAACCCCCCTGTCACAGGCATGGACACCTTCCACTAGATTAGATTGCTCAAAGACCCGTCCAACCTGGCTTTGAACACTGCCAGGGATGGGGCAGAGACAACTTCTCTGGGAAACCTGTGCCAGTGTCTCACCACACTCATAGTTAAGAATTTCTTCCTAATATCTGATCTAAATCTACACTCTTTCAGTTTAAAACCATTCATCTTGTTCAATCCCTACATGCCCTTGTAAAAAATCCCTCTTCAGATTTCTTGTAGGTCCCCTTTCTTCGCCTTTTTATCCCTGAATTTCAGCTCAGTAATGTTGATGGGGCCAGATGATCTCTGTCCACTCCTTTTTTAATCTTTTGGAAAAACATTTGACACAACTCCCTGGCATGTTTTAAATCACATGGGATTTCCATCTGCTCGTCTATGATCCAAGTTCATATCTGCTTAGTTTCCAGGGCCAGCTAGGCTTGGATGGAACCAGTTCAGTGTTAAGTTCCTCTGAGCTCTGAAGGCTGAAAGCTCCTGTCTGCACAAGACACTTAACTCCCATTTTCCAGGTGGTGCAGGCTGTGTGTTAATGGTGCTAAACAGTGACATCTCATTGCTGAACACTTTGAAATTGTGCTATGAGTATGTTAAAAGTCAGATATATTTTCCAGAAAATGCAGTGTTAAAGTTTTATTGCTATCTTTATATTTATATTTCCAAATTATTCTTCAGCAGTTTATATCTGATTAAAAAAATGTTCCCTTGCAAATTCAACCGTGCTAACAAAAATATAAAAATCATAATTGCTGTTTTACAACATTCATTATTTTCAGACAATATTAGTAAAAAGAGGCTCAATTTATGTGATAGCATACTCTATCAAATAGTTATTAAATTATAACACTTGCAGTGAAAATTCTAACTGTGGTTAACATCTTGTAAAATGGAAAAGAGAAGAAAACTACTAACCAGAGTATTCTCATCTTGATTCACTGTGATATAGACAAATGTATCCCGTTAATCATTATGAAAGCTGCATTTACAAATCCCCAAACCACATAATGAAAATAACGTGTCCTTTTATCTATATTAAAAATCCATCAAGCCTCTGGTTATTGTCTGGGATTCAGGGAGAAATTTAAAGAGACATACTCTCATTTTATTGCAGCTGGGTTCATACAAGCAGGATGACTCCTGGGAATTAGCAGTGATGTTATTACACTCCTAAATTGCTACAGAAGATATTTTCTTTAAAGTTAAACCTTTTTATTTGTTATTAAACACACAAAGCCCAAAGAATGGAATTAGCTATAATGTAGTTGAAGTGAGACTTTCAGTCGGAAACTGACACCTGAATTTTCAAGACCACGGAGGCAGAAGGTCATCTCCAAATATCACTCTTCCTGATTGTTTTAAATGCTTATTTTAGTTAAAAAAGAAAAAAAAAAAACCAGAAAAAAAAAAAAAACAACAAACCAGAAAAAAAACTTGTAAGTGCCTAACTGTCATCAGCAGATGTGGAATGTAACCTGGACAGCTAGAGACCACCCGAGTACCTAAAGCTCAGTGAAGTGAACTCACCTGAACTTGACATCTATTGGGAACTTCACAGCAATTGTCCAGGATAAGACAGTTATACACACTCATATTTACAGTTCCTTGTAAAACAGGACTGATACTTTTAAATTCTGACATCTAAAGATGGCTACTCCAATAGCCTTTTCTTCCAGCTCTCGCTGACATCTGGAGACAAGGATGTGAGTAGCACTTCTGGAAATCACACCAAGCTCTCTTTAGATGCATAGTCCGTGTTGTAAACATCAACTAAAAAAACTACATATATTTTCTTGTACTTGCTAGCCACATGGTAAGAAAAGTCTGAATTCAATGCATTGATAAGACATTATTTACATGACACTGGGAAAAGAGATCTCCAAAGATAAGTCGAAAAGACCGTTGCTTCTGTCTGCAATAAATGTGTTTGCTGAATTCAAAGCAATGAACTGTGTCTTCTCCTCAAAGTAGCATAAATATAGACTGTCCCATAAGAAAGGTGAATGGAACAGTGGTTGGTAACATTTTCTTTTCTTAGTGGTGTTATAATACATTTATGCTACATGGAATTTATGAAAATACTGGGATCAAATCCATAACCCAGATTATTTTTCAACCTGAGAGCCTTCATGCTGGAGCACAGTCGGGGATAGCAGAGATTTCTCATCCCTACTTACATGTGGTTTAATTTTGATGCTGGAATTGTGTGTGGAAACATTTTTCTTCATATTTTGGTAAACCTAGAGTTGGAACAAGGAAATAAAATATACCCTCTGTTATTATTTATTGTACTTGGAAGACTGGATTTTTTTTCTAGGTACAGTGCTTTGAAGTTGCTCATTAGTTCATCCCTATGCTCAGCAGGTTCTGCCAGGCTACCAGCCTGCAGGGAGGCTCAAGGCTGCAAAGCCAAGAGTCATTCATAGCTCTCCATACCCTAGAAGGTTCACAAGGACACTGCACTGGGAAACAGAGTGTCTAGCCCAGGGGGGATACCCAGGTAGGAATCAGTAGTTTATAAAGGAGTTGCTTATCCTCCCTGAGGAAGAGATCATCATCTGGTAAGTATGAAGCATGACTTTGAGAATGACACTGCCCTCCCTCTGTCTGTGAGGACGTGGCAGCACACACCTATGGTGGGCCCCCCATGAGATCCCTGGCTGGTGGCCCAGGCTCAGCTCCTCTCCCATGGTAGCTATCAGCATCACCAAAGCCAAATATACTGGCTCCTTCACAAGTGAAACACATTCCCATAGCACAGGCTGAGAGATTTCAGCCTTCCAGAGTCCTGGTGCAAACAGTTGGAGGAAAGAAATCCTCATCATGGAGGTCAGGATTTCTTCCCATAACAGCAAAAAATCCCCTGAACTCTTACATAGATCCATGGGCAATGTATCCATAACTCAGTGGTGCACTTGAATAGAAACCAGAAGACTATCAGCTAATTGTGATCTATGGGGCTAGGGAAAAAAAAAAATAAGAAAGTAAAAGAAAAGTGACTTTTTCTTCTTTCTGTGTTTACTTACTGCTCCTTCTGCCTCAGCCAGCTGACAGGCAAGAGAGGAAACCAGCTGGGAAAAAGAGGGTCTCTTTCTGGAGTCAAGGTCCCAACAGGACTGCATCACACGATAGCTGCAGGAGCAAAGAGGTGATATGGAAAACATGTTAGCTGCTGGACTCTCTGTAAGTAACTACATGGAAGTACAGAATCTGAATGGGAATCATGGGGCACCAGAATGATTTTATGGAAAGGTGCCTGATTTTGCAGTTTCAGCAGGGACCAGTGCAATGCCTATCTGCTAAAGTCCCTTGTAAACTTACTAGGTCAGTAGGTTCCCTGGTATTTATAAGCCCCACTACAATCTTTCATGGGTCAATCTGTCAGAGTCACCTTTGATGCCATTACATTCTTTACATGGGGGGGATAAAAATAGTATACTGTCATAGCAAGGCACTTAGTCCCTAGACCATCTATGAGATGTCTGTCGAAAGAGCTCAGGCAACCCAAAATTCTTCCCTTTCCTTCATGCTCTGGGTCTTGTAGCTCCCCATCACCTTCTCTTCTATTGCTCCCTGTGGTCCACCTCTAGGCAGGGTTCATTCAGGCACAGAGGCACAGGCTAAAATCCATGTGCTGAGGGCACAGAAAGAGAGCTCCCACCAACCCTTTCTTAGTGGGGTTTTTCCTTTAAGAGGATCCCTGTCCTCCTGGAACTGAATGAAACATGTTAAAGCTCAATTAAAAAAAAAAAAAGAGGAAGTTTAGAAAAAAATCACAAAAGATTCAGTGAATATCCAAAATGTACTTGGTATAGCATAGCTTTTGCAAAAAGAAACGAAGTCTGTGACCTGAGAATGAGAAGTTCCCTGTGAAAGGAGGGCCATCTAACCTTTTGTGTTGATCACTTCTGTGTTAGGATAAAACCTGCAGGATCAAGCAGCCAGAGGCAGGGGAAGGTCTCACCTTTTGCAACTTTTCCTGAACAAGGTATGGTGTACATACGAACAGTGGTTTAATAAATATAAATTCCCATGCTGTCCATCACTCAGGAAATACACTTACACGTCTTTTGTAGCATAATACGGTTGGTCCATTTTAAATCCACTTCGTATTAATTTGTAGAAGTTTGTATCAACTGGAATCCCAGGGTAGGGATTTACACCTGTGAAGAACATCAGGGAATGCATGTTAATTCAGAAGCTGCCAAAACCAAGCGCTGCCTTCCTGTTGTGTTACAGAACATACCCAAAGAGAAAATTTCCCACAGTAATATTCCGTAAGACCAGACATCACTCTTCATTGTGTATGTCCTCTCGAACAAGCTTTCAGGAGCCATCCATTTAACTGGCAAACGAGCCTGTACAGACAGGGGGAAAGGAGGCCATGTCATGCTGTGACACAGTCTTTCTTGATGACTCACTGTAGTTTCCACTGCTTGAGTAGAATCAGTTCATGTTTGCTATGTGAAAAGCTGGACCTGTTTCTGTAGCCCCTTTGAATTTCCCTTATAGAGAGAAGCAGGCACTTCTATGAAGCCAGTTCACCTCATCCATTTTAGATGACTGTTTAAGCAAGAGATGGGCTCAACCCTGGAAGAGCCTTCTTCTCTCCTTTGACTTCCAGAGGGAGTACCGCAGATGACAATACCCACACAGTACTTCCTATAGCCAGACAATCAGGTGTACTGCCCCCTCATGGTATTGTCCCTGTATTATTGCTGTTTGTAACAGTAAACAATTCCCAGCACTTCCATCAATGGATTTTCACTGTGCTTCAGAAAGCATGTGGGTACCCTCCCATTTACAGTACTAGCTTGGTCATATTAATTATAAGCTTAGAATTTGCATTTGCTAAGAGCAGGAAAACATGAGATTTCTGCACTCTCTACAGCTACCCATAAAGCTAACATGGAATTTGAAAATGAAAGGCTTCGCTTTCTTGGTTCCTTGTCATTTTTACAATGGCATGAAAAACAGAGAGCACACAAGAACTTACATTGCCCCTGACAATGTAGTTGGAGTCGTTCATTATGTCTCTGGCAAGGCCAAAGTCACATATTTTCAACACTTTTCTATGGGTCACTAGTACATTTCGGGCAGCAAGGTCTCTGTGAATGCACTTAGAAGAAAAAGGAAGGTTAGCACTGCAGCATTTGGTATCAGAAAAGGATAATTCCCTTGTCTCAGAGAGAGTTCCCTGAACTGGTGCCTCCTTCCACTTAAACAATTTGGAGAATGAGCGAGCTGGGCAGTCCCTGGTTGTCCTGGCAGGGGGACAGGGCCAGAGCAGGTAGAAGTGTGCAGGGTCTTACTCAGGGTCATGTATAAAGCTGCAATCCAGTCTTTGCTGTAAAGCCAGGGAAGGAAGCATAGTTCCAACCTGCCACTGAGTGGCTCTATTCTTCAGTCTGACTGACCTGTTTTTGCTTCCTTTTCTCTCTAAACAATTTCCTACCCTTCATCATACCGATTTGGACTCAAGAAACTCCATTCCTTTGGCAACTTGATAAGAGAAGCAAAGAAGGTCTTCAAAAGTGAGCACATTAAAGTCCTCCTCTTCATCCATCAATCTGCTTCCACATCTAATTTCATCTGTAAAAAAACAACCAGAAGTAATGAGTTTTCCATGGGCTTACTTACTATCCGGTTAATTCCATTGATTGCGGTAAGGATTTTCACATGCTCCTACCAAGGACAACATCACAAAGAGAATCCATCTTTTGCATCCTTTGTTCAGATACAAAGTAAAGGAAAGAATATTTTCATGCAAATACTATGCATGAGTATTTGCATGAAAAATACTCAGAAACATAAACCTCTCATCTTAAGTGCTGTTGAATCCTTCTCCAGCAAAATTCCTGCTAGAAGAGAACAGAGGCATATGACAGAAAGGGGCCTCCTGTGTCACTGAATCTTGTCTAGTTAGAGCAATAACATAATAAATACAATAATAACAGAATTACTAGAGATAGAAGCAATTACCTTCCTCAGAAGGCAGCACAATCCCATTTGATCCAGATGCCACATTTATGTTTTGGCTCTGTGTGACTTCAAATTCATCTTCTCTCCATGGAGCTGCATTCACATTATACTTGAGGTGAGTTCCCTTCCTGGAGTGGATGACACATTTTCAAAGGTTACACCCAGTATATCTCATAATCTTCTTCACATAAACTATTTTTGCACTAAAAAAGCATGATCAGTTATTGCCATTAAAAACCTGGGCACAGACATGAGTCTTCTCAAAAGTGGAAAGAGAAAAAGATATTACTTGTCTTTTGCAGTCCAGTGTGAAGAACATCATAGGGAGAATCAAATCTCAGTTCCTCCCTAAGGCACTGCTTATTAAAGTATGTGAAGACACATTGTCATGAATTCAGTGATTTCAGCAACTTACAGCACAGCTGAGAATGCAGCTTAAAAGGAGACAGTAGTTTATAAAGCATTAAACTGCTGCTGAATGCTTTACCTGGAATTTTGGTTCAAATGAATATTGTGGTAAAAGCTGAAGTTGTGCTGTTTAAAAACATATGCCAATGTCCGGTGAAACTCTTCTCTCTTGCTCCTTAAGTAATTCAGAAGGTCACCATAGCAACAGTATTCAAATATCAAGTAGATTGGTCCTGAAATAGTTGGAGATGTAAATTCCTCCTGCTAACTATGGCACCCTCCCCATTAAAGCCCTAATAATGTCACATCTTCTCTCAGAACTAATCAGTATTAAGCATCCCATGCATCTTCCTTCCCCAGTTGTACTTCTTTTCATTATTCACTTCTCTCCTTCCTTTGGGTGTCACCCCCATCCCTGCTCTTTTTCATTTCTTTTCTTTCCTGTCTATTTTGCAGCCATTTTCCGCTTTCTTTCTCCAACTTCACTATCTGGGGAGCCACATGATTAAAAAAGAACAAATTAAAATTTGTTATGTGAACAAAACCATGTGGATACAAAAGCACCTTACACCAGATAAGATTTTTTTTTCACTTAATAAGCTAACCCATATCAGTGCCATCACCACTGTAACATGAAAACCTCTTCTACAGAAGGCTTGTTGTATCACTTCATGCAAGTTCAGTGAGAAAGCACTCATATCTGTACACATCCATGGCCTTAACTTTGCTTTCAGCTCATTTTCATTTTGTTTTGGATCAGCACAGAAAAGCAAAATTGGTTGGGCAAAGACAGGATTTGGGATGAAGAGAGAAACAGCAGCCTGAGAAACAGCAGGCGATTAAATATGTCTTGGATGTTTTTAATACTGCCTTCAACAAAAGTTGAAACCAAGTTTTTGGTACTTTTTTTCTGTTCAGGAGTCCTTGTTATTCCGGCGGTTTTAACTGGTACCCTTCTACAATTGCAGGTTACCTGACACAGTACAAGCTCCTAGTAGGTTCACAATATTTTCATGGCTTCCAATGTGAGTCATCACTTTCAGCTCAGACATTAGAGCATCTTTTTCTGAAGCATCAGGTTTTTCTGTAAAAGCAATAACAAAGATTTGGAAATCTCCAGCAAAGAAATAAAAATGTCAATGGTTGCGATGCTTTGTCACAGGCAAGTCTTCATTTCAAGTTCATTGGATTGACAGTACGCTTGGGAACATCCTAAAAAATTGTTGTGTAGTATAAAAAGATTTAGCCAAAGGTGGAAACTACATGTGTGTTAGCATGGGTCATTTGAATGTTTGGGAAGGCAGTCATAAAATGTTAGTATTTGTTATTCTTGGGCTGACAAGGAAAAATAGCAATTATTAAGGTGTTCACAAGCACAGAGAAAATGGCAGTCAACCCTGTTGGCAAGAGAAAAATGTCTTAACAGCCATATGGCATGCAACCAGTTGCACTCCCATAGCTAAGGAAAACTCTGTGTTTCAGTAATAGCTTTAGTCTTGTTTTTCAGCAAGCATTTGGTCTTCATGATCTCAGTGAACCTCAGGCACAGCAGGTGAGGGGAGTACAACAGCTAGACAGCACTACAAGACAAAGGGATCTTACACCAAAGTCCACAGGGTCACCAATGTGACCAGCAGGCTAACCTGCACTATGAATTTGCATTCATTCTCTTCAGAGCAGAGCAGTTTCATCCTTCCACGCACGATGCAGACCTCTGCTGTATAGGACATCCTACAGGAAGAAGGCACTTCAGCAGTACCTTTTCAAACTGAAACAGGATTTTGAAATGAGGTATTGGTGAGGTGTAACTGGTAGAAGTTTGTGTATAAAGGGATTTCCAGCACCACTTCTGCTTCAGAGCTGCTAGAATACATCATTGCTTGTAATAGGCACCCAGAGTTTATCATACCTTTTAGCATTTTGACTGCAACCTGGACTGCATCTCCTGCATTGCTAATTCCATAAGCTGTTGCATTTACCACTTTCCCAAAAGCCCCAGAACCAAGGACCTGTCCTAAAAGACACAATATGCCAATCTTATTCACAGTTGGTACAGCACAGGCTACCAGCACTGGGGTTTGCCTTATGGACTGCTCACCAAACTCCAGATTTTCCCTGGGAAATTCCCATTTGAGATCATATTCAAATTCTCTGAAGTCAATGTAGATATACTCGTTATCTGATGGACCTATGATGTGAATCATTTGCAACTGGCTTTCGTACCTAAATTGCTTTGGAAGATAAAAAAAAACAACAGTGGAATAAGTCTTAGAGAAGGAGAAACAGCCTGGTAGGAACAACAGAAGAAGGGATGGGTATTCATATTTGTTTTTACCTTTTTGTATTTATGAAAAAATAGTATAAACAAGAAAGCCATCAATAGGAGGAAAAATCCAACAGAGACATAGAAGGCAGTACTGTCCAGGGGAGGAGAAACAGCTCCTGCAACTTTAAGAGGTACATATTACTACTCATTGAATCAGAGCTTTGCGTGTACAGCTAAAGGTACAAGGAGAACCCACAGTTTAAAGTCTCACTCCTGCTTGCCACACAGGGACTGACTCTTGGGTGTCTCTGTTGGCTCAGTCATGCTCTTGCCTAGGTGTGCAATGACCCCCATGGGGTGAGGAGAGCTCCCATGGGCATTTCTGGCAGCACCATGGTGACCTCCAGGAGAGGAACAAGGGCCAGCACCTTCCAACTACCAAAGTGGCTTCAGCTCTTCCCAAAGCTGTTGCCTTCATGCTTCAGTTAGGGATTACTAAGATGAAATAAACAGCAGACCCAACATTGCCACGGCTCTATTCAGCACTTCATATTTGTGTGAAATTTCTGCTCATTTTAATGAGGGAGGCCCCCGCTTTGGCACCAGAGAAAAGAGACCTGAGTCACCCATTCATCCACTGTTTCCCCCAGTGTATACAAACAGTACTTGTGTTTTACTTGCAATGCCATGGCATGGTCAGCCATTTAGCCAGGCCTAAAATACCGTAAGAGCTATAATGACAGCTTTAATTGAGAAAACCTGTGCTAAAACACTGTTTTATGGTACCTGATAGGTTAATGAAATTCTTTTCACAGGATGAACCAGCAGAATTGTTTGCACAGCATTCCACAGAGAAGTTCGTTGCTGTCTCCTTTACATCTAAAGTACTGCTAGAAATCCATGACCCCAGGGATCTCCTCTCAGGTAGCAAGTTGTGAATCCCCTCAGTGATTTCTTCTGTACAGCTGAAAAAGAAAGCAGACCAGTTCTGATTTTTGGCTCACGATGTCATTTTCCAGGGTAGAAGGTGGCTGGTTCAAAGCATGTCTTCTGTGATATGTCTGTGCTAGGAGGGAAAGAGGGAGGGATAGACGAGATTGGGTTTTATTTGTCACTGTTAGAGTGAGGCTTCAGAGCCATTGCCAATCTCATTTTTGGTGATGGACATGATGGGGTCTGCAGGGGTTGAACTGGGCTCCCTGTCTCCCACACTGGGCTTACTCTCAGTCCCACCACTGCCCTGGCAGGGCACCTGCACTGCTTAACCATTGGGATCTCCAGAGTTTCACAGCTGACACAATCCCCCCCCCAGCACATCTATTCCCACTGATTTCACCATTACTGCAAGCACCCAAATCATGGAGCAGCTCCAAATGAGCCCCTACTAAAACAAATAATACAAAATGGACCAGTAGCAAAGTTCTAACTCCTTTCCCTTCAGGTGTGTGATTTAGAATCACAGAATCATAGAATAGGTAGGGTTGGAAAGGACCTTAAGATCATTTAGTTCCAATCCCCTGCCATGGGCAGGGACACCTCACACTAAACCATGCCACCCAAGGCTCAGTCCAACCTGGCCTTGAACACCGCCAGGGATGGAGCATTCACAACTATAGGATTTCAATGAAAAATTTCTCTCACTGATAGTGGAGAGCATCTACCCTGTATCAATGAGTTATTTAGGACCTGATACATAGAAAGAGGGAACATTATATTCAAGGGAAAGTAAGCCTCCACAGAGATTATTTTGTTTATTATTTATTTAGCTTTTCTTTCATTCATCAGCTTACTAATTTACTGTCACACAAATAAATGAAGAGGTAAGTAAGTAAAATTAATTCAGCTCTACATGAAGCCCTAACTTCTATATATGGAAGTTCCCAAGAAAAGAAATGTCACGGCATTTTCTTTCCAGAAAGCTGATTTAAGGACTACTTTAAAATCACTAGCTGGATGTTTTCTTTCCTCTTCCATTTCTGCACAGATCATGTTAGGAAGCCTTTTCAGAGCTATGGATAAGAAAATCATCTAGATATTTTGTTTTTAATGTCTGCTTAAAATACTTAGAGCTTTATCCACAGTCTTCCAAAAGATACTTTGACTTAGTACTTTTCTGCAGCACAGGAATATTATTTTTTGAAATATCTAAATAAAAACTGCAGGGTTTATAAAACAGCTCAAAGCTGTTTTAGCATCTTTTTAAATTTTAGGGCCTGACTCATTGCCCCAAATAAATAGAGGAAATAGAAACACTCTCACTGAGTGTCACGGTTTAACCCCAGCTGGTAAGGAAGCCCCACAGAGCTGCTCACTCACTCCCCACCACGGGATGGAGGAAAGAATTAGAAGAGTAAAAGTGAGAAAACTCATGGGCTGAGATAAAGACAGTTTAACAGGTAAAGCAAAAGCCATCACTCCAAACCTCCCCCTTCCTCCTTCTTCCCCAGGTTTACATGCTGAGCATGACATCATACCGTCCAGTGTATCCCTTTGGTCAGCTGGGATCAGCTGTTCTGGCTGTGTCCTCTCCCGACTCCTTGCACACCCCCAGCTCCCTTGCTGTTGGGGTGGTGTGAGGAGCAGAAAAGGCCTTGGCTCTGTGTAAGCACAGCTCAGCAGTACCTAAACCAACCCTGAATTATCAGCACTGTTTCTAGCACAAATCCGAAACACATCCCCACACCAGCTACTGTGGAGAAAATTCTACCCAAGCCAAAACCAGTACACTGACTTCACTGGCTTTGATAACAGGTCACTGTAACAGCTGTATTAATCAAAGCTTACCTAATTAACCAAGCCTGTATTAACCAATGCATTCCCTGAATACCTGTACCTTTGACAGGCCAAGAGGAAAACTCAGATTTGATTTTGTAACTGCCTGACTGTTGCTATAAACCTTGTGGGGTTTATTTCACTGTAAAGAGCCTGAGATACACACCTTTATAGAGTTCATTTCATGACAATAAAAAAAAATTGGGAAACTTTCTCTAGTTTTGGTGATTTCCTGGAGTGTGAGACATTGGCCCTTGTACAAATGGTCAAAGGTGCATTTTACACTTGTTTTCTTACAGGCCAGTCCCCATTTAACCAAGGATAGATCAGATATGCTATTTGCAATGAATAAAAAAGAGGGAAATGTATTTACTTGGGTGAGTTCAGCTCGGAACAGCTCCTCCAAACCCAGGATGAGGCAGGGTAACTGTCAGCGATGCAGGAGATCTGCTTGAACAGCCACTGCATCTTTATTTCGGGCTTTCCTGCAACAATATAATAGAATAATATAATGGTTTGTGTTGGAAAAGACCATCTAGTTGCAATCCCCTGCCATGGGCAGAGACAACAAAATAGAACACAAGATAATTTCTGCCAGCACTTCAGTGACCAAAACCTTGACATTTATGGGGCAATGTCACTCTGCCAAGACCAAGGTCTGCTTCTGTGTTTTCAAACTAACCCACCCACATGTCACTGTGAGAGCTGAGTACAACCATCAGTCTTCCTACAGCTCCTTGCCTCGGCTCTGCAGGATGGCAGTGTGGGCAAGGCAAGAGGAGCAGCTGCTTCTCTGTACAGGCACAGCCAGACCAAAACAGTGGCAGAGCCAAAATTAGAACCTTGACTTCTGCTTTTCTAACTCAGAGCAAGCAGTCAGCCCTAGGACTCCCCTGACACCCCAGGCCTGGGTGCCCAGCTTACACAAAATGTGCACAAAGGAACCCTGTATAAATAATATGTAGTAAATAATGCTTCCTGATCTGACCTAGAGCAAGAGTGAGAGGGTGCTGCAGTTGCGTGGCAGAACTGAGATAACAGAGCATTGGGCACACTCTGCATGTGTGTTACTTGAGGGCAGGGGTATATGAAACATTGCAGCCCTAATACACGTTTTACACACCAAAGGGTCTCCAGACTAACTACATTAACTCACAAGTGCCATTAGGAAAAAAATAACATAAATGTGCCATAGAAAGCTAACACCTAATGAGGGTGTTTCCTTTCACTGTGTATCTCATGGGGTCTCTACACAGGCTTCTTCAGCCTGGAGAAGAGAAGGCTCAGGGAAGACCTTATGACAGTCTTCCAACACCTAAAGGGGGCCTAGGAGAAACCTGGAGAGGGACTTTTTACAGGGGCATGTAGTGACAGGATAAGGGGGAAGGCTTTAAGCTGAAAGAGGGGAGACATTAGGATTAGACATTACAAAAATATTCTTCAGTAAGTAGGCTCTGAGGCACTGGCACAGGGTGCCCAGAGAAGCTGCGGCTGCCCCATTCCTGGCAGTGTTCAAGGCCAGGTTGGATGGGGCTTTGACCCTAACCGTTGTATGATTCTATGATATTCTGGCTCTGTAGAGTTGCAATAAAATACTCTGTAGAGTATTTTACTGAGCTCCCAGGCTTTGTGGTTTTCTGAAGAAGCATTATTCTTCTCAGTGTATGACTCATTTCTCATATTCTGTCATCTCTGTTTACAGCAAACTAAAGGGAAGACAAAAAAATTAATAACTTCCTCCTCCTTCTTCTGTTTTCCATCCCTGACCAACAGAAGAAACACAACACACAGGCAGCCAGCATCGTTCTCTGACCCAGAGCCTGGATTTCAGTAGTGTAGTGCAGAGTGAAGAGAATCACATTTTTGCCTTGTGCTCCTCCATTGTCAACAATAAACCTAGGTAAATGAAATGGGGAATACCAAGGGAAAATAAACATCTTAGCTCCATTTATACCAGTGGCAAAATTGCAGACTTTGTCAAATCTTCACAGGGATTATTTTCTCACTTACTTCTCACGTACAGAGTGAATTTTTTTGTCACGACTGTATCATCATTTTCGGCATAAAATACGTATACTCCAGACCGGTGCTGATGGTTGCAGAACTTTGATGAAATGCTGTGGAGTAAAGAAAAGGAGGGAAATGGACGAACAATTGACTTTAAAAAGATTCCAGATGTAGTCAGGGCACATACATGTTTGAAACAATCCAACATCTTCTAATGAGGAACCCAGATGAAATTATTTTTGCTTAGACAATATAAATCCCAGAATGTAACAGTCTTGATGAGAGGATATTTGTTTTCTGCTATTGATTTAGTTCTGCAATTTTCTTCATAGTTCCTGGAGTACACGTGAACAGTCAGAATGTGATTTTATTACCAATCCTTTGGAAGACAACATATATAATTCATGGTGTCAGAATGATTTAGATTAGAAAAGACCCTAAAGATCATTGAGTCCAACTGTAAATCTAATACTGTCGAAGTCAAAATGATGATTGTCAAATTTAAATGGCAGCTATTGCAGTTCATCAACATTAAAAGGCACTTCAGAAAATCTCTCTTAGATGGAGGAGATGAGGGCAGATTTTGGGGACAGATGATTTGCCTGGCTGCTCAAAGATAACTGGTTAGGAAGCCCCAACTAAATTTCTGTGGTAAAGGCAAGCAGAATATCAGGTGGTTTGAAGCAGAAATTAAAACCAGATAGCCTATATCAGCAATTTGTGAAGTAAGAAATCTAGAGAAATAAACCCAGGATATTTCTCATTAAGCAAGATACATACAAAAGAATTAAGTATCACCTTGCAATTCTAAACTGCTTTGGCAATTCTAAACTGGGAAAACTCACATGGAAGCCACTGGCAATTTTGCCTTTTGACTAAGGCAGCAACTCCGTACAGTTACTGACTTTTGAATGTCTTCACCTGAAATGGCCTTAAAGATGTCCCTGAACTCAAGGATTTTTTTAAATCAGACCCCTTTTTAAGCTACCTCAAAATGGATACTGAAGGCAGAAGAAGCCACAAATCATCTGTTGCTTTTGAAATCCTAGGTCTGAAGAATTAAATCTTAATAAAGTAATGAGAAAATAATTTAAAGCATGTCTTTGGTAACTGAAAACACAAAGGGATGTGAGATAAATATTATAAATTTAACAGAGGTCGCTCTGTGTATGATTTGCTCTTAGGAGGGAAGTGAAAATCAGCAGTGTGCTAAAGCAGAGAGTCAACAAAAGCAAACAGAAAATGGAAATTCCGAAGGAATGTCTGGAAACATGTAGGGCAGTGACAAAAGAGATGAATCCTTGGGACTTGAAATTAGAAACTAAAGAAGGGGACAGAGTTAATGAATAAATTTAATATGATCTATAATCAGGAGGAACAATTTGATAAGGAAATGGCAGAAATCAAAAATGCAGAAAAACAGGAAATGAAGAAGGATATGAAAGGAGTAAAGTAGAAGTGTTGGGAGACATGGTTACACAGAAGTTAACTAAAATGTGCAAAGTTAGATTCACAATACATGAAGATATATGATGATCTTTATTTGTTTTGCTTCAAGAAACATTCTGCTTTAAAATCACAATGAAGTTTGCAGTGCTACAGCTGCAGGCAGTATTTCCTGAACTCTCTACCCCTTGCTGCTTCAAACTGAATGAAATATCTCCCTCTACTTCTTTTCCTCAGAGGAGGCGTGTCTATCCAATGCTAGTATTCAACCAAAACTGAATAGCTGTGGGGAATGTTTGTACAGAAGAATGTACTTGTCAGATGAAATAATCACTAAATTAATGGATTTTTCCCTCAATTATATTTTTCCATAAGATAAATTGGATGACAAAGGAACAAACACAAAGTATAATTACCTAAAATGAACCTAAAAAAAAAATATTTAATTGACAGCATAGTCAGATGGATGGATAAGTTGTCTGTTTGAAGCAATCTCTAGGCCAAGCTCCAGTGATACTTGGGGCAGTGAGCTGCCCATGGCCATGATCGTGGCCGTGGATGGTGCAGGGCTGCCCTGGAATGCACTTCTCCAGGACATGGGCTGGATTTTCTCTGGCAGCAGGTGATGATCAGCCCTCGACAATTGTTGGTGCTGTGCTGCAAAGGCTATCTGATGTGACTCATAGATCCCAGGCCACCACCAGCTGCACCTGACCCATTAATGAGAGTTACGTAAGCTATTTCTGGAGGTCTCAAAATTGTTATTGTTGGCCCAACCTACAGCACCTTCTTCTTATCCGGATTTAATTTACAGCAGCTATCAATCATCCAAGCAAAACTGGCCCCTGTTCTTATGAGTGGTGGGAAGAGACCAATACCAGCTGCAAAGCAAATCAACTAGGCCTTATCAGCTGGAGGGAGGTACCTATTGGACAAGGATGAGCAAATGCTCATGGCTGTCCCCTGAAACCTCATTTCCAAAATCAGTAGTGATCATAAAGAACAGATTTGGCTAGCCCATGTCAGGCACTGGAGATTAGTCACCAACACACACCCACAGCTATCAAAGTTTGTTGACAGCCCTCGCTTTATCAGCAGGGACAGAGTTCCTGTGGCTATTGCTAGGAGATGACAGTTTACTAATCTGAACTGAGCTGTCTCGGAACCTCATGAAGATCTGACTCCAATGCACCTTCTAGGGCAGATGGAAAGGCCAGTCTGTTGCAAAGATGACTTGAGAAGCTAGTGGATAAAATTGAGTGCACCAAAATACTAAGGAAAGAAATGATAAAAATAATAATCATGGCTGTAGCACAGTTTCATGCAGATGCTAAGAGAAGTTTTAAGAATATAAGAAAAAAATCTGTGCAGCCACATTAATTCCTGCCTAGGCCCTACATGGCTTTAAAGTGAAAACTTTAAAAGAGCAGCTTAGTTTTATTTTCATTGAGGTGAATAAGAGTTGTTACCTTGAAAGCCATGAGACTACTTTGAAAGAGTCTCTGAAGGAAATTAGATAATGTTATCAAGAAACTAGAAGGCCTAAGGAATGGAGAAAACATTAGCCTTAAGCAGGATTCATGCCAGAACTTCATTGTAGGAAATAACAGAAAAGGTAGATAACTAACAGGTTTATTCAAAACATGTTTTGCAGCAGTGGAAGAGTACATGACCTAGGCAATGAGCAGAACGGTATGTTTCTGTGGCATAGTCGAACAGATCTAACAGTGGCCTGGGAAACTGCGCAGACTTAGACTTGATTTAAGTGGTCTGAAAGACACTGGGAACATCATCAAGAACAGGATGACAAAAGGGGAACATGTAGAACTTGCGATCCAGTATGAAAACCGAAACAGATCTGTAACTGAGAAACTGTGTTAGAGAGAAAGGGAATAGCAAAATGCAGATAAACAAAAGGCTACATGCTTAATTTACCAAAGGGTTTATTATAACATGGAGAATAACTTGATTCTAGAAGTTATTTACATGAACTGCTATTGAAACCCAAAATCATGTTTGAGCGCCTTTTGTTAACACAGCTTCACCACCACATTTTAAAAACAGAAAAATAGTACAAAACATGGACAGTAAGCGGTCCAAATGAGATACAAAGACAAGGCATTATTATATCAAACTACCAAACTATTCAAGTACCTGCGTCCATCCATGCTGTAACTTTGTTTACATGGAAATGTTTTTTGGGAAGATAGCCACATGCATCTAACTGATGGATATGCTGTAAAGTTAACTTCAAAGCAAAATGCTTCTTCACCGATTTCAAAATCTTCTTTGGAGTCTGTTATATTTATAAATCCCTTTTCTGAAAAAAAAATTAAATAATATATATATTATAAAGGCTGAACTGCTTAATGAAGGAATTTTGCCATCTGTATGTTTTTCATTTTGGCAATCACAAGCAAAAAAAGCACCATGTTACATCACAATAGGCATCCTACTAATCAAAATAATACTTCAAAATAGTGCTGAAATGATGTCATTGTGCCCAGCTGCAGACAAATGATCTCAGACTGCTGAAGTTGCGCATTTGGTCAAACCAGAGTCCTTCCAAAGTGGCCTGGTTCCTCCCTGGTCCACCGTATGGAGCCACAGGGCCACCACCACCATTATGTATTTGGTTTGTTTAGGTGTGTTTCAGGTGCTAATGGCTGCATCTTCTGGCTCTCCTCTATCAGAAGACAAAAGCAGGTGGCACTATTAGAATAATCAGATGTTGACAGCAGTTGTTTCTCCTTCCCTGAAATGCGCTGAAGATTTTGCTAATGAGTCTTGCAGCTGCTCCTTTATTTCCCCATCTCAATTCGACAAATTTGATGCAAGACAACAGCAACATGAAAATGTGTTTTGAAGGTGTGTGTGAACTGTAAGTTGCTGGCACTTGCCCTGCTAGGGTGGGATTAGTTTCACCTAATGGAGCTGTATGAAGTTTGGTAACCCACCTAAGCTAATTGTTTTGACCTCTGATAAACTCATTGGAACGAGAGAGGCATGTCCAGATGTATCCCATCCTAAAATGATAAGATGATAAAATATCTGAAAATATCTGTTTCTTGACATGGACTGCTGAAGGAACCAAAGTCATTGCTGGGGTTAGACGTCTCATGACATGAAATGAATCCCACCCAAACAATAGCAGATATTTGGGAGGAGGATGTCCTAAAGACATCAGTGGGGCTAGGATCAGCTCTGTAAAAATCATGGAATCATATACATTGGAAGAGTTCTCTGGAGATGTCTAGTCCAGCCTCTGCTCAGAGCAAGTCCAACTAGGTGAGATTGCTCAGAGCCACATCCAGTTGAGCTTGGTATCTCCAAGGAAGTAGGCTTTACAACCTCTTGGAAACTTGTGCCAGTGTTTAACCAGCCATATGGTGAAAAACTGCACTGTAGAAATATTGCTGGACTGTTTTTTTACTTTTTGAGTGTTTTTCTTCTGGTTGAAACCTTGTATCTTGCTTGGCATGTTTTATCCCTGTCTATCTTACTGGCTTACAAAATACTATCTGAAAACTCTCAGAAAACCACAATAAATAAATAAATAAATCAGTATTTTAAAACAAGAAGCAAATCCTTTCATGATTGTTCTCCTATATTTTTTGCTTTTTTGGATTTATAAATCGGACCTTCATGTTTTGAATGATGCTTTGGACTTTGTCCTTCTAGGCAGAATGTCATCTCTGTGTGTACTGTCAACAACAAAACCAGTCAGGAGTCAAGGCTTTCTCCAGAGTCTGCACAAGGACCTTGGAGCAGGATATGCCCTTTCTCTGGGAAACAACTTAAGAAAAAGTAGTTTCTTTCTTAAAAAGGAAAGAAAATAGCACATTCTTGCTTGGCTGACTATTTTTTGGTAGATTCAAGTGTTTCTGCCAGAGAATCACTGAACATGATTATTGAGTAATGACAGAGAGGTGAGATGAAATTCTTGAGACTGGAAACAAAGCTTTCAAGTCTCTGTATTTATTGTATTTGTTTATTTGTGGCTTTAAGCCTAATGTGTTGTGAAATAGCTTGCATATTCCTGAATCAAGATTGCATAGGGCTAAAAATTCTTTATTCAACACTGGTGTAAATAGAGCATAAGAACTGCAGAAACAAAGAGCCTTGCAACTGCAGTTGTTGGTGTGACCTCTGTTGTGCTTTAAAGTGGCTTAACCACCCTGCCTGAGCTGACTAGCTACACAAGGTCGGATAACTTGGTTAAGTATCAATTAGTAAAAAGCAAAACCAGAACTGTGTGGATGCAAGGCATTACTAGAGATCAGAACACCACTCACCAATGTAGTTAATGTTAGCCAAACCCCCCAGGCCATGCAGTGTGTGTCAACCAAATCAGTTTTCTTGTGGTTAAGTTACATCATGACCATTCCCAGTGTGACTGTAGGTGCTGACTCATGATGATTAAAGGTAGGATCATTTCAGAAACTGTCACCCTGTGCCATGGACAACCGAGTGAAATCTGTACCTATACCACTGACAAAATTGAAGCTGGGATGATAGCATAAATTCACACCAACAATGGTTGACATTAGTACATTAGGCTAAAGGTTGGGGTGGTTCAGAAGCACATGATGTACCTGTATAACCTTGGAGAGAGAAGCACTCTTGTTAGCCAGGTGACAACATCCCCCCACTTTAATCCACCATGTAAGTAAATAAATAGATTTTCTCATCATCAAAGCCAATAAGCCCTCAGTTTTGTTGGCATAAAGGATCTTAAGGAGGGTACAGACAATCACTACAGCTCGGCATATTCCAGTTAAAAAATACCCTACTCAGAAATCCTTCCATGAACAGTGACCGAAATATCTTCTACTACTGTGACACATACTCAGACCTAATAGCTCATCGATCTAAGAAACCACTATTTCTGAACTGGGTGTCAGTACTGAGAAAACAGAGGATCTTGCTCTAGCTCTACATCACCCTCTCACTCCTGCCTTCCTGTTTACTAGGAAGATGTGTGTAGAAAAAATGCCCAGGTATTGTACTCAGTTATTGTAAATGATGAGTGAACTTCCTGCTCAGTGGGAGGCAGAAACTGAAAAGAGGGTATTGCACTGGGAAAGTAATTTCTGAAGAGACTGGGGCAAGTATTCTCACTTTCTATCATTCTTAGCCTACGTGTTGTAAACTCTGAGAGCTACTACGTCTAAGGTAAAATGCATGGTGAATGCTTCAGAGAACCTTGTTCTCAGGGCTACAGACTCCATCTCCAGGCACAACAGTCAGAGATCTACTTCCAGTGTCTATTCCAGCAGTAGAGTCCTAACTACAGCTTTCCTTTCTATACCTTGTTTCCAGACTTATGACTCTTTGTACATTATTTCAATCTGACTAAGTTTGCAGTTGAGGATAGTTTGAACTAACTTCAATTCCCCTGGCTTTTAAATCAACATATTGCTAAGTACAATGATGTTTCCTTTGGTATGCTTTTGATTTTTTAAATTTTCAGTCCTTGTATAGCTTGGTCTTAAGAGGATGGTTTCCTTCAGCACATGGAAAGCAGGAGACATGCAGAACAAGCAATAATGTTGGAGTAGTCTCTCGAGTTTCAGGTTTTCCATCAGATCTATCAATGCTTGTTCTGGGTTTTGAGTGAGAAAGCCCACCACCAAGAATCTTATATCTGTTTGATTCCTTCCTCTCAGACCTATATCAGGCCTGGTACATCTTTAGTATTTAACTTCCAAAAGGACTGTCTTTTAATGGGAATTATTTGAAAAGCAATATAATTTAAAGGTTGATTATCTTCATGTACCAGAATGACTTAGTTCAGGTTAATGTCTTGGCTCCCCTAGACTGTCAGTAAGTCAGACTTTTTTCTTAGAAAAGGAACTATAAACATATGCTGCCTACCTGCAAGCAAACAATTGCCACATGGAAAACAAAAATAACCAACTGAGGGATAAAATTAACACCGGGGTTGGAATTACCTAAAACTGTAACCAAAGCAGTTTGATTCTGATGAGCAGTAGAAGAACAGGTATAATGTCCGCTATCACTTCTTCCTGCCGCTGAAGCAAACACATAGTGGATCCGAATTGCTGAGTAATCGGTTTGATACTCTAATCCTTCAAACCGGCGATCCTAGTTTTCAACAGAGATTTCCATTTAATCAGTTGATAGTGCCCAATGTTACCTCTCCTGAAACATGCCCTCTCTTCTTACCTGCTCAACTTCTTTGCTTTCTAAAGTTAGTTTTATTCTGAATTTGTAATTGTGGTGAACAGCTCTGCACCTGATCAGCAACGGTTCTCCGACTTTAAGAAGTAATTCAGGTAAAGGTGCTGCTTGTCTTTCATTTAAATCTACAAAATCAAAACATAGTCACTGAAAGAACCATCACTTTTCCTGGAAAAATGCTCAGTTAGTTCAACAGTTTTGATGTAATTTACAAGGTATCTGTAGGGCACAGTTCAGCACAGAGCTTAGCTCGGGCCAGGTTTGCTTAAAAGAACCAGACTAATAAACCTGAATTTATAGATCAATTTATAATTATTTATAAATGTATATACTTGAGAACACTTTGAAGAGGGTTTTCATGCCCCGTAGTCCTGAAAACATGAAGAAAAAATTAACAGATATTTAGCAAATGTAGGGCAAGACATTTTTTACAGAGACTACAAATAGCTACTAGAATTAGGTTTTAAACATGTAACACAACAATTATATTCATTGTTAGATTTGTTCCAGTGATTATACAAACATATAACATTATACAAACAAGTAGTTTATCAAAGAAATTATACCCAGGTGAGCAGTGCAACTAACTTCAGCAGCAGGATCCAGCTTGCATGTAAGTAAATTTAGAGGGAAGTTACCTATTGTAAAGATGCCAGTGCATTCTCTACCCAGGTCATTAGCTGCACAGCACCATATATAAGTTTGAAATAATTCATAATGTATCTTCTGTATGCCATCTATTTCCCCAGTTTCTTCATGCACTTTATCAGGGCAACTGCAATTACAAGCACAATTATTCATTGACTCATTTGGTTAACTTCAAACAAATAAATCTGATAAATTTCCAAGCCATGAAACTATGCAAACAATAGTGGGAAAACTGGATCTTACATAGCTGAATAAAAAAGGAACTAGGAAAGGTGAAGATAAGAAAAGAAAATGTCACAGCCTAGGCAGAAATATGAGCTGAAATAACCTGAATATGCTCAAACTGGCTCTTAGACAGGTAATGCTGTGACTAAAATCTGGACAAGAATGAAATCATAGAGGCTGAGCTTTCAGATTGCATCTCTAAATTCCTGTGGTGGGAGCTGCTGCAAATCCAGCAGCCCTTATGAGACCCAGATCCCAAAGAAATCCCAAAGACCTCAACAATCTGCAAAGAAAGGCATTATTCCTGCTATTAATAGACTCAACTTTATATATTAATAGAACCACACTTGCAGTACCATGCTCAGCCCTGGGGCCCCCAACATAAGAAGGACTTGGGCCTGTATGAGTGAGTCCAGAGGAGTTGCAGCACTCCGGAGAGTGGATCATGCAGTGACAGTTTTTCAACCAAGCTGGCAGAACCTGTCTCCAAAAATGCTGTCCCCAAAGCTCTTCTTCAGTTATCTCCCCAGCTCACTATGCACAGTAAGGAGTACAAAACCTACCCCTTCTTCAGAAGTTGGTGAACTCAGTCTAGAGATTCAACACGCATATATACATACACCATACCTCTTTTCAGGTGTTTTGCAAAATATCCACTCCACATAGGGCTGAGGGTAGCTCTCAGATATGCATTCAATTGCATCTGATCCTTCCCTTTTCCTAAAATAGGGTTTGCCTGGTCTCTCTGTTAAGAAATAATGCAAATGTTTAAGAATACTGAAAACATTTTGAAACAGTGTTTTGCTTATTTGGTAGTGCACGAAGTTACAGAGGTGCAATTTGTTTCAGGAGGTTTCGACACTGAGTGAACAGAAAACGATTCTGCCTTAGGGATATTGTGGGTTGGTCTCATGAGATTTTCAGCCTTGATTGCTAAATCACAGCTTCCCCAATATCAAAGCCTGCACCAAAGGATATTCCTGAGACTGAAAGGTGTGAATTTGTTGTGGTTGATATTCATTTCACTGGGCAGGAGCACAGATACCTTTTGAAATAACATGGCCTTTGGTGGAGTATCTGTTGAGACTAGAAAGTCTCTACACAAAATGGGATCCTTGCATACTATTTGGTCAGATCAGATACACCATGGAAAAACAACGGGTGATAATGACTTCTGATAACCAGCAGACTTCTCTAACCTGTACTTGTAACTTGGGGGGAAAAGGTTTCTAGGTAACTCCCAGTCCCCTCAATCCATCAGGCACAGACTTGGACTAAGCACATAAATTTGATGTATTAAAACTGCTAAAGATTTGATTCAGAGCACTGACTCTGGCTTTAGGTCATTTTAAAATGAAATTAGAGCTTCCACACAGAAGAGGGACATCTTCTTTAGTCATTCCCCCATTGCCTGCAAGGTGACATGCTAACCTAGTTGGTTTTATGATTCTAAGGTGAAACTAATACTTCTGGATTTTCAAATTGTTTCTCCATTTATGTCTTATAAGCTGGGCCTAAAAGGTTTTTTTTTCAACCTCTGGAGATTCACATCTCACTTGAAGGATTCCCATCTAGACTGAAGGATTTTATGAGAGATGAAATTATGATTAGATTCACGGGAGCAAGAAGAATGCAATCCAAGCAATTGATATGGAGAAGATCTTTAACGAGACTGTTTCAAACTGCTATTGCTTGCACATGCAATATCACCTTTTACCTCTAAAGCCTAATTGGTACAGTAGAGAAGATAATGTTTAATTGAAGATTTAATACCCTGTCTCCTCAATGAAGCTGTTAAAATTATGATTGAGACATGCAATAGGCCTTCCAATAAAACAAGGAGAGACTGGAGATGACACTTCAGACACCTGAGAGAGAAAAAAAGTCAAGCAGAAGAAATGCTTTAAAAACAAAGAGGGAATAAAACCAGCTGATTTATCACAATTTCTTAAAAACAAGGTAAGTAATGGTACTATTAAACCTTTCTTTAGAAGGCTTTTCCAGTCTTTTAGCTGTTTGGATGAACGTTTTCCTCTCCTTACTTTGAAATTTCTTTTGCTTTTTTTTAGTTTTAAATTTGGCCCTCTCCAGACAAAATTATACAGAATTTATCTTCTGTTAAAAAAACCAAAAACATGCCAGTGTGGGTCTTTTTTCTTTTAATCTATGTCCTTGGACACCTCTACTTAGAAACAGAAGTTTGAATTTTGTTGCAGCAGTTGCCTTTGCATCAGAGATGTCCCTTGTGTTATTCTTGAGAAAATTCAATCAAATCTGCTCCCACTGTGAGCCTTTCAAAAAGTCACAACTCACAGGTGAGCTGTCATGAGCATTTAGCAGCAGCTAAAATCTCAGCTTCTCAGGCACCCTTGTGCTGAGCAGCTGCAGTACTGATGGGTTTTACCTGAAGACTCAGTAAGCAAGTAAAGGCTGGCACTGAGAAGAAAGACCTTGTCTTTCCCCTTCCCTTAGTGGTGACTCTTGCTGGCCATGGAATTGTGAAAGGAGAAGCTGTGAGAGAAGTGCATGGACCCAGAGACAGGCCCAGGAGGAGTGGTGGTGATTTTGGAGCACCAGAGACCAGAACATAAAAGTGATGTCCTGACCTGGTCCAGGTAATAGCCCAGCTGACAACACTGAGAATAAACAGGATAAGATGCAAGCAAGAAAATCTAGCCCATGAGCTTTGAGACCATGCAAAATACATCCTCAATTTGTCCCTTCTGGCATAGAGGGTATTTCCCATAGGGGAGAAGAGAGCTGCTATGCATTTCCATCTTTATTTGTTCAGTTACGAGGTTTATTGACTAGCAAAAGCTGACTCTCATGCAGTCTGTAGTTTTGATTTCAGCCTCTGAAGACAGCTCCAAGACCTATGGAAGTCTAGGAAGATGCTTGAAATGCAGCATCCGAGAGCTTCATTGCTTTGACTGAACTGGAGTCTCTCCCCTTAAACCTATTGATGAAGAAAACCCTTTCATCTCGGATATACTTACTTCGGATGAGAACAGGCACAACTACTGTGTAATTGCCAGTTTCACTTATGACTGAGAAAGTGTATTTTCCAGCTTGTGCTTCTCTTATTTGGGAAAAAGCCAAAGACATAACATATCTGTATAACAGAAAGTAAAGCTGTATTTGTTATCTAGAAGGTAATATGCAGCACACAGAATAAAATGTTAGCTCCTCAGTCTTGCAAAAAGCCTTCAGAAATACCAGTCTTCATTATTTACATAAACCCCTTCAACCTGTATCTTAGTACAAAAGCAGCACATAGGAATTTAAAACCACAGGTACCACATGCTTAATGCTGAGGTTTAAAAAGGATGGACTTCCTGAGCTTAGGACAGCTGGGAGGTCCAAAGGGAAATGCTTTACCTACAGTCCCATCCCACATGTTTTTGCAGGAGGAGGCAATATTCAAGTCCCAGGTTCCAGACCAGGTTTGGCTGTGAGAATTAGAATGTTGTTCCTGTTGTTGTTCTTGATCTGCAGTGTCACCCTACCAAGCCACATAATTCTTCCTAGCTCAGTTTCTTTGATTATAAAATCACAATTTTGCCTCACATGAGCACTGCAAAGGTCAAATTGATCAATGTCAGAAAGTCCCTGGAGTTCCCTATGCATGATGTTATACAAATTCACATAACAAGCTTATTCCAAACTATTCATATATGTATGAGTCTAAATGACAATCAGTAATGTGCTGCCAGCTGACAACCATGAAGGAAGATTAGAAGGTTTAAAAAGATAATGCATAACATGAAATTAAATGCAAGCACAGTCACAGAAAATATTCCATTTGCATCCTAAAAGAAATGATCTCTTAAAGGATCTTTGCATCAGGACATCCTTTGACTCACCGATTCTGTGAGTCCAAAGAAAGTTTACACGCTTTGCTCTCTTTAAAGAACCAGAAGCATGAAATTATATTAGAAATGTTCATTATTACTCTTAATTCAATATCTTCAAAGACATTAACTTCCACAGTTTTAGTTGGTTCATAGATGTTCTCTGTTCCTTGATAATTCAAATAACACCCAAGATCTTCCAAAATGTTAGAAATCTGCAATGCAGGAGGACAGACTGTTATGTGTTTATTAGAAATTAAATTTACTTGCTTTTTTGCATTCAAATATTTTTAAATGATGCTCTTCTAGAAAAGCTGTCATAAACTGCCTCCTAATGTTCAAATATGAATAGAAATTATACTGAAATAACACCATCATACCTTTTTCTTTTATCATTTCTACTGTGAAACTTATTCATAAATATGTTGCATTCTACTGCACGATGAAACTCCATAGGATTCCAGTTATATTAGTTAATTCTGTTCTTTCAACAGACATCACAGAACGATTTTTGCCAGAAACATGATAGTTCCCCTTAGTGATACAGGCTATTCTTTACTCTCATTTTTGTTTCCATACATGTAGAACCATAGAAAGACACAGAACTATAATGCAACTTTTCTGTCTGCGACTTCAAAATGCAAAGGCAGGGTCAGAACGTTTGGGTATTTTTTAGCATCCCACTGCTTGTCACTGTATCACCTTGCTAGACTGCTCCTTGACTCCTTTGGGGCTTTACTAGGTAAGGAACATTTGGCCTGGGCATCTTCACACCTTTAATTTCCTCACCATTGTGTATGGCTAAAGGAGAATTGAAAACAGAAGGAGAATATTCCACCACCAATGGATTTATGAGTCTCTAATCTCAGCTGCAGCAAAAGGTGGAAAGTAAATATCTCCATCTGAACAGTAGTCCTAAATGTCTCCCTTCATGACTTCGGTGGGTGAAATTTACCTGGTGTAAGTGTATGAAAGGACAAGAGTTCATTACACCCTCTGCTCCACACTCTGCTTGGCATTGGTTCTTCTCATTCTTTCCTCCTTTTTTTTCTCTTCACTTGATCTGAGAAGTATTTAGAGATAGCAGCCATATTCTGCCTTGCCAGATACAAGGACATCACAGCTTTGCTGCTGTACTTTCATTTGTCATCCAAATTTTTTATTTATTAGTCCAGGAATGAAGAAGATTCCATAAGACTACCTTGAAAAAATATTCAGTAATATTCAGGCATGCTGATGTCAGACAGCATCAAGAAATTAAAAAATCAGTTTTAGAGAAAAGTGATACCTATCTATTTACACTTTCAAAGTACGAATTGTGACAAATAATTACCTCTAACCTCCTCTAGTCATATTTGGCATAACCCCAGGGATTTTGGCTGTGACATCCCCACAGCCTAAAGCTTTAGGATGTTGTTAACTTCTGGGAAGCCATTTCTAGAATGGACAGAAGTATTTTATAAGCAACTAGTTCTCTGTTATATTACCTTGGGAGATACCAATGTCTCTGGTGTTCCTGAACCTTCATCCTTCTGGCTGATTAAAACACATATAATCTCAGATGTATTCTGTTTTATTGCAGAAGTGAAAGTAACTGTTGTCATAACAAGAACTGTAAAACAGAAATAGAAAATGTAATCATGTCTAGATCTTTCTCTGGGATAATCATCTTAGTAAAAATAAAATACAACAAAGCTGCAGAAAGATTACATCTTATGAAAAGAAAAGGCAAAAGGAAAAATGCAGATATATTGTATGCATTTGCAATTACTGCATTTGTGTATTGAAGCTGAGTGGAAGCACTATTTGGAGAACATTTCAAAGGCACAGGTACATCACACTTTAGATGTATGTTCCATAATACTGCAGAAAATGTCTGAAGACAAAAGCCTCTATGTGTTCTGGAGGCTCCTTTAGAAACCACATTACAAAACACGGGCTCTTTCTTGCAGATCACTTCTGCATCTGTGTGTTGGAAAGGGCCCTGCAGCACCTACCCCTGCAGCTGCAGGTCAGCGTTTGCCTGGTGTGAGCCAGAGGATGATCACGCACCGTCCCTCTCATCAGCACTGAGGAGGTCTTCAAGTCAGAAACACTTTCCAAGCACTCTTGCTTTGACTTGCAATGGCAAAATAATATCCTCCAACTCGCCTTCAGAGCCCACACTGAGCTCACCCAGGGATTCAAGATCATGTCATCCTTTTCCCTTCCGTCCAGGACTGGCTCTATTTGATTTGATATACTGGACACCCTCCTGAGCCTTCCTAGTGTGGATTTGTGTACCCCAGCTCACAAGCGAGGTGCAGGTTAGATGCTTCTTCCTTTGAGTTGCCATTCATAACCTTGAGCTCTTTTCCCTCCAGGAAGCAAATAAGGCAGGAATTCACACTATTTTGAGGAGAGTAGATGCAGAAAGCAGAGCAGGAGGAAGAGCAAGCCCATGGCTTTCTCATCCTCCATACCTCCCTGGCTTTCTGCTCATAGAGGCAGGGCAGCTCCTAGCCCTAGCAGGAGTAGTAGATGTTTCTCTTGCACATAAGGAGCAGTGTGGGAAAGCTGCTTGTGCCTCAAAGGCATCATGTCTCTGGAATACTACATATGAGCCTTTCTACTGGGACCGCAGCTTAAGAAGTCACCTTTTAATCTTAAAGGAGGTATATAGTAACCATGCTCACATCATTGCACATAAGCAATATAAGATAAACAGAAGTAAGACTGAGTAACTGGCAAGGTGAAATGTGTCTGATTTCCATTAATTCCTTCAAGCCAGCTCTCAACAGCACTGAATCATAAAATTAACAGCTCTCTCCTGGTGACTTGGAAGATTTCTGCCCTTAGATTTTGGTTTTCTGCTTTTCCTTCCCCCTAAGCCCTCCCAGCTCCTGAGATGGTTGGACATGAAGCTACTGCAGAGTTTAAACAAGGAAAAAAAGTTAAATACATCAGGAGGTACTTGAAGGATGAAAGTAATGAGACTATTTCTGCAGGTGATGGAAGGAGCCAAACTGGTAGAAGGAAGAAATGAGCAAAAGTTGCTGCCATCCCCTCTGTGATGTTTGTACCTTCTGGAGCTGCCTGGGCTCTAATCTGGCAGCACTGACAATGTCTTCTGAGCCCTCTTGGCAAATATGGGTTAAGTCTGAGTCCTTCACGTTCAGGCACCTGACATACACTTCATTTTTGGTGCCACCTTTCCACAGCATACGCAGGCAGTGGTCTGCTTTTACAGATCTCTGAGGAAGATCCTGTCCATTTGCCTGTCATCCTAAGAAAGGTGAACAGGACTTCTTTGTGAAGACATGTACCCCCCTCCATTAGCTATAAAGAATGTTGGCACTTCTTCAGACAGTGAGTGCCAGAGGGCAGCCGAAAGGCAGGTATGCATTGGGTATCTACACCAAGCATGCTGAATTCCTCCCTGTAAACACATACCAGGCTTCCAGCCCTCCCACTGGCCTTTCACCAAGTCCTTCTCTGCTCAGCTTTCTCCACTTCTGTTTGTTGGCCACTTCACTTTTCCCCCTTTCCAAACCAGAGACCATCTGACCAGCTTACAGCCAGAGGCTTACTTAGCTGATGGAAACCCACCTATGTCCACTGATTTCTAAGATGTGCCAGCTGAAACCACCTGAAAATGGGACCTCAAAAGTTACAACTCATTTGGCCTGTTGAGCATTCCCTTCAGCTTTCTGATCTGCGAATAGTTTTAGCTTCTGATTGTACAAGCCAAGCCAATTTATCCCTGGCATTACTCCACCTTGCTCACATTGCCTTGTCAGTTAGATGCCTAACGCCCCAGTAGGAAAGGGAAAGGTGTATTTAAACAGGGAAAAGATTTGCAGCTAAAAGCTAGGCAGAAGCAGACAGATGTAGCAACCAGACTGTAAGCAGACATGCAAACAAGGTGCCTGATGAACTGGAACTGCATCTGTAAAGGACGGTATGTGGGAGCATATGCTGGAAGAGGGAGTAGTGAGCACCCTGACACCCTCAGGTATAAGAGAAAATGGGACTCCTTGTCCTGTTAACTGCTAAAGCTTGTCACTGCTGTCCTCCACCTTTATTCCTGTGAAATCCAAGAAGGTTTTTTGGGTAAGGAAGAATACTTTGAACCTGAGATGACTCTAGCTGCTTTACGGTGAAAAAAAAAAGTTAATGTGATAGTCAGAAGTATTTACATGACATGGAGTGCTCTCAACTTGTGTAGGTCTTAGAGAAATACATCACAGTGACAAAACAGAAAACGAGAGCATGAATGAGCCTATCAGAAAAAGCAGAATCAAGAAAAATATTGGGAAGTGTTAATGCTCCGATTCTCTGTCTTGATCTTTCAGCTTCTAGCTGGCCTGTTCAGGGACTGCTGTTATAGTCTGCACACCAGTCATCCTCCCAAAAGCCAAAGTAAGAACTGCACAGACTAAAAGCAGTGGGCAAGGAGTATCAAATATGTAGCATGCATAATCATATTGTGTATTGCTGAACTGTAGTGAAGTTGGAATGGAAATAAATCGCTGCCACTGAACAATGTGTGTTTATGAGTGCTTTCCATCTTCATTATCTTTCCATAGGCTATACAAAAATATATTCACTAGGAAAAATCTTGTTCCCATTGAAGTCAAAAAAACCTCTAGTTGCCATAAAAACTGAGCCAGGATTTCATCAAGATGTGGAGGCCCATGCATGGGGAAGTGCCTGTGCAAGTCAAAAGGTGGGCTTACATGTTATGGTAGTGCTAAGAAAGGCCTGAATCTACTGAAGAGACAGCAAACCAAGAAGCTACGCTTAAGGTATTTAAGATATAGGCTGGTTCACCAAATGGAACTGCTTACAAAATTTTATTTTCAGATGGGGGATGACAAAAGTAACCTTTGGAAAACTGGGAAAGCCTCTCCAAAATACACTGAAAGCCTGAGTTTAGCAGAAAGTGAATAGCTGAGGAACTGGAACACTGTGAAGCGTGAAGAGAAAACCTTTCTCTTCACACAGAGGGATACAATCTTGTAGTTGTCTTCAGCTTGGGATTTTACATAGCAGTCAGGCATTCCCTAGACATAGAAGATTCTTCCACTTTGCTTCACAGCTTCAGGAGACTTATGTAAAGAAAACTATATTTAGCTTCTTATTTGGCTTCTGACCATTTTCCTTGGGTGAGACTCCCTGGATCAACTTTTCAAAATTTTCTTCCTGATCAGGGAATCTAGAATGACCCTTTTTTCCAGGGAAGCTATAGCCCTCTTACATTCATATGCTGCCAGAAACAAATCTGTAATAGTGGTAACATGGAAGAGCATAATACCCATGCATTATCTCTTAAAACCCCCACAGCTTTGCATGTGGTTGCCTTTTTCACAAATCACTCCCAAAGCAGTGGATCCTGAAGTGAGAATTTTACTCAATATAAATAGAATAAAAACCACAGGGAGGTAGCATAGGTAGAAAGAGCTGATATTAAATGAATTCCTACCTTTTACCCATATCTTATTTCTCTCTCAACAAACTTAACTTTTCTCCTTCACCATCTTTCAGCACACCTTCTTTCCTTGGTGTCTTCACTGTTTCAGCTTAAATACTTCCCAAAAAAATGCAAACTGTGCGTTCATTCTCAAATGATGATGGGGCCAGAGGTGTTGATCTATGTTGCAGAATAATAACTGCTAGAACAAGGTTCAACAAGCAAGGTGGGTGACAAGACGCCTCTGTTGCAGCTCATGCTAATTGTGAGTAGTTGCTGTAACACCAGATGGGGTACATCTAGGTCAGGACCAGTCATTTATCTGGTCTTACCAGTTAATTACAACAAACATCACATGAACTGATTTAATTATTCCCAGTCATGTTCAAACATGATTGAGATTTGAGATGAGAGGAAAAAATCACTATAGAGTGCGGTAGCTCTTTGGGAGGGTTTAGTGGAAGAGAATCTCTAGATTTGAGTCACCTAGCAGGAAAGCAGTGAGAAGACGAGAGTAGAGGAGGCTGTGTGGGTTTGGAAAGTGCCTAATTATGCTCTATGTGCTGAGTAAAGAACTAATAACAAGGAGCAACACTGATATTATACTGATATTATACATTGCCCTGTCACCTGCCAGTCTTGCTGCATTGCCTTCAACCCTCCACCTGGGTTATCTTCCCACCTGGATCCGCTGACAACGCTTCCACCACCCGAGGCCGTTCAGGCTGTGGCATTACATGCTGTTTCTTCCCTGGACTCTTCTGCCTGAGGGAGAGGTCTCGGTGCACGTAGGGACCGGGACCTACGAACACCGGCACGGAGGCGCCCGGGGGCGGGCAGGCGGCGGCCGCCAGGGGGCACTACCGCGCCGCGCAGCCCCGCGCAACGGGGTAGCCTGCAATCTGCTGTGATCTTCTGTTAAAAGGCAGAAAGATCAAAAATGCTGACCCTTCCTGGGAGGATCCCATGTCTGTCCTTGCATGGCACAGGCAGGATTATGACTCGGTCCTATCGGTTTGAAGAATTAATTAAAAATAAAGGCATTTTTGCGCAAGAACAGGTCATGTGTACACAGTGAAAACTTCCTAGTCGGCAGAACACCTGCAAGTAGGTCGTGCCCTATTCGTTATGCTGGTTTCAAGTGTTTCTTCTTAAGAGATATTAAACCAGAACTTGTCACAGTGAATAAACCATTTCTAATTCATCCCGTGCAAATGCCAGGAAAGGGCTTTGCTGGTTGATAACTTACTTTATGTCAGCTCCTGTAGTAAAACTACACTGCCTCTGCCTAAGAATTTTGTTTTCCCTGCCCTTCCAAATCTAATCTGTGCCAGAGTCTAAAAGACCTTTCAACATATGAGAGAGAAGTTTGCTCAGTCTGTCTCTGGAACATCACTACCAAGAGCTGCCTATTCCAACAGAGTTTGCCACATGCAGCAGAGAACACTGTCGACAAATTAATTTTTCATATTTTGAATTTTCCTGCTCTTTTCCTCAGCTCCCCATTTTCAGGTCCCACATGAAAACAGCTGCAAGAAGTTTACCCTTCCACATTTTTTTTTTAATATATCTAATGACTTGGCCACCATTTCCAAGAACTTGTCCTCTGTCTTGTTATATCCCAACATATTTTTGGTACAAATTTCAGCAAACTTCATCTTTTGTATAAAATTGCACCTTTTGATACTGTTACTTTTTCTCTTGGAGAAGGACTGTCAGCACCTCTGCCTATGGCTCACTGCAGCCAGCTTATCAACTACACAGAGATTTTAACCAAGAACAATTAAAATGGCTGAAGATTTCAAATAAGGTATCACAGTATTTTATACTGCTCTGTCAGCAGTATAAAAACCTTCTCTAACAGAACAGGTAGCTGGGAGTCAGCAAAGTGCCTCCTGTTCTTATGCTGATTAGTTACAGATACGTTCACTCCAGTGCCTTATGTAGTAAAAATTAGCTAATCATTGCACAAAGTGCAGGCATATTTTTCACATGGTACTATTACATATACAACTTTATTGACTACTTTTGCATTTGCTTTATTGCAGACTGATATCCAGGTCATGCTCTGTGATTCAGATTGTGATTTCAGCATTTGTTTAAGCTAGGATGAATAGCAATCTAGTTTGATTTCTTTATATACTCCATCATTTTTCAGACTTTCTAATCATATAACTGGCCTACTGAGTACAGGTTCCTTGCCGTTCCTCTGAGAATGAGTTGCTGTTAGTAAGGGATTATGTACATTTATGAGCAGCCCAACTGCTTTAGCTGTTGCAGGCTTCTTTGCTAAAAACAAACTGGAGCTAGCACGTTGCTGCTCTTTGATTTATAGATTTGCTTTGAAATCACCCTTCTGGGTTCTAAGTCTGTGTCAGTAACTCATGGATTTTATCTGAAAAAAAAAAACCAACCCCAAAAGAATTCTTCTTAGCACAAAGCAAATGCTGAAGGCTGAAGCAAGCAAGACACTTAGTTCTGTTTTATCTCTGTCCTGCCTCTTCTGGTTTTTGTTTACCTGGGCTTGGGTGAGGAAGGACTGCAGGGTTGTATTCAAACCCTTATTTGCCTTTCATTTTGCTAAGATAACTTCCTGTCTCCCTTCCCTGTGAGTCCGAGATAAAGGCACTGCTCGAACAGCTGAACTATTATTTTGCTTGTTATTATTCATTTTGCCTGCTTTATATGGGCTAGCTGAATGAATGACAGCCCTTCCACAGGTCCCTGAGCTCATGGTGCCCTCTCTGATGAGGGTATTGGTCAGAGGGAGCTCACTGCAGTCCCTGCTGCTCTACCCACAGTTTGGGCCATTACAGCCAGGAAAATGGTTGAGGACAGGAAAACTGAGGACACCCCTTTCTGGGACGTGGCTGAAAAGTGGCTACAGAGGCAGTGAACCTCAGCTGCCATGGCAACCTCCCTTTCTGCAGAAGAGCCTGCATTGTGGCTGGTTCTTCTGCTTCTTGCCCACATCTTCCATCCTCTCAGGAGAGCTGCTTCTTGACTTCCACATTACTCAGACCTTTACACCCCATGAAATATGGTGAACAATGGTATCCTGGGCCACATTAGGGGGGCTTTGCTGGCAGGTAGAGGTTCACCCCCTCAGCACTGAGAGGACACACCTGTGAGCTCCTTAGCATAAGACACACTGACATACTGAACAAAGTCAGCAAAGTGCCACAAAGATGATTAAGGGACCAGAGCATCTCTCCTGTGAAGAAAGGCTGAGAGAGTTGGGACTGTTCAGCTTGGAGAAGAGAAGGGTCATAGACATCTTATCAACGTATATAAATACCTGAAGGGAGGGTGAAAAGAGGATGGAGCCAGGCTTTTTTCAGTGGTACCCAGTGACAGGACAAGAGGCAATGACACAAACTTTTTTGCCGTGTGGGTGCCCAACCACTGGCACAGGTTGCCTAGAGAGGCAATGGATTCCATTGTCAAATATTCAAAAGCTACCTGTATAAGTAGCTACCCGGACAGCGGGACATTGGTGGCCATCACGGAGCAGTGAGGTTGGGCCAGATGACCTATAGAGGTCCCTTGTCACCTCAAGATTTCTGTGATCCTGTAAACAAAGGGACGATTCTGCGGGCAAAGTTTTGCTGGTGACCACAGAGGTCCCTCAAGAATCAGAAAGTGGTATTGGGCTGTCTTTTTTTTTGACTGTTCTCTAGAGGATGTTTGCTCATGGAAATAGCATGTTCATGCCGTTAAAAAGCTGGATAGACAAGCATGAAGCAAAGCAAACAGGTATGTCTCATCTAATGACATAAGTAAGTTTGCTTTAACTCCTTAAAAAAAACAAACCAACAAACTACTCCATGTGTAAGTACTCCAGTCTCATTACCTGGCACACTCTAACACTTCTATTGACATTAGCGGAATTACTAAGTTCTTGCAAGCAAGGATCACTTTATTTAAACACCTAAAGGCAAAGGTATGAGATTCCTGGCACCTCATTAACAAGGAGAAAAATTTCTGCCTCAAAGAGAAATGAAAACAGATGATGGCAGATAATGAAATGATACTAGCAGTCATCCTGGTATTGTAAAACCTCTCTTTTGAATCAAAACAACAGTTTCCATAGCTGAATGTACCCTTTCTTTCCTGGAAAAGGGGGTGAGGAGGGAACACCGAAGGCCTTAACTGTGCAAGGGGGAAGGATGGACAGAAAGAAGAGTAGGAGAGAATGGTTTTGCTACAAAATATGAAAAGAACGAATCCAAGGTATTTGATAAAAATGGTAATTGGTATTTGGTACCAAATTTGGTAAGAATGAACGAAACCCCCTAACCAATTGTTCTTACTTGCATCATTATGAGGTTAGTGTTGAAAAAGAATTGCAATTCCCAAGCAGTTGTACAAATGTAAAATCCAATATATTCCTTAAAGAGCAGGCTGTAACAATAAAACACTTTTCAACCCAGCTCTTGTATCTCACCCATTAGAAATCTTATCTACACCATTAAGCCTAGACTACAAAGAAAGGAGTAAATAATGTCTACTTTTACAACAGTAACAGAGCTAATTATCCAGGCCATAAGGTTGCTTTTCTGTTTTTTTTACCCTGTTCAGTTTTTTTTTCAGCAGTTTTTAAGGAAACATCTTAGAAAAATAGGGAGCCATTCCTTTCTTTGGATGGGACATAGGCACACAATGTTTATCCACTTATCTATCTGTCTAACTTTCTTATCATCTTATTTGTCATAAAATACAGAGAAGAAAAGTCTATTCTTCAACCATACCAGCAATTTTTAGGGCATTATCTGTGTTTGAAGGTTACAGATTCCTTAAGGAAGCATTTTGCATTTAAAGTCCTAGAGCATCTTCTTAAATGCATTTCTATTAAGATCACTAGGATTAAGCCATATGGGGAATAAGCCCTTCCTACCCATTTGAGAAATGTTCTGTTTGCTGGCTCTAGACTGATTTTTTGGTCTCTATTTTCTTTTTAGAAATGTATAATCACTGGGATTAAACAGTCCTTGTCCGTTTCTAGTGTTACTATAAAAAACTGAAATTGCTTTCTGCTTTCACTGGTCATCCACTCCTGCTCTTCCACATTTTTGCTCCATAAATGTTTTACTCTCCAATTTAATTTCCACTGCTGTTTGCTGGACCTGTTCATTATTGCCTTTCACAGCAAACATCTCTATGAAGTTCTTCAGAAAACCTCAAAGACAAAACTCAACCCAGTTACACAAACCAGCTTCTCAGCTAACAGAGCAGAACCTGAAAATTGGGTGAGTTTATGCCATGAAGTTTCAAGTCTTTTGAACGCTACATTTTAAGAAACCTGTGAACAAAAGGTGATCTGCACTATATTATTTTGATGTTGCTATGGGAAGGAGTCTCTAAGGGGATGCTGCAGAAGGGCAGGATGTCCCCAGCTCTGCTCCTCTGACAAACCTGTCACTGCTTAGCAGCCACAGCAACACACACACATTCACCACTGGGCAGAGACGTGGGGGTGGCCCTGTGACTCAGGCTGTGCTCTGGGCATCTTCCAGCTTCTCAGTAGCTTGAAATATGGGTAACCTGGAATTTTCTTGTGAAAAGAGGGGTTTGGGGGAATGAAGCAAGTGGGGTCAAACCTCAAGGAATTAAATCACACATGGTTTTAAATTGCATTTACTTTTACAGGAAAATAACCCCTTTTCTAAACAACCCTTTCAGATTCAGGAATCTTCAGAAGTGATACCTTATCTTCTGGTCCACAAAGTACTTGGAGATAGATAACTGTGTAAGTATGTTCTGCTGGGCACAACTGTTTCCTTGAGTAAGCAGACCATGTACTGGCCTTATCCAACATTCACAACTAGCTTGCACCCAGGTTTTTGCATGTTTTGGGAAAGAGACAGGATCAAACTTGATTCCCCCTGGGGTGCTCATTGATTTCACCTTCCTGCCAGTGGCAGGGCTTGGTGCCTGAACTTGTTCTGGAATGTTTGTCAGCTGTTTCTTCAGAGAGAAATCAGTGTATTGCTGGGAGATGGACAGATCCTGCAGGTGACTGGGTCCCAAGCGTTTCTGGGGTTCTCCTGAGGAAGGAGAAGTGTGCTGGCCCATCTATTCCTGGGTCTCTGCCATAGGAATGTAATGGACACTTGTATGTTCTGTGAAGGGGTGTTCAAAAGTATTGTCCTATACTTTTTGTGCAATCAGACACACCATTGTCTAATCCAGAGCTTGTTAGGGCCTGAGCCTGCAGTTCTTGCACATATAAAATTTCCTCTTATTTGCCAGCCACAGGGAGATCTCAGTCAGCATCTCACAGCTTCATTTCTCCATCCCCTGAAGTTGTGGGTTTCATGAACAAGAGCAAGAGCAGTTGCTAATGGAAAACTTCCCTCATGAGAAAGGTCACCGAAAGTCTCTGTTCATCACTAAATTCTCTAATTTGTAAAACACAAAACTACTACTGCTTCACTTCCCAGGCCCAATCCACCCTCCCAACTCATCCACTACTAATGCAAGGCTAATTGTATGCTAGATTGTATGCTCTTTAAACACAAGCTATTGCTTGGGATGACCAGAAAAAGTTAAGAACATGAGGAACTGGAATAGTGCTTTTAATGTATATAGCTGTATTTACATATATATTGTATTCTATATATCGCTTTCTAAGGTTCTTGTGATTACATTCCTTGCTGCTGGGAAGCATTTATTTCCAGCAAATAACACAGGCAAGATGCTTCTTCTTTCCTGCAACTTTTGAAGTTCTGAGACTATAATTTAAAGACTGATGTGGTGCCCTAAGTCTACAGATACTGTGGAAATTCTCCTCTAGGTGTTATTACCGTTTAGCTTTTCTTTGCTGGTGAAGTGTTGCAGTTTCTGATGATTCTAGTTCATTATATGGATATTCTCCGTCAAGTACACAAATACAAGGTTTTATCTCTAGACAGCCTATAGATTCTTAACAGGAACACACGTATATTTAAGAAATTACATATAATTAATTGAATGCTTGTGATATTGACATCAAAGTTGCTTTTAAAGAGTGATCTGCTATAGAGAAATGTATGGAGCTAGCAGTTCTCAGGCTTTCTGCTGTCAGCTACACATCTGATCCTTCAAATCCTAGCTGGTTTGTATGTCCAAAAGATTTGCTGCTTTTTCCTGTAACAGCTAGCCTTATGAGAAGGAACACCGCCTCCCTACATACTTTGCCTTGACTAAATGACACCTCAAGAGAAAGAACAACAGTTGTCCTGGAGAAAATCACCCCTTGGGGCTCTCACACCTTTTGCTGTCTTTGAAGAATTGTCTCTTAGCCCTGCTGAAGTCTATCCCTTGCAAGGGCCTTTGGACACCATCACATCCCAAATGCTAATCGTTTTTATTTACTTTGGTACGCAGCCTGCAAGACTAGCAAATCTCAGTCAAAAAGAAAACACAAAAAACCCTCTTTGACAGGGTTTGCTTAGTAGTAGTATCATCAGTCATGCAAAGCATGAGATCATAGAATACTCATTTTCATTTCTACTCCACCTTCTCTTCAAATAGCTCAACCTAGACTTTCAACCATGAATGAATAATGTCTAACAATTGCTCTTTGAAGTAAGTATTATTATCCTTGTATATACAGCTGAAAATGGACCACAGTTAGTTAAATAACTTTCCCAGGCATGCATCAGAACTGCATCAACCAGGAAAAAGAAACACTCTCTTTTTTTTCAGTCCTGGATTTTGAATCAGCAAGATCATGTTTGATAGGAGCAAGACATTCATTTTATGGTTAGAGAAGAATAGTTTCAGGCATTTGAGATGGAAACAAACACTATTTCATTTTCTCTTAACAGCTAATTGTTGGGAAGATTTTTGGTAGAGGAAATCAAGTTTAAAATCCAAAACTCTTCCCTCTAACCAGGAAATAAAAAAATAAAAAAAAATTAAAGGCACTTTCAGATATTAATATCGTGCCTTCTTCTATTTAGGTCATTGAATAACAACAACAAAACCTGTTAAGATACAGATGCATCATATTCTACTCTACCAAGGTATCTGATTAGCAGATTATTTACCTGGGATACTGCAGATATATTACTTAATGTGATCAGGTCAAGCTAGCATTAACACCAGGAACACATTTACACCAGGAAGAAGAAAACAAAAAAACCCAGTATTCTTAAATACTTTAATACTCTTATTTAATGATGTTAAATACTTGAGCAAGAAATGTGTCAGATGCAGTGACAGCAAAAGCCAGGCCGGACTGGGAGAAATTAGGGTCATGGAAGGGAGAAGAGCATGTCCAGAAGAGAGGAGAAAGGTGGGCCAGAAAAGAAAAGATGCAAGAGAAAATGAATGGATAAGAAGTCAAAGGTGAAAGAAAGGAAAGGTGCGAAGTGATGCAGTGAGAGAGTGGGAAATGGAGAGGAAAGGGTCAAAGGAGGAGCATGAGGAGACTGTACCTGCTAGCTGAAATGTGCTTCCATCAGGGTGGCCACGGGGCCAGACTGCTGCCATGGCTGGTGATGCCCTGCAGTGCCCCAGCCCCAGTGAGTGAAACCGAGTCGTGCAGGTGGTGGCTTAAGGGTGCACGTCACTGCCCGCAGTGAAACCACTTCTTCAAAATCAAGGTCCCGAGACCTCAGCCTGAAGGAAACACTGTGGTACAGGGAGAATAGGGGCCTCTCTGAAAGTTGGGGAGCATCTTCCTTCTGTCAGAGAATGCCTCTGCCAAGCCAAACAGCTGCCTCCACTCCAGCTGCACAGTCCTTGCCCGTCTCTTTACCTCTTCTCTCACACTTCTACACAAACCTATTTTCTTGGCTAAATTTAGTGCAGCTGATTTTTTTTGCTGTCTCACTTCAATTCTTATTTTTGAAACAGTTATAGTTTCTGCTTTCGTGCACCGGCAGTCTGCATAATTTATCTGAGTATTGATGAGGGGGAGAACAAGTGTCACTGCCAAGCTAAAGAGCTTAAAAAAACAATCCAAAGTTTGTGTGATTCCATGGGAACACCCTGCCATATATGCCATCGTGGGCTGAGGGAGGTTTCTTGTGCTGGGTGAGTGCTTGGTCTGCTGGTGACGGAGGACTTGCTGTGGTCACTTCCATGAGCCAATGGATGGGGAGCAGGTTTTTGGCATGGGGCTGTGTTTACGCTAGGGGAAGAGGGAACTAGCACTGTCCACAGGAGGTTTATACTAAGCTACAGCTGCTCTGAAGTCGTTTTGCAAATGATTTGTCAAGGGGATAAAAATAAAGATCTCCAGGCTCACCCTCAGACATGAGCCTCTAGGGACACAGCCCCTCTGCTCTTAGCTGTCCCCACTTGCTGCCTTCCTTGGAGTGTAGCATGCCAGGACCTGCCTCATCATTGTCTCCCAGTCACTGGTGTGTAAAGGGTAGAACCATCCTGGCCCTGGCTGAAGTTGCTCACCCCAGCAAGGCCTCTTGTTTGTATTAGGACAGGACATCACAGAGGAGCAGGAGGGTCTCCCCAGCTTCCACAGCCCCACGTCACAGCCCCAGGCAGAAAGTGGATCCAATTTTAAGGGATAAGCTGGAGCATCTGCCCCATGATCCCACAGGATACGCTGGGGTATTTTTATTATTCATTCAACTGTTACAGTTTACATCTAAAAGTATATTTTATTACATTATTCAATCAGTTACAGTTTTACTTGCTAGGGACTAAGAATTCATTCTGCAATTGTACAGAACCTGAATAAAAAGAATCCCTAAAAAATAAATTCAGCATCAGTAAGGTGTTCCCAGAAACCTGTCAGAGGTGATACCTATATATTTGTATTTTTTACTGATACCTGGTAAATAGCTTCTTTTGAATTAGGGTAGATTAAATAAAAATGTAGATGGACTAGAAATAGGCAGACATATCATAGGTAAAAGAAGCCACAGAAAATGTCCCATACGTAATTGCAGGGACAATAGGGGAAATGGCATTGAGACCACCATCATTAGCAAAGACAAGTGGATGATCTCTCACAAGACTGCCCTAGAAGACTGGGGCAATAGCATTGTACTCTGGTGCTGGAGACAAGTTTGTATGTGATGCAGTTCAAAGGAAGGTGCTGAAATTATATGAAAACTAGGGAGGTACACATTTGCAAGGATTCAAAAACTGGGAAAGGAAGTAGAGGATTCCACAGGCCCTAGAGAAATCATTGCAAGCAGGGAAATGTCATGCTGGCAACAAGATTTCCTAGCTGGCAGGTTGCCTTTTGCTTTCCACAGCCCTCACTGGTACTCAGTCCCAGCATGGATGAGGTTGGAAAACACTTCTGGCGATCACTTAGTTCAGTCCCATGTTGAAAACATGATCAGCTAGCACAGGTTGCCCCAGAACACATCCAGTAATATCTCCAAGGATGGAGAGTCCACAACTTCTCCAGGTAATTATTCAGCACTCAACCACCCTCGCAGTAAAAATGTGCTGCCTGACATTCTAGGGGAATGTCCTGTGTCTCAATTTGTGCCCATTGTCTTTGGTCCTGTTACTGGGTACCACAGAAAGGAGTCTAGGTCCCCCCCCGATATTTATACATAGTGGTAAGATCCAAAGCTCTCTTCTCCAGGATAAATAGCCCCAGTCCTTTCACCCCCTTCTAGCATGTCAGATACCCCAATCCCTTAACTTTTTCATGGCTCTTCACTGGACTTACTCCAGTAAATCCATGTTTTTTCTTGTACTTTCTTGTATCCCTTTCAACACCATACCTCCATACAGGTTTTGCCCTCAGAAACCAGGGAGTAGACACTTTGTGCTTCTGTTCTGAAACTACTAGACATCTACCTCAGCTACTTACTGCTCATGGGCAGTTGGGTGGCATGGCAATGACCTGTCCGAACACTTACATACACACAAACGTGTGTCTTTTGATTTAAAATTGGCAAGTAAGTAAAGTGCTTTGTTTTCTCTTTCACTTAATGCATTCAGCACTGGAAGCTGCTGGGATGCCATTGAAGGTCTTACACTTTTTTGTGCTTGCGACAAGATGAAACTAACACTAACTTTCTTAATCACGAGACTGTTGCTGGTGATTCAGCTGATCTGGTATCAGAAGTCTCAATGCATACGTCATGTTTTCGGCTTAAAAGCTTCTGTGAAAGATGCTATCAGCTAGGACAGTTCATATCTATTGGATGGAAGCAAAATAAATTTATAAAATCTGGCATATTGGCTTATTCCCAGAGGTGCTGGACTGAGGGTAGAGATGGTTAAACAAATGTGTCATACACACGTAAAGCATTCTGCTAAGTGAGTAGGCTGGGTTGGGTTTTTTCCACCACGAAAGAGTGCTTTCTGTTACCAAGTATTTTATCCAAGTTATGTCACACTATGGTTGGTCTTCACTGCACCAGTTAGATAAAGCCAGCCCCAGTGGGAGTAGCCACATGGCAAGAAACTCTAGCTAAAATGTATGACTGGATTACTACCACAGTTAAACTAGACTTATATTTTAGTGCTTGTACTAATATGAACTCTAGCTTAGGGCTAGACCTCCGCCTTATACATTATTAACACAGGTGTTAGCATACATTTTGAATGTAGGTGTTAGCGGAAGCACTTCAAGGTCAGCTCCTGATTTGCTACTTGATTTGAATTCAAGACTTCACTGAGTGGGAATGAAATTCTTTTTGCATGTGAATGGGAGCTGAGTTAGGAGCAACATTTAGTTTCTTCCAGATACTGTTAGTAAAGACAACCGCCTAGTTCGGGACACATGGGTATTGCCACAGCAGTTTGGTCCTACTTATTCAAGCCAATATCCTGACTGCCTGTCCTGGGTTCCGCAGTAGCAGTCATGTTTTTCTATTAGTAATTCTCAAACATTTCAAAGGAAGATAAAAAGCCCCTTAATTTTGTGGAATCATCTCCTTAAAGAGTGGCAATTTCCCTTAGACTTCAGACAGCAGTTGGTGTATATCCTGAACTATCAGGCTTTATTACTCTTCCTTCAAAAAAATAAATGAGCAAATGCTAAATTCTTGTCTAATATTACTGTGGACTCTGATTATGCTTATAGTTTTGTAAATCTTGCTAACTTTTTTTTCTTAATGATACACTATAATGATAGACTTTAAAGGTTAAATTCAGATTATTTGAAAACTTTTTTTAGAAGCATTTCCTTTGATCCATTTCAATAACATTAAGCAAGGCCAGTTTTGTAAGTAGAGATAATATCTTTTAATAGACCAACTGGTACTGTTGAAAAAAGTGTTTAGGCATTACTTTTTTGAACTACTTGGTTTAACAAGATTCCTACCTACAAAACTTGTCTTGCCTATGCCTTAAAAAAAATTAAAATCACAGCTACAATAACCCTATCCCTCAAAAAGTATTATTATTCATTTGCATTATCTGATGCCAGCCTGCACTTCAGGATCTGTTTCCACATGATTTACTAAACATGTTAATTTTGGGTCAACACAAAGAGAAATTATCACCCTCAATAGCAGACATGGCCTTCTCAACACTGATTTGAATGTTAGGGGACAGCTATTTGGCACTTGCAACCTGATTTGGGTGGAGAAAAGAGCTGTTGGCAGGGATTTCCTTCCCAAGGATACTACTTCCCTTTTCCCCCCTTATTTTTCATCTCGTAATGTTTAATTCTGCCTTTCTGTCAGAGATTATACAAATTCTGTCACTTGGCTATTTCTGGGTTGGAAAACACACCACAGTTATGGCTTAACTACAAAGTGGGACAAGACCCAGGGGTATCTATCTGTTTCTCCTTTGTCTTGCTCCCTGGATCTCTTGCAAAGTAAATCTCTGTATGTGCTCAGGAGAGGAATGGTAGTGCTCTCCATATAAGTGCCAGCTTCAATCAACAGGGGATCTAGTCTTGTGGAAAAAAGATCATCAATCACTAATCTGCAGGAATGTCCAGTAAATCTCCTTCCACTGCACAAGGTAGCAGCGCAAGTTGAAGCAGATAGGGAATGGCCGGCAGGACTCCTCAGCTCTCTGGCTGACCAGCAGGAACAGGCAATAAAAACAGAATTCTGGAGGGGAACACATGATTAATGAGAAGGTGTCAGGCTCCTACATACTCAATAGCTGCAGGTCAGTCTTCAGGCCAAGTTCTTATACATAGTGAACAGAAATTAAGAGACAGAAGAGATGAGAGTTTGCTGGAGCCGCAAAAAGGCTTATGCCATCTTGAGCCTCTTCCCATTATTGACGCTGCTCTGCTGGCCAACAGAACATAGAAAAGATGAGGAACACTTCCAAACTGGTTTGATGCTTGTATCAGGTACAGCACTTACACCAGACACCCTTAGGATGGTACCACACATCTCACTGCTACCCGGGCACTCCGGCCGGCAGGATCCCATGGTACTGCCCAGTCTGCTATCTCAGCTCTGCCTGCATCCAGGGGGGAATGTTTTCGACCCAAGCTACAGCATGCAGACAGAGAAAATGTGGGTCTTGTATACACAAGCCTTTTTGTGTCCTTGCTCCTAACCTCACTGCGTATATGTAATATTAGACATATGCATAGATCAACAAAAGAGCTGTGGGAAAAGCAGACTCACAAGGTTGAAAACTCAGGTTAAAATACACTTCAGCAATGGGAGTGGCTACACAACTGAAGTCTTTGCTTGGAAGAATTCATTTCACGTTCAACCAGTTTACCCAGAAAAGGTATTACCCTAAATGTATCAAGAAATCTCTTGTAAGATAACTTGATACCATTAAATCCACAGTACTAAAGCTATGGATAAAAAGATCCACAAAGCTTGGGAAACCTCTGGGTGAAAGCTGAGATTTTTCTTCTCAAACATCCTTTTGCAGCCCCTTCCAACCTTTTCACACGCATACATAACTTGTCCACACAGTCTGACCCTTCTGAAGGGAAGGGATATTTTTCCAGAGGACATGATAAGGGGGGATAGACTGCTGATTACCGGACTTCAGCAGAAGGTGATACGGGGTTCTTCTCTTCCTCCACACATGGCATTACCTCAACACATCTTCTACCTCCCAAACCCCTATTTGTACACATACACCCCAAAGGCTCCAGTTGCGCTGTGCTGGCATCTTCCCAGGGCATGGATGAGCAGGATAAAGGGAGAGAAAACAATGCAATCACAGGCTCCCCCTTTCTCCACTGCAGCAGCTGAGCGAAGTGCCACCGGTGTTCATTGGTGTGCAGCTGTGCACAGAGTGAGGAAGCCCTTGGTTTCACTCCTCGGAGACATAACGCTGATGCCAGGGGCCTCAGTGATACACAATCAAGTAGCACGGTGGGTACCTCAGTTAAAGCAGCTAGGACTGCCTCTGATCCGTATACTGATGCAAAACAACTTCGGTCATCAGAGAAGGCACAAGCTGGGACATTTCCCATGGTTGAGGAGTTTATGAGGACTGTCTTCACTGTGGAACCCACTGTGGTTTGTTTTGAGCTCCTACCCAGAGATCTTAATAGAAAACCCAACAGGACCTTTCCACCCTTTTGCTTGCTTTTCTAAACTTGCAGGAACACAGAAGCTGTGAACTTTTTGCCATACAGTTGAAAGGAAGAAAATGATTGCTGGAGAATGACAGAAAGATGATACCCTCATCTTGTTTTCCTGGGATACTAGGCTGGAACTGGAGCTCTGGCTCTTGTAGCTTTATCCTATTCTAGTTTTCTGTCCAACCTTTTTTTGCAGAGCAAACACCTTTTCCCCATCCCACCCCAGCTGGTTCCTAAGCTTGGAGAGGCCACTATTCTGACTGCACAAATAGTGATCTTTAAGATTTCAGCTTAAGGCCCGCTTACTTCTTGAAGTCTTTAAAGACTTTATCTGAGGAAGAAAGACTTCAATTTGTTCCAATGTGACATTTAAAAGCTCACTCTTTTTTTAATTTCTTTTTGTACAAACTGTCAAAGCATCCTGGAAACAGGCCCTGATTTTCTTTTCACTTTTGCTAAGAGAGAAGACTATGACAGACAAAAAAGTAATCTTAATTCTACAGCAAATGTTTTTCTTACCAAAATAATGTCAAGTACACTTTAACATATGCTGCTTTTTTTGTCTATATATACATCACTTCAGCTGCACAAGCTATGCCAACAATTCGATTGAGAAAAAATTAATGAAACATCTTCAGTAGCTTCAGTGACACTCCCTTTCAGTGACAGGGAGTCACTGAAAATTCCCATTACATAATTCTCCACTCTCAGAGGAAAACACTTCAGAAGTCCCACTAAAAACCACCCGCCCTCCGATTCGACTCCAGGAGAGAGCAAATCCCACAGGCTACCTTCCCGTTATCCCAGCCGGCAGGGAAAAGCAAGCGTGCTGCTGAGTGCCTACAGCAGGGAAAGAGATACATGGCTTTTGAGGTGGACATCGGTCAGGATTCTGCCGCATCACCAACACGCTGCCCTCTGCCCGCGAGGTGAACGGCAGCGCTAGCGCGGCGGCCCCCGCGAGAGCCGAGCGGCAGCAGCCCCGGGCTCGGGCTCGGGCGGAGGCCGGTGGTCAGGCGCGCCGGCAGTTTGCCCCTTCAGTGCGGGCGTTACCGGAGGGCTGGCTGGCGCCGGGCGGTACGCGTAACGCCCTGCCGCTAGAGCCCAGCCAGCCTTGCCTCGCAGCCGGTCCGCCACACACCGCGCTCCGCCGCCCGCACCTCCACAACCCCTACCCGCCGCTCTACGCCCGCTGCGCTCAGCGGCCCTGCCCCGGACCGGCGACACTACCCATCATGCCCCGCGCCGGCGCAGGCGCGCCTGAGCGGCCGCTCAGGAACAGGAAAATGGCATAAACAACCCCGAGCGCCGGGACCACTGAGGAGGCGCCGCCGCCCCCGCCGCGGCCCGCGCGGCCCCTTTAAGAGGCGCGGAGTCGCCCCCTCCTCCCCCTTCCGCAGCCGGAGCCCGGGGTGACGGCGGTTCCCGCGCCCCTTCCCCCTCCCCGCCCCCTCCCGGCCGCCCTCCTTCCCCATGGTGCCGACCCCGGCGGCGGCGGCGGGGCGGTTGCCATGAACAGCAGCGGCCTGCCCTGCTCGTCGCCGTCGCCGGTGGTAGGGCCACCGCCTCCGGCGGCGGGGGTCGGCGTGGCGGGTCCGGCGGCCGGCGGGGTGGGGGCCGGCTGTGGCGGCGGCGGCGGCGCCGTGAAGCTGAAGTTCTGCCGTTACTACGCCAAGGACAAGACCTGCTTCTACGGCGAGGAGTGCCAGTTCCTGCATGAAGAGCCGGGCGCCGCCCCCGCCGGCCCCGGCGCCCCCCTCGGCGGGCTCCCGCTCGCCATCCCCTCGGCCGCCGCCGCCGCCGGGCCTGGCTACCCGCCGCACGGGGCCAGCTCAGGCCCGGCGGCGGCGGCGGCGGTGGTGGGGCCTAAGAAAGCCGAGCTGGGGGCGGGAGGCGGCGGCAGCGGCGGGGGGCTGGATGGCCCGCGGCTGGCGAGTGAGTGCGGCGGGGCGGCCCGGCGGTGGGGTGGGGCGGGGGCGCTGCTGGGAGCGGGGCGGCGGGGGGCGGGCGGCGGCGCGTTGTTCCTGCTCCCCGACACGCTGTGGTGCTACCGGAAACAAATAACAACAGTCATGGTGGCGGTGGTGGTCCTCGGGTCTCCCCCCCTGTCGCCTTGCTCCCGGCTTCTGCCGGTGCTGGGGGTCGTGGTGGGCTGTCCCTAACGGGCGGGACGGGGCTGTACCGGAGGCATGTAGCGAGGACCCGGCCGGTCCTGACGGACAGAGCGGGCAGGTGTGTGTGGGAAGGGGTTCCTCCCCGGCCGGCTGTGGGGGCACCGGGGCTGCTGCAGGTTGGACGGACCCTCGTGCCTGAAGTGGGGCTGGGAGGAGGGCGATGGCAGTGAGGCTGTGCTTTCGGGGTAGCACCTTTGGATGGGCTCTTCCTAGCAATCTCTGCTGAGTTTCAGGTCTTAGAAGTTTTAAATTTTCCCACGAAATATTGCATTAAAAATATAGAAAAACATAACTAGCTATATATATCTACGTTGTCTGCTACTGTGAGCAGGAATTGCTTAAAGGTGTTGCTTTCCAAGGCGTCTTCAGCCTTCATTTAGATTCCCTTCTCAGATGGTGAGAGTTCAGGTCGCCCATATGCCATGCAGAGTGGCATTGCTGTTACTGTGAGGTTATGCATCTTTCTAATGTGTGGCCCAATAGTTAGACGTTGCAGTAAAGTGATTTGAATAACCATTCGTTTTGTAGGTAAAGCAGCATTTGGCAGCTAGGAAAAGATGCTCCTTCAGAAAAAGTCATGCCACTTTTAATGGGTATATCAAGCTTGGTTGCGTTGTTGATTGCTGTCATAGATCCGGTGTTTGTTGGCATGAAATGACTCAACTACTAAATGGTCATAGCAGTGTTTATTTTTTTAAAATTAACATGCAACCATGCTGAGCATCCTGTATGTAGGTTTTTAGTGCTTGATAAGTGTTTCAGGAACCTGCAACTGCCGTTTTGCCAGGTGTGGGGAGCTTGTGCCACTGAGGGTTGTTATCTCTCTAGTTGGTAGCTTGTCAGTATCTTACATTAACCCAGCACTATCATGTGTACCCTTCCAGGAGGAGCCTGTAATATAAAATTGCTTGATACTTTCTATTAAAATACACTATTTTCAGATTTTGATAATTTTGTCAAGCTTCAGTTCAGGCTGAAGCCTATCTTGCCCTTTTTATTTTTTTACAGGTAGAAATTTCTTAGATCCAGCAGCTGTAAGTTGATTTTTGTTAGTTTTTCTGTTGAACTGAATTAGGCACAAAATAGTTTTCCCCTATGCGAAAGGAAATCACTAAAAACCATTTAATTAAGGGGCTCATGCTTAGAGAGAGGGTGTATAATTTGGCTTGGAGTTAAAAGCTGAAATGTGAAGTTTTTAGAAAAAACTGGCTTCTATTGACTGTGTCAGAGGTTTAAAACTGCACAGAGCTCTCTGCAGTTGCACCCATTATGTGAGGAGTGAGGGCACCAAGAATGGATAAACCCACTTCGGTGTTATCAGTGATTACCTGCTGGGAAAGTCACCTCCCTTGAAGTTATAGGAGCCAAAAGCTTGGACTGGTAGAAGTTATTAGATGAAGGAACTAACAAGCAAGGAAGAGTAAGGAAAGGAAGGAGAGGAAAAACAAGTTGAAGAGCTAGGGGGTGGGCTCAGTCTCACTTCTAAGCTTCCTTGCTTTGGTATACATTTGAGAAACAAATTCAAAATCTGGACTGAGTCTGTAGAGGTACTGGTAAGCTAATATCTAAAATCCTTACTTTGATGATGATTCAGGGTGTTAACAATATGATTTCTATGTGAATGGAATGAAAATTTTATTTCTATGGATGTAGGAAGTAATACACTAAGTGGTGTTAAATAAAGTTCTGAGTTTAAGAATGGAATTGGGCATTGCCAAAAAATTGCCTGCCTGTACAGTCTCACAGACTGTTTTCCCTAATTCAAAATTATTTGTTAGTCTTCAGTTATATGGCTGTGGATGCCACCTTCTCTTCCTTCTTCACTGGACCCCAGCCTTGTTCAGTGCACAGAGCAGATAATGCTCATTGGCTAATTAACTGTGTAGTCCTATTTATTGTTAAAAGTGGGTCAGTGCCTCATTCTAACATGTGTGTTACTCTAATCCCTCTTTGAGTACAGGATTATTAATTTACTTATGGGTTTTTCTGTGGTAATCACAATGGCTCCCCAAATACCCACTTATTTTCACGACATGAGTGATAGGAATGTTGAGTGATGAGGAGAAGGCGACCAGTGAAAATACTCTGCTGTGGAAGTATTTCAATATGAGGGTATGAAGTGGAATGAGCAGGGCACATCCTCAGAGCTAACTAGGAGAAATTTCTTGCATGACATGTGGTTAAACTATTCTGTGCCATAGATGTTTTGGATACTAACATCTGACAGGGATTCCGAAAGTGATCAGATATTCTTGGAAGAATACTCTGCTTGAGATTATTAGATGTGAAAAAATCATCTCTGAATTGGACTCTTCTTCCTACACATGGCTGAGTGCCTGCTAGGAAATCCTGCTTTATCCTTGCCTCACGGTTATGCTTTTGTGGATGTATCTGCTGCTGTTCTGTGTCAGAGATGAGGTAGTGGGCTAATGTTGCTTTGGCCTGACTGTGGGTTTTCATGTTCTTGGGAAACGAGACTGACCATAGTGATGAGCTCTGTTTGCTCTCAGAAAAGAGTATTGCTGCCCACCACCCCCAAATTACTTGACATGTGGAGCTCATGTGTTCAAAGTGCCATTCCTACTTCTTCCTCTAGAGCTGTGAGCGCTCAGCCTTCTGTGTGGCTCACCTTCTATGTGTAAGCTGCCAAAATCTGCCCCTGCACATCCCACGTGTCACCCTAGTAAGCAGTAGTGTCAGTGGTGCTGGATCAGAAGGCTGTAGGAGCAGAGGTGGGGAAATGACTGATGCTTGGTATTTAGGGGAAAATACATGATTGATTAATAGGATTGTAAGAAACAGCCCATGGAAGAGTTGGTAGGGGGCATAGTAACATGAAAAATTTCTCTTCTGATATCTGCTCTCTGTTCTCTCTGGCACTTTCCAACTTGTGTAAGAAGCAAAGCAGCAGCCTGCTTTGCTGCACACTCGTTCCGATAACACTATCCCTTCATGCTGCATGAGTGAAATTCTAGAGGAAAAGCTCATTGTGGTATTGAAATGTATCATGTCTGTACACAGGTTGGACAGGTTAAAGTTGCACAGGCAACTGCAATTGTATTTGCTAGCCTTCAGGTAGTTTTAACAGGTGCAGTATTGTTTTGAGCATAGACCTGCTATGTAAATAGATAGGAGCTGAAGTATGTCTCTAAACATTTGTGAACTTCCACCCTGCTTTTTGCCATAGAACATACGGTACGTAGTGCTCACTCCTCTTGCCTTTGTTTCCTGTATATGTGCTCAAAACACAAGAGGCGCTTTGCTAAGGAGCTCCCGGTGCTCTCCAGCTCCGGACCGCAGCGGCAGCATCTGTGGGTGGGCGCCGCTACTGGCGGCGGAGCTGGCCACTGCTGCGGTGCTGCTGCCCGAGATCCCCATCACAGAGGTTAGCTCTCACCCTTTCCTGCGAGATGTTTTCATCTGGCTCTCTGCCAGAAAGCCTTTTTTTGGAGTCCTCCTAAGAAATCTGTAGTCAAAATATTTCTGTAAGGTGCCTGCAGTATTTCCCTGAGTGGCCTTGCTGTGGAGTTCTCTGCAGATACTGGGAAAGCCTGTCTGTGAACAGACTTTATTGCCAGCCTGTCAGAAGGTGGAAAGGTCTTGGGTTCTGTTGAGTTAGTCCAATGATGTTTTTGCAGCCCACCATCCATGTGTCATGTGGCTGGTTATAGCACGAGTGGATAGTGGCCATCGCTGTAGGAGCTCTCTGTGTGCAATTGCTTGGTGGTTAGCTTAAGTGAGCATTACACTATAGGTTTTGTGAAATCCATAAATGCACTAGGTTTGGAGTGGAAAGACTTTTGTATATTTCCTGCTTTTTGAAAGTGTTTTAAGTCTTTACCAGTCCATTCTTTTGTAAACAAAATGAAGCAGTGGATATAGAAAAAATGAAAAGATAAGCTATTCAGCAAAACAGGTACTAAAGATAATCTGTTTGATCTGTTGGATTACACTTCTTAACGCAATGTAACAATGGTTAGGATTATTCTAAATACGGATTTTTCTTGGTAACATTTCAGTATTTACAACTTGAAATACTTGGACAGTTATCTCAAACTTTTAAATATAAGTATAGTTGCGGTATGTCACATACTGGTCACTTTTCTCTGGGTTTGTTTCTTCTTCACTTGTAAGCAGAACATAGGTACTATAGTAAAAGTGTGTGGTTGAGAATTCTTTTTCCAGACTTGTTTGTACTTTTTGCAACTGATGCTGTATTAGTTGCTGTATGCCTCAGTTTTCTTTTTAGAGAGATGTTTCCCCTTCCAATTTTCCTAATACCTTTTTCAGGAGTTGATAGATGATACAATTTCATCTTGTTTTCCTCTGAATATTTTTAAGAAATGGGGAGACAATTCTGAGAATTGAAGAGACGTTTGGGACATTTGAAGACAGAGACAACTGAGAGTTGAAGAGTAAAAACAATAATCAGTTCGAGATGCATGGGAGAAAATGAAAAGTACTGATTTTGTCTTGTATGTCAGCTTCCAGGAATTCAGAAATAATAGACCTGTTTTTTCTTTTTCCTTTTACGTGTTTCATGTGGAAATGAGACTAGGAGGAAAATTATTAGGGGGAGCTAAGGAAAAATGAAAGGTGGGAAGGGAAAAAATCTCAGTCTGCCAAGTGATATGGGATTTTGAGGGGCAGTATTAGCATATAAAACTTTTTTGTAGAAATTCACTGTTAATTGGCTTTGAAACTGATTGCATCTGTTTAAATACTTTGTGGGTTTTCCTCATTGTATTGGAAATCATTTAAAGTCCAAATATTCTGCAGGAATTACAGATTCCTGAGGAGAACTGTGATTATTTGTTTCTGGTAGTACCCACCCTGTGTTGGGTATTGAAGAATGTAAAGAAAGCACTATTACTGTTGTAACTGTTTTTCTGCTTCAAAAGTAAAGATGAAAAGGAGTATGTGGGGGGATAGTTATATTATGTGAGCAAGCGCTGTATTTTGTATCTTAATAATTAGAGGTTTTGTTAATGTGTTTTTAAGATACAGAGCATCCCCATTTAGTTTATATCTAGCAGATATTAGATAACTGATTTTTTGTAGGTATCACTGTAGGAGGGGGCCTTCAGGAAGGATTTGAATGCCCAGAAAATAGTGACGTTGGGGACCAGCTCAGAAAGAGTTCCATCTGTAAGGAACCACCTAGAAGCAAATTTAGACTGCTGCGGGAAAAGTGGACAAATGGTAAGTGAGGGTTTGGTGATAAACGCAGGTAGAAGCACTTTTCTAGAACCTTCAAAGTAGAAAAACAATCTTGGTGCTGAAGCAGCTGATGAAAAGGGGGTCAGTGGAGGGATTTATATAGTGAGCTGATGTTTTCCTCATCTTTTACTTTCTAATAAAGATGCATTACACCACCAGTAAATGGTGTGGTGAATCAATGTGTATTGGAGATGAGTTGGAGTATATCATGCTCTGTATGCGTGTGCATGTGTGTGTTTGTTCCATGAGTCTTCCAGGAGTTAAAAAAAATTCTGATTATATGATTGTTTTGTCTGGCTTCAGAGATACTTTGTGCTTAGAACTTATTTGTATTTTTTTATTTTGCTTCCTTAACAGCCTTTTACTCTTGACAACCAAAAACCAAAAAACAACCAACTTGAGAATAGAGATTTAGAAACAAAGTACAGATATATAAAAGTGAGAGTAGGGACATGCATTGTGCAAGCTCTCGTCAGGTTGGTTATCTGTTCTGCAATTCCTGTAGTCTGTGGGTAGACTCCCTCAACTTCAGTTGCTCTAATGCAGATGTAGCTGGCAAGAAGACCTGTTCCTTTATACATTCTCCTCTGCTGGTGTGAAAAATGTCCTAACATTCTGTTCAGGTCATCTACACACATTTCATACAACTACTTATATACAAAAAAAGTTTTAGAAGGCTATTAAAAACCAAAAGCTTAAGCATGTATGTTTTGAGAATTTTGATGCAGTTTATTGAATAATTCAGTGCAATATGATAGGAATTGTGAAGGCTTTTGGAGATGGTTTGCTTGGAAAGCTATGATATTAAGTAATTGCATTACTTTTGAGTTGCTGTTTCTGATAGCAGAGTAGCTCTGACTTTTGAAAAAGTACGAGTTTTCGTTTGTGTTATCACTGGGCTTTTGGACTTGGTCCATGAGGAGTCCTGCTGCTCAGGACTCTGCACTGAGAGTTTTACAGAGCAAAAGGATGGCACGTATTGGTGTGGTTTTTTGAAATTCTTTATCAGATGCTTCTATGATATGTGAGATAAATTAAAAAAAAACACCAACAAACCCAAACTAAAAGAGCTCAGTCATTTACTATTACAGTGAAGATTGCTGTTTTCATTTTACTTGCCCATGAATATCTCCTCGCCTAGTGGGAGTGTTTGTAAATAAAGCAGTGTTTCCCAAACTGTTTTTGCTTCCTGTCTGCCTTTCAGCCAACTTGGTTCATTTGTGCTGCCTGCCCTCATATTGCACTTTCCGTCACAGCACACTAACCCAGGCACATGCTTTTACTTTTGCCTCTCGTGCCTGGGGGTGTTGTTCACTTTCTTTGTTGTCTCTATTTCACTGATTCTCAAGCCTGTTTTTCAAAAACACTGCATTAAATGAGAGAGACAGAAAAACACCAGAGAGTCCACTTTCCCTAACAAGTTGCAACAGTAGCAGCACTGTAGTGAAAGTAACCTATGTATAGTGCTTATGAACTGTTACAAAAGTGTACAAGCACGTTATTATTTCCTGATACAAAGATACCAGTACAAAACAAAGTAGGACAAGCATAAGCTCTTCCGACACCTCTGTGCTTCTAGGAGACTAAAAGGACACAAATCTTAAATGGCTTGTCATAGGTAGGCTTTGTATAAAACTTTTATTGTTCTTATCTCAATACTAGGATAGAAATCTCTGTAAAATTCTACTGGAGATATGGCACTGTGGTTTTTACTGCTTTATATCTAGCTGAGATAACACCTTGTCCTTTGTATGCACATGGTATGCAGTGAACCTATGATCCAGTTTACCAAGCTGTGCTGAGGTGAAAAGTGCCTGCTCTGTTGCAGTTCTGGGAGTTTAAATAAAGACTACCTGTCTACATAAGCTTTTTTTTTTTTTTTTTCCCAGCATAAAAAATAATTATAACACAGTTTGGTTTTGCTTTTTTTTTAAGCAGTGATAGTAGCAAAATAAATAATTTCAATCCATGTTCTAGTATCTTGCTAGAAGTCTTTAAATTGTTGTTTTGAAAAATATGTCAACAAAAATCTGTTGTGATCTTGCTTTAGTCCATTAACTTTTGGAGCAATATATCACATTCCTGTAACCCTTTTTTATATTAAGAACAGTTTCCAAGATGGTCAGTGCTGATACTAAGTTCATAAAAGCAGCAGCATAGGATATTACAGTATTTGTTTGCTGGTTAGTATAACATTAGAATGAAAATATCAGAAGTGCCATCTTTTCAGATAGTGTTTGTGTTAGTATTCAGATAGTGCTAGTATTAGACAGTATCAGCAATAAACTAAAACCATACCAAACCCACAGATCTTGTTGAAGCGTGTGTGTTGAGTTCATCACCGTAGTACTCAGACACTTAAGCTGTGATGAGATCCTTTGTTTCTGAAAAATGTCATTGTAATAAGTAAGGCAAAAATAACTACTTGGGTTGTTTGTTTTTTGTGGTTTTTTTTTTTTCCCCTCTTTGGTGCCTGCATCTGATGGGAAGCCTACTTTCTGCTAAAATTCTGTGGGAGAAGAATTATATAAGAAGATATTTATTTTTAATTGCAGTTGTCACATTAAGCTGCAGTGTTACTCACCAAGCAAAATATTATTAGGTAATATGTGTATAAAAAGTAGAAAAGTCTTCTGAATTTCTCAAGATGCTGTTTTTTCTTTCTTTACAGAATTGCCAGGATGTAGCTTCTGGCATTAATGTTGATGGAATTGAGAAGTTTCTTCTTGTTTTCACATATGTGCTTACATAACATGTTAGCATTTTGTTCCTTGCTGGATTCCTAGTTGTTCCCTTTCATATCCATCTTTTCTCAGACCTGCCTCGTCAACCTTCCTTCTTTAAGGAATTTGTTGCTTGTCTTTGGAAGAGTCTGTTGAAAATATATGCAATTTCAATGCATGGATAGTAGTTACACAACAGAAAGGCATGTGTTTTTTTGACAAGAAATAACGGATTCAAGACTTTCCTATATTGTTTAAGCTTACTTTCCTGAAGTTACAATCAATGCTTTAAGAGAGAAAAGGCATAAACCTCAGAAGTTTTGTCATTCTAATAATGCTGTGTGCAGAGCACTTGACAGTGTGTGCTCTCAGTTGTTACACAGGAAAGATCTTGATAGACAAGTTGAATGCAGGGTCTGGTGTAAATTATTAAACATATGAGAATAAAAACTTTCTAAGGACTAAGGTTTTCTTTCCAGTTTAGATTTCTTTTAATACCACATTGCCCATGTGGTATGCAGTGTGCCCACTTCTGAAGACCTTCTCCTATGGTTTGCTTATGATAAATCACTTTTATTTTTTCATGCTCTGAACTACCATGGTCTTCAAGAAACAAGTGAGAATTTATGATTTGCCAAGTGTTTGACAGAAGGATGATAAAAGCCTTCTACTTCTCATGGAGAAGGCCAGGTGCCAAATACAGTAAAACTGCCTTTGCTGTTTAGGTATTTGCTGAGCTTTCATCACTGTAACAAGTGAATGTCCCATCTTCAAACAGAAATGGAGTATGTAGTGAACATTCTTCTTGATTCTATAGGCAATGAGGGAATTACTTTTTTTTTTCCCATTGTACCTATGTAAGCTGCATCTTTTTTGTTAGTCTTAATTTTATTGCTTGTTATATAGGGAAGTTAGTTTAAGGAAGCTGGTGTTGAGTTTTCTTCTGAAGACAACAGTTACACTTAGCACTTCTAGAGCATCCTATTTTTAGTAGGAGCTACTGCCAAGAAAACTACCCTCTGCTCCACTGAGCTTACTTCATTCTGATGGTTTTCTTTTGAATTTAGTTCCTGTGGAAAATATTTTCTTGTCATCTTGGTCGCTTCACTAGATGTGTGTTTCTGGACAACAGAATGCCTTATAGTTGAAATTGCTGTGGTACCCATAGAATTGAGTGGTATGAAGGTGGCTTAGTACTGGAGTACAGAATTTGTAGTAATGGCATAAGAAGGCTGATTGGTATGGCCAAACCATTGCAGTTCAGTAGAAAGATAGTCTTCATAAAGCTAGATAAAGGTAAATATTCTGGAGAAGCTTCTGTTACTTGGAGTGCTCAGTTGAATATCAGTGTGCCAATAGAAAGCCTAAATTGTAGCTTTGAGCATCTTTAAGTGGTTTGGCTAGGCTGCATAGCACATACCAGCAGCAGAAAGGCTGCTGGCCCTGGTAGTGCTTCAGCCAGACTAGGAGAAGAGCATCTGGTGCTGTATTTATGCTCCAACAAGGTTACCAGCACCAGTGCTTTGTTTGAATAATGGGTGATTGCAGCTGTGCCACTGTCTGGAGTTACTGGAGGTCAGCTCTGGGTTTCTTCACACTGAGGGAGCTCTTCACATGTCTTGCTGCTGAATGTGGCAAAGCTTGCAGCCTTTCGCTTGCCTATTTCCAGTGGAGAGCTCAAGGTGGGTTCTAACGTTGACTCTAGTATATTGAGGAGCAGTGGAAGAAGCAGAAAGGATCAGCAATTTCTTGACTGTTCAACAGGGGCTGAAGGATTTGTAAAGCTGATGGTGCAATCTGATGGAGTTGCTTGCTAGTTTGCTAAAAATTGGATAGAATATGGACTTTCTGACAGAAGTATAACGTGAAATAGTAGATATACTGCTGAAATTACAGAGTGTACCTTGAAATGACAGTGTTCCAGGAACTCAAACAGTTTTGGTCTTTTACAGTAAAGAGATAGCATTAAAAACTGCATCAGTTTTTGATACTGGCTGAAATGCAGGCAGAGAAAACTATATTGGAAATGTATTTTTTAAAATAAACCCAGAGTTTGAACCCTGAATAATTCGTGGACAAAATGGACTGAAATTATTTGTAATTAAACACTGATTAGCTATATTTTCATATTCTTTTATTATGGAGTCCTGGTATTTTTCATGATGACAGAAAACAATTGTGTTAAAATGCTAACCTTCACAGTGTGACTGTAGCAGGTAGGATGAGACAGTAATTGGGGCTATTGAAGACATTAAATTTTCCCTGATACAGTAGTTCAAACTTAAAATACTTTTCTTAGGCCTTTGAATGTAAGTTTCGCAGATGAAGGCAAATGAGGGACAGACATTTAAAAGACATTAAAAGCTTTTCCTAGGGCTGTAGCAAGAGGATTTCTGAAGTTTGTGTGGCTGTTCCTTTGAAATTATGAAGAACAATCTTGGGCATGGAGAGTAGAGCTTTATTTGCCTGTTCTCTTAGCTAACTTAAATATGTTGCAATTCATTAGTAATTAGGATCTTTAAGGTTCCTTAGGTGCCTCCCTCAAATGTGCAGAGTAGACAAGTAATGTTCTAGATCTGCCAGCAATACTTCAAGAATCTTTTTTGCTTGCAAAACTGATATGTATTGCCACTGAGGTATTCAATTTATTTGATCTCTCTGACATACAGCTCTTCATTTGGGGTGCTGTAGGTGTTACCCCCAGTTGTCTAGCTCATCCAGCTCCAGCCTGGGGGAGTGCAGCTGGGCAGTGTTGCCATCTGTCTGTAGTAAGGGTGCTGTTTGTCATTCTCCTCTTCCAGCCCTTCCTGTTAGTTCATCTGGCTGTGTTTTTTTTTTTTTTTTCCTGTGCCTACATCATGGAAATAGCTCACCAGGTTATGCAGTCTCTTTTTGGAGGGAAAATTCCCATTCTGTTGAAATATGAGGGGTTTATAATCTGCATTCCTTTAGCTCTGCCACGAAGTTGCATTTTATTTCCTTTGAGGAGAAGCATCAGGAAGTTGTTTCCGGGTGTCATCGGCTGGCTGCGAGTCCTCCCAGAAGCTCAAGTCGGATGGTTTGGTACAGGAAGTTCTGAGTTGGATGTGTGCCTTCTTACCTTGGAGCTACTGATTACTCATGCCTTTTGGCTTGCAGTGGCCTGGCCATACTGATTAGTGTCTTTATAATTTGCTGTGGGTGTTTTTGTGGAAGCTTAATTTGAGTTTGTATACTGTTTGTAAACTTTTTTTTGTTATCAAGATAATGCCCACTTGAGTGCTTTGTGTTTATTATTACTGCTTCTTGTTCTCTGTAGTTTCATAGTATTGAAATCATTCATTTGCGGTTAAAGTACTGTACTTGTATGTCAAGAGTCTTATTTGGGGATTAATTTCTTCTTACATTCTTCACACTTGCTTTCAGTCTAGAAGATATTTTTGGCCACATTTCATGAAATTGTTGTCACTTTTTGAAGTATGAGGTAATGAAAATAGTCTTATGTTCTTAAGGAAGTTTTGAAAATGTTTGTGTTTTGTGGGAAAGGGTTTGAGATTTTTTTTTAAATGTAAATTTTGTGTGTTACCCTTTAAAAGAACCAGTGCATCCAGTTTAAAACTCTACTTGGCAGATGTATTTCGAAGATGGGGTATGCAAGAATGCAGGTTTTCTTAGAATAAGTTTACTTTCTAGTTTCTTCTATTCTTTATGGTATCATTACCTTTCTTGTTACTTGTGTTCAAACACATAATGTCTGTTAAAGCTTTTCACTTTTCTGCCTCTTTCTGAATTTGTGCTGTAATTTCATGCTGCATATGCTGTCATTTAGCCACCTCTTTCATAAAATTTTTTTTTGTCGTTTTGCAGAGAGAGATAGGCTTGAAATACAGTATCACCAGCCTTTTCCTTTTCTACCCTCCTGCCAAAAGAATTATGTAAGAGGTATTAGCAAATAAACCCATGGTAAGCTAATGGTTTTCTGAAATGGTTTTCTTTTTCTTCTTTTAGTTCCTGGAATGGATGGCGGAGGGTTAGCTGATGCTAGTCTCACAGATTCCTACTTTAGCACCAGCTTCATTGGCGTTAATGGATTTGGAGGTCCTGCTGAAACAAAGTACCCCATGATGCAGGTAATAGCACTGAGTTGTATGCAGTTTCATTAATTCTGGCTGGTGTTACTCTGGGAAGGGAAAACTGTTCAAGAAGCAGAAAAAATAGGGCCTTATGGAATGTGTCATAGGATATACAGAGTATATACTCGCTTTAATCTTGCAGGTGGAAATGCAAGAATATCATTGCTTTAAAATTAGTCTTTTTGTTGGCACTTATCTGAGCTGTTGTACTGGATTTTGGCAAATATATTAACTCTGTTCCTAGATTTCTTTTTAGGCTTATAGCTTATTTTGATAGCCGTTTAGTAAATGTTTCAAAAATCTGATTTTTATATATTTCAAAGAGCAAAAGTCACTGAAGCAGAATGTGAACTGTCAAACCTGTAAATTACTAGACAAAAGCTTCAGAATTTGTAAACTTAGTGTCTGGGGGTATTCCATTATGTTTAAGTCTTCTGACATGTTTTCTTGTATTTATAATTTTCTGTAGATGTTGACATAGGAACTCCCATGAGGTGAAATTTTTTGTGTAGGTAGTATTATGCAAAATTTTCAGCAAAAGGCTGTTATTTCAAACCCAAATGACTGTCTATTGAGTTAACACATGAAGTCCTAGAACACCACCCTCAAACTGTTAAGCTTTTGAAAAGCTGAAAAGATGGTCTCTCCCTATACTCAAAGGTTTAACAAACCAGTTTCTGGTAAATGAAAGAGAGCAGAAGTCAAACAGTTCACACTAAGTCCTGACAACAGCTCTCTTTCATATCAAGGAAACTCTCCTTATGAGTTTACTTTGATCTCAGTTCTGCCTGTATTAGGGATTGAAGAATAACTCAGCAAAAGGTGAAACAATTAGGTGTATTTCCTTTTTCCCTTCTTTTTTCTTTTTTTTTTTTTCCCCTGCATGTTTTCAAGAATGCTGGATTCTCTTGTTCAGTAGAATTGCAAAACTGTGAAAATGTTTGTTACTGACAGTGCTGCATGATTTAAACAGAGAAATTTTAACCTCTGATTCCAGAATGTACTATTGAAGCTGGAAGTTACAAATTTTGGTATCACTGAGATCATATAATTTTAACCTTTTTAGTGCTAAGTCATCATGTTTTGTATCCTTAAACTGTATTCTACAAAAGCACTGGTGACTTTCTAAACACGGATTTTTAATTATAACTATTTATTCTAGAAAGGCAATAAGGCATACATCTAACATGAACCCTCATAGGATTTTAAATGCTTTGCTAATGCCTGTGAGATTACAGTCAAGGCATTGTGGTTTCTCTTTGATAAAAGAGAAGAAATTGATGTGTCTCTTACCCATTGGAGGCTAAAGAAAATTACTTCTGAAGGAGGATTTCATTAGAGTTGAGAAATGCTTACTGGCATTAAACTACAGTTTAAAAAGCATTCTTATAGTGATTTTTACCCCCCCCCCCCCCCTTTGAGTCATGTAATTTAAGTTCTTGCTTGCATATTTAAAGCTGGTAACGCTGTCTATTTTGATTGTATCAGCTTCTCAATTAAGTACATACTGATAAAGTTTAGCCACTCAGAATGTGGTTTTCCATGTCACTCAGCCCTTTGGAGAGCAAGGTGTGGGAAAAATCCTAGTGCATTTTACTTTAAATAATGCTGATGCTTTATGGTTTGGAACAGAGACTTTGAATCTCATAGACTGGTGGTTGTGTCAAGGATGAACCTTTTCCTCTCTAAAGATTTTGTTACTTTATTAAACCTTAGCAAAACTGATTTATATAGACCCACTGGAGACTTCTTAGATGTTAGACAGTTTCCAAAAGATATAGCCTGCATTGGAATGTTCCATCTTGAGTTTACTCTTGCTATTACAGCTGTGGCCTAGTCTAGGCCTTATCTGAACTCCAAGCAGGAATGCTGGTCTACTTTGTTTCCCTCTTTCTTTTTCTTCCACTTCGCACTGAAGCAGCATGAAGGTGGATCTGTATTTAATGACAGCTGGATCCATGTTAATTGGAGCAGAGGGGTGTGTAAGGAAAGAGAGGCTGATGCTGTAGGCTTAGAGAAACTGAGCTGAGAACAGGATAAGGAACTAGGAAAGACTGAGGGATGGGATTGAAGCTTAGAGATGTTGGTGGGATACTCACAGAATGAGGACTAGAATTGCACAAGTGAAATACAGAGAAACTGGCTCAAAGAAATGAGTCGGCATAATGCAAAGCTGGGGCAAAGTAGGGTGGAGAGAACAAATCCATGTGCTCGTTTCTCTCCAGTTCCTTGAATCAAACTAAAGATACCAAAAATTTAGAGTTCTGCCATTTATGAAACATCAGAAGGTGTCTGTAAAATATGTCAATAGCTCTCAGCTTTTGCAGATGGAAACGTTAATTCCATCTGTGAGTTACTTAGCCATCTCTGGTGGATCTGTGCAGTTCGCAAATAGATGCATCAGTGATGCAATATGAGGAAATTTTTTCAGCTTATTTTTTTTAAACCGGGAAATTGCACACATGTGCAAATGAACATGCTGCTAGAAAACTGCTAGTAAGATATAGTTGTATGTTAAGAAATGTTAAGTTTAGGTTGTCAGTGCAGCCTTGAGGTTATGTACTGAGATATATTTCTCATAATAATTTTTTTTTTCAGGGGGAAAATTGTAAGTGGGACTTACTCAGGACAGAAGATGTGTGGTGCATGTGTAATGAGCACCCATTTGATAGTTAAGTGTTCATCTTGCAGTTCCATGCCTTACTCCTGCATGCTGTTCACATCCTTCTTACAAAGACTGTTAGTTGGCAGTGTGCTTTCCTGTGCAGGTTATGATTATTGCATTCAACTTTACGGGATGCTTTGCTTATGAAAGAAGGAAACAGTCTGCATTTTATAGAGGCCTGGCAAGAAAAAGGATGGCAACTAAACAAACAAACAAACCCAAAAAACCCAACAGTGCTGGCAGACTAGAGACTCCAAACTAACCTGTACAGCTGGAAGGTGAGGAATGGCGTTAATTACCACCTGTAGAAAGCTTGGTTCAAGTTGCTTAACTGGCCTCAATCTAGCAAAGATAGAAATAGTTGGTCTCTTCTGGGTAACGTTCTTTTTCTTTTACTATGAGATGATCTTTCTGCAGTCCGTGTTTTATTCACTAGATACTTTCCAACGTAATCATCAGGGATTCAATAGATGAGGTTTTTTGACTATTCCTAATTAATCTCCAGAGCATTTGTGATGTGCAGCACATAAACCTGAAGCTTATTGAAAACACTATGTGATTTTATATATGGGTTATCATAGCACATATGTAATGGAGCCAAAATGCCTGAAGCAATGCTACATACAAATTTCGCAATCCTTATGTTTTTGTGTGCAATGAAAATCTGTTACGGTGTTAAGTAAACAGCAAAAGAAAGGGAAGTAAAAATGGGTTGTATAATCATGAATTGGGGAGGGGATGTGCTTCTTTAATCATAAATAATGTAGGTGGTTAGTGGCCAACATTTCTGGAGAACGGATATTTCTGACTTCTGACTGAGATTTCATTTGTATGTGTTGAAGAATGTTTTGAGATCTAGAATATCTCATTGGGGTAGATTAGTGGTGAAGGTGCAATTATGGCAATGCTCAGTTTGTAGTGGAAAAAAAGAGTAAAAATCCTTGGTAGAATTAGGAAAAGGATTTTTGATGTGGCCATGGTTTTATTTATTTTTCTTTTCTGAAAAATAGCTTTGCCTCATCGTTCCGCTCTTTTTACCTCAAGGGTCTTTGCTGTTAGCCAACCTTCCATTCCCCCCTGTTGGCATCTTCTGTTTTTACTATTTCCTATTGATTAATAGTCTCCTGTCCTCAGTGGTTTGCATTTTCCTGTAATACAGTTTTGCTTCATGTCTTTTCTTTCCTGAATCTGCATGTGCTTTCATATGCTACATTAGCAGTATTGGCTTCCAGCTTATCAAAGTGAATTTTCTGTTTTCCCCTCTCTAACTAATAACAGAGCAGGCCTGCACAACACATCGCCCACAGGCTGCATGCTGTCCTCGAAGCTGTTCTTTCTCTTTTTTGGTGTAGCAGCAGCTGCCAAGAGACAGTCAGAGGTGTGGTTCAAGAAGCAGCTCGTTGATTTTGGCTTTCCCAACAATCAGGAGGCAGGAGCTGGCTGGCTGGGGTGCCTCTGATGCTTGGCTGTTTGCTCAGCTGCTCTGCGTGTGCCTCTTGGCTGGCATTAGTGCTGCCCCTTGCCTGACTTGTGGCTTGATCAAATATACAGGTGGTGCAGGAATGACCAGGAATATTATGTTGGGATCTTAAAAGGATATTATGGCAGGATGAGGCAGAGGAGTGTCTTGATGTTAATAACTTCTAATGTCATACTGGAACTGAACAATTTCGCTGTAAGAGTATAAACCAATAGAAGGTGTCTTCATGCGTATCGCTTCACAAAGATCTTTGATTTCCTTGTTTTCATGAGATGAAATTTATAATTACACGGCTTCCATTGGACTGCAGGTAATGTAGAAAGTAAGAATCACAACTTTTCAATTAGTCACCCTAATAAAATAAAAAAGGGGTAACAATCTTCAGTGTTAGAGCTGGCAAGGCCAAGCAATAGAGAATTGGTCTTGCTTGCTTTTGCCATTCTGATGTTGGTATACTAAGTGTTCTTGAAAGCCTGAGAAGTAAAGACCATGCTCACTTCAAAGCATTGCAGCTGAATAAACACAAAGACCTTTGTTCCCATTGCTGCCTCTGCCAAGAGTTGAGTAATAAAACTCTCCTTATAGCACAGAAGCTTGTAAATGTCTTCAGTTTTTAACTGTTGAGAACTGAGTGGAACTACAGACATGCTATATTAAATACAAAATTATGCAGTTGTTTACATAATGCTTTCTAAAGAAATCCAGTTGCTTTAGCTCAAACATTTCTGAGTGGGACATGCAATAGATGATGCCAAATACATTAGCTGTCAAAGGCAAGTTTTGGATTGCTTAGAAAGAAAATCACAAGGTAGGTCACAGAATCTGACAATGATTTGTTTGGTTGTGACAATCTTATTCTTTTGCAGGATAACTTCTTTTATGGTCCAACTAATATTATTCTAAAAATTACAAAGAAGTATTTTGAAATATAGATCCAGTATTAAGTTGAAGAGGACATACTACAAAATTTTTTGATATATAACACAGGAATATCTCTCTACACCTACCTGAAAGGAGGCTGTAGTGAGGTGGGGGTCAGTCTCTTCTTCCAAGTATCAAGCAATAGGACAAGAGGTAACAGCCTCAAGCTGCTCCAGGGAAGGCTTAGACTGGATATTAGGAAAAATTTCTTCACAGAGGGTGATCAGGTATTGGAGCAGACTTCCCACAAAAGTGGTGGAATTGCCATCCCTGTAGATGAGGCCCTCAGTGACATGGTTTAGTGATGGACTTGGCAGTCCTGGGGTGGTGGTTGGAACTGATGATCTTAAAGATCTCTTCCAACCTAGTTGATTCTGTGATTCTAAGGAAGGTGCTAATTTTCTCTGTGTTAGGCCAGAGACTATGGAGACAGAGGGGGCAAATACTATCTCTTAAGTATCTTGGGGAGAAGAAATGGTGGAGATGAAATCAAAATCCCTCACTTAAGTCTTGTAACATAAGATATGTAAAATTATGTAAAACTGTAATTGTGTGCAGCAAGGCTTTATTCATACTCTATCTTGATGAGAATTTCCTAAGTATATATTTTAGTGGAGGGATATAAAAGCTAAGCAAACTTCTTGTAAGTGCAGCTATAATTTGTGTTTTGCTACTGAACGTTGAAGGGTGGAGGCAAGGTGGTGTGTACCTTTAGAAGGTGGGAGTAACATTTTGTAACACTTCTCTTCCTAGCATACTACACCAAGGAAGTATTGAAGTGGGGGTGGGTGGTGTGCTGGGCTGCATTAGGTAAAATACTGCTAGCAGGTCTAGGGAAGTAATCCACCTCACCTCTGCTCAGCGCTGGTGAAGTCACACCTGGGTTTCTGGGCTTCTCAGTACATGAGAGACATGGACACACTAGAGAGAGTGCAGTGAGGGGCCTTGAAGATGGTGAAGGGGACTGGAGCATCTCATCTGTGAGGAAAGGTTGAGAGAGCTGGGAGTGCTCAGCCTGGAGAATAGAAGGCCTGGGGGAATCTATATCCATGTACACAAATACCTGAATGGAGGGTATAAAACAGCAGATTAATTGTTAAATAATTAATTGCTTAATTGCTTGGATATCCAGGAATTAACACAGTGTTCTGGAAAATTTTGTTTCTCAATTTTTCTGTGAAATTAAAGACCCTGTATTTTGTTAACTGGCATAACAGAATGTTCAGCACTAGAAGAACTTTAAGTTGAAACCTCAGGTTAAATCCTTGGACAGGGATGAATGTGACAGTTTTGTTCTGTAGTAGATTGCTTTGAGATGTGAACAGAAACAGCTTTTAATTCATTTAAAGGGAGAGGGACAGGATGTATGCCAGTCAGTCTAGTTGAATTTTAACTAGTGCTTAAAGAACCTCAATAAATCCTGTCAAGAGGCAGGCAAAGAAAAGCAGTTTATATGGAACTGAGTGACGTTGATGTGGTGCTTAGTTATGACAAAGTTGACTTTTTATGTTAACTTCTGTATGGTGAAAGTCATGATGTCCTGAAGTCTGAAGCTCGTTTGTGCGTGCTTGACTTGCCTGGCAGGCTTAGTAGATTTTTTCTTCTGTTAATGGTTCCTTTTACCTTTCTGAACCTTTCATCCTTTGGGCTTGAGGTTCTTGTGATTGTAGTCATCTTGAAATTGAATTTGTGTGAAAAATAGTTCAACACCATTAGAAGAGATTGAGAGGTGTTATTTAAGATCAAAACTGCCTTCTGGAAAACACAAATAACAAGTAGCACTTGGGTTTTCTTCTTTCTTTCAAGACATTTCAGCCTTTGTAGGAATCAAATATAGGAATAACCTTCATAAAGACTAAATGCTTTTGGGTGTGGTAGAAATTTTAATATTAAAACAGTTTAAAAATACTTTGCTGATTACATGCAGGTCTTCTATGAATAATGTTAAGCTAAGAAGCTTCTGCATGTGTAATAGAAATGAGCAAACTGAAAAATTCATGAGTGGTGAAGTGGAGGTTTTTTAACCTCCTTCAAGGTACAATTTACAAGCAGTTGTTAAAGCAAGAGCTGCCCAAGAGAGAGGCTTTGTTTTTCCACAGTGCTGATTCATATAAAAATACATTTGCACCATGAACAAGGCTTGACTTTGTAGAAGCACAGTTGATGTTCATAGAGTTTGTTTGCACTGTGCTTTCAGAACCATGAACAATGTGTTCTGTTGCAATCTGTCTTGCATGCACAGCGTGTTTTTAGTGATCGTATCAGCACAGATTTTCATTATTGCAGTCACCTATTCATGTTACAAGTCTGAGTGTTTAACTCCTGTACTTAAAGAGATAGAGTACTGGTATAAACTTAGAGTTCTAAGTAAACTTAAAGTTCTAAGTTTAAGTCATATGCTTACCATCTTTGATGCCAGTCCAGATCTCAGTATCATCCCTGTTCTGGCAGGCCATTACCTTTTGCACGAAGGTGGTTATGATAATATGAGTGTTATAAATAGGCATGAATAAGTAGATGTTCTAATCTACACCAGGACAAATTTTGTGTGAATCTGAAAGGTTCCGTTTAGGAGTTTTCTTCCTAAAGCACTTTGTTTCATCCACACTTTAGGATCAGTGTGGATGTATCAAATGCCAAGAAAAGATGCATAATAGGGATGCTTATCAAGTATTTGTGGAAAAACTATGTGACTTCTTTCCATTGCTTGGTCAGCAATGAGAATATAATATATGGAGAGTTGAGCTACCATACTCCTGAGGTTAGTTATTTTGATATACTCTTACTCTTTTGATGATGGTGAACAGTAGGATGAGCATCCCTTATCTTGGGCAAGATTGTTAACTTAGCATGTTTCCTAAAGTGTTACTTTATTTTGTAGAAATAAGTAAACTTTGTTTCCCTAGAGGCATCCCTCTTGTGTAAAGAATTGTTGGTCGCTAACCTTTCAGTGAGGGTTATGTTGTGTTGATTGAGTGTATTTAGGAACATGAAATATGTGGCATCAAAATAAGAGGAGCATATAGCAAACGACTTTCTTCATCTAAGTCTTGAAAAAGCTAAGGTTTGCATAGTATTTACATGTGTACACATAGTGTATATATATTGTCCTAGGACATCTGCATGTGCTACAGTTCTGCTTCCTATAGTACTATATACTTGTACAGTTGTATCAGAGAAGCCTGAATGGTTGCAGAAAGTTTGGTGTATAAATGAAGCACAGATAATGGAAGTAATAACTGAGTGAATAAAGCACTGTGAGGGATTGAGCCTCTTGAGAAGGTAACAACATAAAACTTTCTGCATAAGAACTGCTTTATACAGTCTATTTTCTCTTTTAGATACAAGTATTGAAAGCTGCAGCTTCTGGTGAAGTTAATAGTAGCATGAGAGCTGCAAACATTGAGAAATTTGAATTGCAATAAGTTTATTCTACCATATTTTATAACACTCTAGCTTCTCTTGGTTCTCCTCTGTTCCAACCAAATTTGCTTCAGAATATTGATATTTTTGATCAAGAATTAGGTGGAATGACATTGAAGTATAATGTAGCAAGGTTCTTGCCCTCTGACACCAATGTTGAGGTTGGTCATGGAAAAATGTAAGCATAAACAGCAACTCCAGTGACAAATTTTGAGGCTTAGTCTGTGTCTAGACTACTAAATTAAGCATGCCTGAACACTTTCCTTGGTGTTTAGGCCAGCTGGCATAAAATGGCCTGTTTGTCCTGGTGTACGCTTACCCGATAAAGCAGAGGCTGCATGCAAACTGTGTATTTGAAGGGATCTCAAACCTTTTCACTGCTGAATAGTGCCTGGAAATTGGCTAGGAGAGTCCTGGTTGATGTGGGCCAAAAGCATGCCCAGGAATATTTTAACAAATTACTGGTTGTCTCTCTCAGTAATGGAGAATGCTTCCTGACCTTGCCTTGCTTTTCTTCTCACGCTTTTTCTTCCTGTGGGAGACTGGACAAAGAAAATAAGGAACTAGGAGTAAGAAGGGACCTTCTTAGATTTTTGTCTATCAAAGCAGTGGTTTAGGGCAGCACTGACACACTTAGTCCAGTTTATTGCTAGCCCATATCTCTAGAGGAATGCAGGAGAGGCAGATGGAGTCTAGGAGAAGTGTTGAGAGGGCTTCAGATGTCCTGCTGGATTGCAAGAATCACATGGTTTTGCTGAAAGGTCTTAAAAGTTGGTGTTTTTTTTTTCTCTTTATTTTTAAGAAGAACCTATCAAATGTTGCACTAATTTGAGTATTTTTTGTTGGAAAAGTTTCGTGTTGTGATGGTAGTGTATAATAAAGGGAGGAGTTGTTTCAGGAGTACAGTGTGAAAGAATGTTTAAAGAAGATAAGTAATTGGCTTGTCTAATGTTTTGACAACGTACAGAAAGAGAACCATAGGTTTGTTAGACCCTCCCAAGTTAGAAGGAATTTGTGAAGGTAGTGTTTTAATATAGTCATTTTTGGTTTGCATTCCTCTCATGTAAAATGCTTTAGTAAATGTTCTTGTCAACTACAAATAATTTTCTGTTTAGAGTATTTACTAAATGGGGAATGAGCACAGGTTTCATAGTCTGTTCTTAAAACTTTCTAAATGTCACCCCAAATGCCATCACTTAGTCTTTTGTAGCTGTATTTTACATGTACACACTTTCATCTCCTGTTTCGCAGAGGATGACAAATAGCAGCAGCTCTCCTAGCCTTCTCAATGACAGTGCCAAGCAGTATGCAGGCCATGGTAAGTACTTATTAATGTAATACATACAAAACTATGTTTGGAAATTTAAACTCACTTTTGCAAAACTAAGACTTAAGGGAATTTTTTCCTTCTGATTTGGTTCAAGGTGCAGAAGAACTTCATTTTTTTAACAATAATGTATTGTGTGATTACTTTTAATACAAAGCTAAGTGCTACTAAACTCAATTTTTCAGCCTTCTCTTTGGTCCAGTGGGGAAAAACTAAAAAAAAAGTCATTTTTGGTCTTGTCACTTCAAGTGAATTGCTAGTTTGGACATCTGTTGTGAAGCCATTTTTGTTGCTCTGCAATAGTATGACTTTTTATTGTGCTTTTCAAGTAGGTGTGTGGAATGAATGTATAGGTTTTTATTCTTAAATTTAAGGTGTATAGATTTTGTGAAATGTGTCACGTAAATGATGATTTTCAATAGCTTTTTGTTTTGTCCTTTAAGCAGTACTTTACCTGTTACAATTTTTTTTCCTACTATAGGAAACATGGTTTTGAACCGTACAAAATGTCTCAATATTGCAGACCTGCATACTCACTAAATTATTGTGGAGGGTGTATTGAACTTCTGTAAGGAACTTTTCAGAATTCCTGCAGATTTTCCTCTGTGGCTGTTAAACTAAGTTCTTTATAGAAGAGGGTACTACTCCCTTATGGCAAGGACAAACATTTAAAATGTATTTCTGCTCTGAAAATTGCTGCGTAAATGATGTTCTAGAACTTCATTTGCATGTCTGACCCCGCAGCTAGTCTACTTTCTAGGGTTATAATTTTTTAAGCATGATAGTAATTACTATGAAATTAACTTGCTTGAAAGTTGATTTTTTTTTTTTTTTTTAATTTATTTTCTCTTCCTCCTGGTCCATTTCCAGTAGGTTTTGTGATTAATTCTGCTTCCTTTGTCTCACTGAACAATCAGCTATTCAAGGCAGTGGAAGTCTCTAGTTTTAAATGCAGTCAGAGTTTGACTGTGACAGGTCAAATAGTGATGGTGATGCACGTGAAGGAGAGAAACCAGAATGACTTTTGGAAACCAGTTTAAATTCTGTTGTGTCTCAGGTCCTTTTTCCCCCCCTGCCTCCTGCCCTGCCAAGCTATGCTTCACTTGTAGAATTACTTTTAAAGGAATGACACCAGTGCTTACAGATGGCAGTCATCCGCTAATTTGACAGCTCTACCCATGCAGTTTGGAGTTTTAACTTGCATCTGTGATTGTTACTCACTTTTTTGTGCTTCAGCTCTGGAAAATATAAGTATTGACAAAGAAAAAATCAATAAAAAGCTTCCAACAGAATGTAGACTTCTGCTACACTTAATTCTGATTTAAATTTGTGCAGAACAGTGACAGGACGAGTAAAATTCACATTATTTGTAAGGCCATGATATATGGAAGATGAGTAATTTTAGGTAACTGGAGATAAAGGCTTTGAAATATTAGATGGACATTAGTGTCAGCATCAAATAAACTAAATTCAGCTAATGAGCACCTTTTCTATTGAGCAGTTGCACAGAATCTAATAAATACCTTTTTTTTTTTTTAGCAGGGTGGTTGCTAAAGTTTTGTCTAAAGAATTTTTTTCATACAGAAATATGTTAAAAATGTAAAATGTCTTTTTAATATTAGAGATGTCCAACATATTTTACATTCTTTTTACAGATCCTCTAACTTCACCAAATTCATCCTTGTTTAATGACTTTGCTGCCCTCAGCGTGTCTCAAAGGAGGAAGGTAGGCAAGCAACCAACTCCTTAAGTTGTGTATTTGTATGTGAGTTGACAGGGAAGAAGATCTGGAATAACTTGAAATGCTAGGTGAAATAAGGATCATTCTTCTAATGTTACTAGGTATATTTTAATACGTTGCTTCTGGTGTAAATAAGATCTTACTGCTTCATTTTTGCCACACCAGATTAGACTGTTGCTGCTATTATGAAATATTCCAAGCACTTGTAAGCAGAAGTTTATAAGGATGCTTTGAATAGGAAAATCAGGACATAGCCCATTGAATTTGAAAACAAATTATTTTTATTGTATTGACACACAAGCAGCTGCAGGCCTTCATGGCAACAAGTTCTGAATACATTAAGAATCATTCCCCTGTTTATATATGATGTGAAGGTAATCCTTGCAGTTGGAAATGTGTTTAGTTTAAAAGACACTCTGTGATATTACTGGGAAGCTAGGGTTTGGGGTTGTTTATTCCCATGAATCTCTACTGAGAAATCTTTCTTTTACTGAGGGTAAAGCATGTTTTTCTAGATGCTAAACAGCATCTTCAAACAACTTTGTCCTATGCCAACACAGCTTGTTGTGTTTTCCAGTTACACACTTATGAACACAGTGACTGGAATAAGGGCCAGAAGTTTGGTTACACCAGAATTTTGTAATTTTTTTGAACTATGGCTTATCAAAAAGACATTATCTTGTCTCAACCAGTTAACAAATTTTACTTTCACTTATGACTTCCATGTTTTACTACTTTTTTAGGTACATGATCCTGAGCTTTCCTTGATAATGTATTGTCTTGAAAGCAAGCTACATTAGCATGCTTGTGACTTTTCATAGAGCTTCATTTCTGTGTTGGCAATTGGGAGTTCTGTGTCATTCCTGCAGGTTGAGATTGATCTTAAAGATAATTACCATAGCTGACCCATCAGACTAATGTTCCTTAAAATGAAATGCTGTTGTAGAATGTTAATTTCCTAATATATGATGTAGCCAAACTATATGGGATCTCTGAATTGCCTTTTTCCTTAAGACCAGTACAGTGCACTGGAAGTTGGATGTTAAAAAGAAATGTGTAGTTTATCCACTTACTGGGGATAGTAAGAAAGAAAATAAGCATACAATCATTTTTAGCAGTCTGCAAGAACTATGTGTGTATATATACAAACATATATGTATGTACATGTGTGTGTGTGCTTGGATATATAAACCATGTGCACCAGAGAAAATAAACTGTCATACAGAAGTATTACCAGAGTGACCACTGCTTCTAAAAGTTACTTCAGAGTTAATTAAACAGGTAAAAATGAAAATAAATCATTTAATGTTTGAGTGTAAAACTGAAATAACTCAAAACTCAAATACTAATGTAGAGTCTTCTCTGACTTGGTCCCTTTTTCCCCAAGAAAAAAATCAGCAAAGTAAGACACTTGCTGCTAACATAGTATAAAGAGGAAGATTTATCTGTGAAACAGATTGATTTGGATTTTTTCCAGTTACTACTTCAAACATAACTGGCATTAATTGAAAGAAGTTTGTTTTGCTTCACATGTTAACAACTTATTGTTTATTATGATTGCTTTTTTTGTGATATATGTTTGTATAGAAGGTTCTTAAATAATACTAGTAATGGGGAAGTTTTCATTGCCCAGGGAGGTTGTGAATGCTCCATCCCTGGCAGTGTTCAAGACCAGGTTGGACGAGGCGTTGGGTGATACGGTTTAGTGTGAGGTGTCCCTGCCCATGGCAGGGGGGTTGGAACTTGGTGATCTTAAGGTCCTTTCCAACCCTAACTATTCTGTGATTCTATGATCTAATTTTACTTGACCTGTCTAAAATCCAGGCACCCAGGCTCCCTCTATAGTCAGCAGAGAGAGTTGATCAGCTTAAAGGAATATTTGGCTCACATTAAGAGAAGTATTATGGAAAAGACTAGATGTGACTGCTTTAAATGGTTAAAAATTCATGTCCAAAGTTATGAGAAATTAGTCACACTTTTGTAACTGACTTTTACTACCAGATGTGGGTGTAGTTTCTTAATATTTTTAGCATTTTTCGAGTACAGTATTCAAGTTGCACTGACTTCCTCAAACCCCTAGATACTTGAGTGCCTGGTATTTAAAAACTCGTGTGATTTCCTTCCACCCCATTAACTGGGATTTCTGGAGGGCTTGAGTGTTGGGATCTGTCAGGCTAGTGCTTCATGCCTGCTGTGACACAAGATAGAGAAGTTCTAGAAGTGTGTGCTTCTATATGTTGACTCTAAAGGGAGCCTTGGTGATGAGCTCAAATGTAGGTGTTTAGGACATCTGCTATTTGAAAAGAAAACTTTCTATTTTCTTGTAAGGAGCCCGAGGCTGAGTTTTTGTTTTTTTCTGAACTAGCTGGCAAAACCAGCATTTCCTTCGTTTATCACTGACTTGGAGGACAGATACAATACAGTCCTGGTAAGTGAATAAAGAGTAATCACTTTCCTTTGCAAATTAGAATTATGATATTTTAAATATTTAGAACTATGAAGTTATTTGCAACTATGTAAAAACTGTGTATTTGTGTAAAACTGGGAATAGTTTTTGTAAAAGCATGTAATATGTAGCTGGGTTAAGTTAGGAAGTTAAGTTTAGTACTCCTTATTGTCTCTGAATATTGCTGACCATGTTACCCTGGCGGCCTTTTAACAATGGGCAAGCCATATGGAGGTAAATATTTGATATCAATAAAATATTAAATGTAAGACTTGATGATTGTAATTCTGAATATCCTTTTTAATTAATTATCAAAATAATTTTGATATTTAAAGACATTCTACTTTTTTTTTTTAAAAAGCAAACATAGTCCTTGAATTTTTGTGAGCATTCATGAGGTTCTCTGTTTAGAAATTATTAAACTGCATTTCAATTTTAGATTTCAGGAAAGCTAAGATTACTATTTAAAGACATTTTAATAGGATACTTAAAATGAAATCAAAGGAGCTAAGTATTTCTGTAGATGGAGCCTTGGTGGAGGTTCTGTCAACTGTAAAACCTTCTGGATTTACTGTCCGGTTGTTGTAACTCCACATGCAGTAAGACAAGCAACCTTAAAGTGAATTTCGTATAAGAGATTTTCAGGTAAGTATTAATCTACAATGCAAAAATAGGATTTGTGAAGCATGGAACAAAAGCTAGAGTTTAGTAATAGACTAACCCTCTTTCCTGAGAATAATGATGTCATGCTTACTTCATTTTTTCTTCAAATACATGTTATGCTTCTTAAAAATAGAGTGGCAATAGAGTGGGTGTTTTTCCTAAATTGGCTTTAGCCGTTATCTTGAAAAATGCTTCTCTCTAAACCCAGAAATGATCAGGCTGGAAAACTCCTTGCATTCATTGTGGTGGTTCTGGTAAAAAGTTCATAAAAACATGTGCAACACAGCTGATTGGTATCTGTTGCAAGGGAATGACAGCTTAATGCACTATAAAGAAAATATATGATGAAACCTTTGTTTAAATTTGTTCTGAGACTGTTGCCACCCATCCGGGCTAAAGGGTTCCCTATTTATCACTTGTCAGCCTTCCAAGATAGTGAAAAGCTTCTTCATTTTACTTTGTTTTTTTTTTTCATACCTTCAATCCTCATAAAAACTGAACTCTTCTGAAAAGTTCCTAACATTGGTTTATTTCCATTTCATTTTTTTAATTGTTCAGTCACACCTAGAGGAAGGCCATTAAGGTGAGAACTGCTGTTGGTCCACAGGCTGCAAGAAGTGAACCAACTGCTGTAGTGAGCAACTTCCAGTAAAATCTTAATGCACTTTTGTATGTATTCTGAAGACATTTTTTAGTTGTTTATTTGGTTTTTTGATTTGTTTTGGTGTGTGGGTTTTGGTTTTTTTTTTTTGTTTGGTTGTTTTTTCCTTTGTGACCTCATCCATTGGTTTTAGGTGAGTAAAGCCAGAACCAAAAGATTCTAGATTAGAGTGGGATGTATAGGATAGATTATTTTGACTGAAATTCATGCAGAAAAGGGTGCTGCTCTTTAATGCTCTCTAAGGAGATTTAAATTAAGTGAGATTGGACAGCAGACTTCTTTAATTCATATGCTTTGATTAGCAGTAATGTGCAGACACTCATTTTGAAACAAAAAGACTGCCTTTAAGCCTAGTCTGTGTAAATTGAAGTTTTTTAACGAGTACAAAGAGAGTTTCCCATCTCATGTTAAAACAATAGAGCTAACTTCAGGTCCTGCAGAAACTAAATTCTTAAGACCTAAACTATAGCTAGTTTATTTTGAGTGTCCTGTCCTCCATCTAACTTTGTTACCTGTTGGAAAGCTGTATTTCTTTCCAGCTTACTGTCTCTAGCTCTATCTTGGCACATTTGATACCTCTGATATAGTTCAGTGGTGGTCATTGGAAAGCCATGTGTGCCCTCTTTGGTCTTTCTATGTTTACCTTTAATGAAAATATATCAATATAGTTGTTTCATGTTTCATAGCCTCCTGAATATAATCTCAGAAGTGTAAATCATGTTCTGAGTATTGAGGGATCATTACCAAGTGCCATGTCATGTCACTGTGTTGTAAACTTGTTGTTTACAACAAAAAAAGTTGTAAAATTGTGGCTGCACAGACTTTAAAAATGTATCTGGGCTAAATTTATATTTCAAACCCAAAATTTTCGTTCTGGGATTATACACCCCTGCTGCAATAATAAAACACTGCAGCTTGAAAATGTTGCAAGAAAAAGTTGTTCCAGGAATATAGGAAGACAGACTATGCATCTAGAGAAAAAAAATGTTTGCAAGTAGTGTTACGTTTTCGTTGGTCTGAAATGTGTTTTAAGTATGACGTCATCTAATCTGTTTTACATTTTTCTTTGGAATGGTTGTTAGAATTAACCCTTGTTTTGTGCTCTTGCTGTTTTAGTAATTACTACATAGTATGATATATTTCATTTTTAAGTTTGACATGAGAAAATGTTGACTTCACTTTTACATATGGATTAGTGATGATTGTGTTATGTAAGAAATTAAATTATTAAAGCACTTCCTTTCAGCAATGTGCAACACTTGAATGTTGATGAGGAGTTGTCATGTTTTTGTTGCCTAATCCTGTTGTGTATGTGAAGGAAAAAGAGCAGAATGAGATGACTGCTTAGCACAGCAATTACCTTAGGATTGTATTTAAAAAAATCTTTGCTTGCTTTGGCTTTGTAGCTAAGCAGGGTATGTTATGACCTACAGACATCTAAAACTGTAAAGGCTGCCCTTAGTCCCCATTTTAAAGCATAACTTTTCAGTTAGACACATAGATTTTGTCAGGTCCAGGTTACAAGATGGGGCAGTTAACTACAAATGTAACTTTAATATGCAAGATGCTTTTTGCTTGTATTTACAAGCTTTATTTGATTCTTTCTGTGCCAAGGTGTATGGAGTCTTTCAGAGTGACTGAAAGAATTTTTTTTTTTTTAAGCTTGTGCAAACAATGTTGAAGATGCTGTTACAGTTATTTAAAGCAGCTAGAAAATATACCATTTTTGAGAACTCGTGTGCTTAGGTAAGACCAGAGTAAAAGTTGCATAGGTCTTTAGTCCTCTTTTACCTATGTCTGACAATGTAATATTTATTTTTTATCTGTTTGTACACGCAGATACAGAAAACTCACTGTACAACAGATGAACTCTAGCTAACACTACTGTGATACCTTTTGGCTATGGTAATTTAAGGTAGTGCTGCTTAATTTAGCCTTAGATGGGGAAGGCTTAAGATCACTTCTGTTTGCTTCAGTAGTATATGTGCATAGACAACATTACCATAGCTCAGATAAACCTTTTGTTGTTTAGAGTTATTCATGTAGGATAGCCTTGTAACATCTTGCACCAGGGCAACCCTGAACTAGAAGGAGGAAGGGTAACTTTGCCCACTGTCCACAAAACAGGAGGAACTAGGGGCAAAGATGCTGTTACAGCAAATAGTAGGGAGAAATAGACTTGCTAAACATGTTCCCAAACTTCTTATTGAATGAATGGGAAGCAATTAATTAAGCTGACTTGAGGAATATTTCTGGTGTGGGCTAATTAAGTTACTCATCTGTAGTAGTGTTCTGATGTGAAGATGCTACGTGGGAAGGATCCTTCTGGTTTTAGAGTGAGTTTCTTTTGCTCAAGTGTAATGTTTCTTAGACTTTGGGGGTTTAATTTCCTAATATAACACCTTCCTCTAGTCATGCCAACCAGTAGCTTGTTGCCATTAACTGCTGGCAGAGGCTTGTTTCTACAGGGCAAGGGTTATAATTATTAGCTATGGTTGAAAATGCTTACCCTTCTCACCCTGGGGAGCCAAGCTGTTGCTTGCAATTAAAGGTAGTTAGCTGTTCCCTGCCACATGTAAACATTTGCAGCCTGTAATTACTGCTGCTTCATACTTCTTTGCCCTGAAGGAACTGACCTCCTCTAGTAATGCTTTGTAATAATTTGGGTTTGTAGGTTTTTCTCTTTCTCTTAGATTTCATGTTAATTATTGTAGCTTAATCTTATTTTTCCACTTAAAAATGATAGTGATGTCTTTGGACATCATTTGGAACTCCAAGTCATTTGTAACTTGTAACTGTATTGGGATTTGAAACAGAGTTTGAGAAATACCTGCTGAAGTATTATGAAGTGTTTAAATGCTTTAGCCACCTACTCCCATTCTCCCAAAAAATAATAATAAAAACCAGTTCAGTATATTGGAATATCCCTTCATCTGTATGGCTGAACAGGGTATTTTAACCTCATAGAAAGACCTTAGGGAAGGGAGAAATGCACTAGTTTTTGAAGTCATCCAAGAGAAATTGTCCCTATGCCAAGAAGTTTGGGTTTATTTGTCCAGATTGTCACGCCTCTGTGTTTTAGGTAGATACATTACTTCAGAAATGTTCAGTGTTTGGTAAGTTTTTCCTTGTTTCAGGATGCACTGTTCTATCTCTGTTGCTTTATTTGCTGCTTTTTGAGAGGGAAGGTTTGTAGCAAAGTTGATGAACTTACTCAGACTGCTCAATCTATTTGATCTTTCTGTTGAAAGTGGCAGGCACTCTTTCCTGTGTTTTCTGGTCTCCTGTAAACTTGATTGGATTTCTGAATCGGATGCCATTGGACATTGAGAACAAGTGTAATTTAGAATTATTTTGATTTAAATAGACTAAAACTTATTTCCAAATGTTAATATTGTATATTCCACCTTCTGATGCCCATTTGAACAATGAAATCCTGGACTAGTAATGGACTGGTGATGTTTTATAATAGGTAATGAAAGTAAAATATTAATTTAGTCTTACCCATGTAATAATTTAATTTTTTCATACCAGTAGGTCAAGAACTGCTGGTACATAAATTGTCTTTGTGTTGCTTTATGGCATAGAATTGACCATTGATTGCCCTCGGCAGCCTCCCCAGTATGGTCCTTTGTAAAACCTAAAATACAGTTTCATTCTGTTACCTGGCATCTGAATCCCATTGGAACCAAAATAGCTTCCCTCTCTATTGGCTCAGTTCCTCTTTTGTTTTGGTCCTCCTTTTCAAAATATTTATAGATCATCTTTTATTATGGAAGATGTCGTGGTTTAAACCCCAGCCAGACAGCTCGTTCCCTCACTTCCCCCCCCTTCTTGCCCTCCCCCTACTCCCGGAGGGACAGAGAGGAAAATTGAAACGAATGCAACTCCCACAGGTTGAGATGAGAACAGTTTAGTAACTAAGGTATAACACAAATCACTACTGCTACCACCAATGATAATAATGATAAAGGAAATAAGGGAAGAGAATACAACATCTCACCACCAGCCAACTGATAACTCGCCCCCCCCCAGCCCGACCGAGCTCTGACCGATGCCTCCTCCAACCCTGCAGTACACCAGCCCTTCTGGCTAACTCCCAGTTACATCCTGGGCATGATGTGCTGTGGTATGGAATACCTCTTTGGCTGGCTTGGGTCAGGTGTTCTGTCTCTGCTTCCTCCCAGCTTCCCCTCCTCCCTGGCAGAGCATGAGGCTCACAAAGTCCTTGGCCAAACCAAAACATCATTGTTATCAGCTCTGTTCCCAAGCCGAAAGTCAAAACACTGCACTGCACCAGCTACCAAAAATGACTGCTACTGCTGAACCCAGGACAGAAGATTAAAAGAAACCTTTATGAATAGGAATGTGTTTGGACACTGGCTGTAGTCTGGTAGTCTGAGGCAGACTCTGCTCCTGCACTTAGAGAACAGGCAGAGATGAGGAGGCTGCCAGAGAAACTTTCTCTTCATTATGTTGTTGCTTCTAATAGCCAGGCTAAGGAAATACCTCATTCAAATCCTGCCTAAAGTCCATATTTGTCTGTCTGGCTTCTCAGACCGTACAGTTTTATGATATTAGTAGTCCTTCTGAATTATAAAGAAGGTAATTTGCCATTGTGATGGTAGTTGTGATTCTCCCAATAAGTCTCTCCAATAAGTAGTGCTTAGATTTACCATGATCAGGCTTGCATTCAAACTACTGGAGGACTTTGTGCTACGCATCACAGAGTTTACCAAATTTCTAAATGGTATGGCAAAATTGTTTTGCTTATTGTAATTAAAGTTGGTTAACTTCATCTTCATTGAGTTAATTGCCTTTGTAGCTCATAGTCAATGTTGGTATCCTTGGGGTCTTGCTTTTTTATTTGCTTGGTTGGGTTTTAGGCAAATAAAGTACTAGTGATTCTATTCACTTCTAATTCTTTCCAAAGCTTTCAGCCTAAGTGTTGTAGGGAAGTAGAGGAGGGAATCTGTTTAGGTTTGGGTTTTGCAACCATTTTATGGTAGTTTTGTCCTGCATTTTACAAATTGTTTGTGTGAGTGAGGAATTTCCCAGTTATATTCTCACCTTGTTTCCTGAGAGACAATTTTTAAATTCATGTCAAGGTACATGTTACTAAGATTTCTAAGGTGCCAGATGAAGTAGGTATTGGAATAAAGGTAAGTTAAGCTTTGATTACTTAAACTAGTCTACATCCAGGTGATGGTAGTTGCGTTTTCACATTGATAAACCAAAAAAAAACCCACAGCAAATGACAAACAGACCAACGCCTGCAAATTAGTTGTTGCTATAATTGGTATAAAAGGTCCTGGTCTAAATATGTGTAGATGCTGGAATATTTCTTTTGGTGTTATTTACTATTTAGGTAGGTATATATATATATGTTTGAAAACACAGAGAAATCTGGAGAACTTCCATATTTTACCTGTTTGAAAGTCTTAACAGTTTTTTTTTTTTCCACAGTATGCTTTTACAGTGTTCATAATTGATAAATAGTTTCATTTGTAGAGATCACTGCCAATGTAATAGAAATGTCACTGCTATTGAGGTACAAGTACCTCTGGCAAGTTCACTTCCTCAAGCACATTTTATTTTCTCAGTTTTAAGTCAGTTTCCAATGCATTTATCATGGTAATTCTTGTCTGTTTTCACTTAAGGTGGTGGCTGAAATCAGTGTTTTGAATATTAACTTGAGCAGAAGTGTTTGGGCCTTTTTTTATTCATTGAGTTCTGCTGCTTGGTTCTACCTGATTTTTAAAAGCAGGTCTTCAGGAGATGAGTCTTGACAAATTTGAATTTGAAAAGAAGCATACAAAAGCCAATGTTAATATCTTGTTGATAGAAATCTGAAGGGAAATGCTCATTTTTATGATGTGATTGAAGGTATCTATTGGAGAAATATGGTATGTTTTTTAAATGATTCCTAATTTTTACAGAATTGCCCAATTTATACTCATTTCAGTGGCTGACTTGTGATGGACAGTTTTGCATATGAATAATCAGTAGTCCCTGAAGTTTTTTTTTCTTTGTAGTCTTGTTTATTATAACCAAATAGTCAGGATTGAAAGGAAACAGTCTCAGATAAATTTTACTTGCAAATTGTTTCCTATTCCACCAATCCAGAAATCATATCACAGTGTAATATCTGGTTTAGTGTAGCTTTAGTTGAGGGTTGTTAGGAGTGGCCTGGTTTCTCTGCTTCTTTTTCGTAGCCCAGGAAGTATCGACTGGGGATGCTGGATGAGAGGATAGTTCCGGTGGGATCAAAAGCAAGAAAATCAAAGAACCCTATCGGCTGTCTGGCTGACAGGTGTAAAACAGGAGTACCCATCAATATGGTTTGGTGGAACAGAGTCACAGAAAACAATTTACAGGTAAAATTATTTTTTACTAGTCACTTTTTCAGTAGTTTGGATGCTTTATTTTAAATTTTGGAAAATGTTAGAAGCAGTTACTCCAAATACAGGTTGAGATCAGAACAAGTATTTCTTTAACAGCGAAGGCATAGTGGCCCTCCAGGAGAGACACTCAGATGTTTTGTATTCACCTATTGCTGTGCTATATACTTTGCTTAGGTATGCTATAACCTGTAGAGGAGAAGCAAAACTAATCATTAAATGTATTCTAACCCCAAACAAACGTAACCTTTTAATTTTTGTATGACAAAGCTTCCTATTGGAAAAATCAGTGATCTTTGTTAAAATGATTGACACTTAATACAAATAAATTCCCTCAGTACAGAATTTAAAGATGTAACCACCATGATCAGAAAATATAAATATTTAACTTTGATGTTAGGATAGCTTAAGTTTCTCAACTTGTTTGTTAAACTTTATTGTTACTTTATTCCTGAATTTTCTTCATCTGCTTAAGAGGGGAGAAGTGCAGCTGGATTTGAGCAGCTCTGTATAGGAGTAGCAGGTTATCCTTGGGAGTCTAGGAGGAATCTGCTCCATGTCCCTTAAAATGGGGTTTAGATGGAAATTGTAATAGTAGTGGAAACTGCAGCACTGCTGCTAATACTATTTTTCATGTATGTAATGCTTTTGATTCCTTGGAGATCAGTATTTTAGTCTTTCTATGAGGGTTATGTTATTTTTGATGTTTTCTAGGTGTGTGAAATGGGTAAATGACAGCAGACTAAATTTGTGACATCTTAACGGTTTCTTTCAGTTTGCTAAATTTTTGCCTTGTAAGGGCCAACATGAAGCTTGTATGAGAGCCCTTCATACAAATACTAGTTTTGCAGTGCTGATGTTTGGACATCCATGTTACTGAAGTTGGGAGTCACAGGCAGTGGGAAGCAGGTAGACTGGTGCTACGTTGTGTGGGGACATTTGGACTTACATCTATCTTGGCCCTTTTGCTGCTGGGGAAGCAGCGCAGCCAATGATGGAGAAAAGAGGAAGCATAAATGAAACATTGCTAGAAGGATGAGGTAAGATTGCAGAGGATTGGTTGGTGCCTGTGAATCACTACTTTTCTTAAGGGAGAGAAGGTTGACAGGTTGAATTTACTGTGTATCTAATGGGAGTATAAGCTGTAATTAAACAGACAGTTGCTTGGAGAAGAGAGAATCAGAAAATTGGTCTTTGAGATTTCAGGTGGACGTTAAAAGGCAGGAAAAGCCCCCTTTGTACTTCTGTCCTCCACTGTTTTCTCAGCTGTTCAGTGTTGGAGCAAGGTTTCTCTTTGGTTGAATTCACTTAAAACAGCAGAAAAAGTGTTTATGGAGGCTGAAGAGCCAATAGTATGAGATGTGGAACTCCTGTCTAGGAGCAATTGTCTTGGTACCTATGCCCTCCAAAGCTGTGTTGAAAGTGTGGCAAAAGGAAGCTCAAGGTCCCCTAGTTTTCTGAGACTAGTGACAGTAGTCTGGTACTGGCTGCAGAGCATATGGCTTTTGAAGGGTGCAATTCCAAGTTCCTTTATTGTGACAGGATCACAGCTGCATAATTGATTTAAACTATGTGCAGCATAAGACTTTGTATTATGTAATGCAATTATGTCTCTTCCCATGGTGATGTGGGACTTCATAAAAGCATGGATATGCTTATGTGGTAGAAGTAACAATAGGAGGATGTTCCACCCACAGGAAATATAATTGGAGAAGAAATAGGAGAGATTACAGAGAAACTGTGGAGTCTGAATGGGGACAGGTATAAAACCAGGCTGCAGATAAGATTATGGGGGTATATAAAGGCCTACCTAGATGAGAACCCAAATTTTATCTTGAGGTGATCATTGTGAATCTTTATGTTGTAGTGTGAACATTTTCTAAATTACCATTAAAACAAAACTTGGACTGTTAAAAATTGGAGATTTTAATTACAAATGCACAGAAAATGGCTGAAGAAATTTGAAACTATGTAAAAATGGGTAGTGTCATGCTGAGATTTCAGTTTGTTGTTTTGTCCACTTAATTATGTATGTAATCCACAGATAGCATTTCTCTTTAGTAATTTGAAATACAGGCTGCTTAGAGAATTTTGCAGGTGTATAGGTTACACAAGCTATATTTTGGCTGCTGGTGAGTGCTAAGTAAATAAGGTTGAATTATAATGGAGGCACATCTGTTTGAGGACATGTTTTTCATTTGTGTTTGAAGATGAGAAAGCAGAATTGCATCTCAGTTGCTGAGAACTTGCAGTGCTGTGGAAGTGTTGAAGCTTTTGTGTCTATTTAAATGTCCACTTTTCCAAATGTGTGATTTAAGATGTGGGAATACACTATTTCAGGGTGTGATGTTTAGAGATCCTTGTCCAGAAAGTGTCTGCTTAAAAAAAGGAAGGTAGTTTACAACATAGAATAGTTAGGGTTGGAAAGGACCTTAAGATCAGCTACTTCCGACCCCCCTGCCACAGGCAGGGACTCCTTACACTAAACCATGTCACCCAAGGCTCTGTCCAACCTGTCCTTGAACACCGCCAGGGATGGAGCATTTGCAACTTCCATGGGCAGCCCATTCCAGTGCCTCACTACCCTCACAGTAAAGAACTTCTTCCTTATATCCAATCTAAACTTCCCCTGTTTAAGTTTTAACCCGTTACCCCTTACCTGTTACCACTACAGTCCCTAGTGAAGGGTCCCTCTCCAACATCCTTGTAGGCCCCCTCCAGATACTGAAAGGCTGCTGTGAGGTCTCCACGCAGCCTTCTCTTCTCCAGGCTGAACAGCCCCAACTTTCTCAGCCTATCTTCATATGGGAGGTGCTCCAGTCCCCTGGTCATCCTCGTGGCCCTCCTCTGGACTTGTTCCAACAGTTCCATCACAGCATCCCAAGGGTTGGAAGGGACCTCAAAAGACCATCTAGTCCAACCCCCCTGCAAGAGCAGGGTAACCTAGAGTACATCACACAGGAACTTGTCCAGGCAGACCTTGAGTATCTCCAACATAGGAGACTCCACAACCCTCCTGGGCAACCTGTTCCAGTGCTCTGTCACTCTCACAGTAAAGAAATTTTTCCTGATGTTCACATGGAACCTCCTGTGCTCCAGTTTACACCCATTGCCCCTTGTCCTATCACTGGACATCACTGAAAAAAACCTGGCTCCATCATCCTGACACTCACCCTTTACATATTTGTAAACACTGATGAGGTCACCCCTCAGTCTCCTCCTCTCCACGCTAAAGAGACCCAGCTCCCTCAGCCTCTCCTCATAAGGGAGATGCTCCACTCCCTTAATCATCTTTGTAGCCCTGCGCTGGACTCTCTCCAGCAGGTCCCTGTCCTTCTTGAACTGAGGGGCCCAGAACTGGACACAATATTCCATTTGCGGCCTCACCAAGGCAGAGTAGAGGGGGAGGAGAACCTCTCTTGACCTACTAACCACACCCTTTCTAAAGCACCGTAGGATGCCTTCTTGGCCATGTCTTTTTTATGTTGAGAACACCAGAACTGTACACAATACTCCAAGTGAGGTCTCACAAGAACATGTATTTTAAAATAGTATGAATGTTTCTCATGCATGGCTATAAATTTATAACCCAAATATTCTTCTTAAATACTGTGTTAGACTCGTCTGATTAAAAGTGAAATCCATAGTGAATTGTATTCTTGTATTGTGCATTAAAAAGGAAAAAGAAAAAAGGCCTTCTATAGTGAGATGACCTACCTTATATTAGGAAGTGTCCTGAGCTACTACACTGCCACATGATATATCATAATAGAAAATGGTAATTCTCTTTAAAATAGTAGGTATAGATCAGCCTTCAGTCATACAGATCAGTTCCTAAGCACCATGTTTGTTTCTTGAATACAAAAACCCCCTACGGCAATGAATTTTTCAAATACTTAGCATCAAAAACATGGACTTCTGAAACTTTAGTTTTTCAGTTTTCATGAAATTGTCTTAACTCTTCTGCAAGAGTAGTAAAGCAATATGGCTGATAATGTTGGCGAATTGAAATTTATTTGAGCTAATTATACAGGTCATGCAATGATTTGTCACGGTAATTGTGATAAGGTAGTATGTTGTACAAATTTAGTAGTGGAGAGGAAAGAGACTTGTTTTGAAGCCCTTGGTGACCTCTGGTGTTTGCTGGGCTGCTGACGTCACAGAATGTGTCTTTCCTGATGCTGTAGTAAACAAGGAATCGTGGAAACAGAGGAATTACAGTGATGCTCTGTAGACGAACTGAGCTTCTCATATGGCACATCCGCACATTTGTAACAGCAAAGAAACCCAAAGAAACCTATGCCAAACAGACTGGTAGAGGACTGCCCCGCTTTATAGCGTGGGTATACTTCAGTGGTGTTTTTCTGAAACCATGCAATCATGCAATTCAGGATGTCAGAACAGATCAGCATAAATTTGGAGTTGAAGGAGAACATAAAAAGAGAAGAACTAAAAGGCTTGTATCCAGTTTTTAGCATGGTAAGTACATTAGCACATCTTCCAAAATAAAATTGGCCTACTTTTTGCTTTAAGTAGCTGGCTTTGGTTGAATATGGGACCAGAACCAGTCTAACAAAGTGGTGTTAAAGCCACTGAAACAGAGGTGGTGGCTCTGCTGCTGCTGTACAGCTCTGTGCTGTGTTGTGAGATGCCGAATGTGAAATGAGAGAGAAGGTGGCTTCTAGTACTCCTGTTGGATCCCTGCTCCCTACTCTTTTTGGGACCTTCCAAAGGCTCCCTAAGTTATGCATCCCTGTGTTACAGTATACATGAAACTTCGAAGATTCAGTTATGAATGAATGCAGCAGTGTGGCTGTAGGAGGTTTATCGCTGAGGAGCATGAAGACAAATCATGCATGTTGAAATTGATAGTTGATGAAACAGGAATTTTCATTTTACTTCTGGATTACAAAAATCTGTTGAGATGCATAATTCCTCAACGTACAGTAATGCTGTGTGCTGCTGTGTAGTCCTCCAGTGATGGTCTTCAGATAAGATCTTAGCTTCCTCTTTACTTTCATCTGCACTTTCCTTGAGGGACCCTTGAAGTGTTTTTTGGCATTGCCCACAAAATATTTTGTTTCTTCCCCTCCACACTGTATTTCCTATTATACCTTAAAAAGAATAAAAGCCACCAGACAAACTCTGTGCTGAATGGTAGCACAAATGAGTTTTTATAGTCCTTCCCCTATGTTTTAAATCTCTTGTGGTTCCATCCTTACTAATGTCATCAAGACTAAATTCCAACTTCATTTAGACAGTATCTGTATTTTATAATATTTTGCACTCTCTGTTGTGCAGAAGTATAGAAATTGCTTTTTTATGTGGAGCTGGATGGACTCAGTTTTGTGGTCTCTCTTTGGAAGTTTCTCTGCAAAGCTCAGTGGAAGGAGGCTTCTCAACTCTTTGACAAAGCACAAAGAATCTGAAAATAGGGCATTTTGGTGTAATTTCTACGTGGAATCGGTCTGAGAATGCATGATGCAGGTATTAATTCAGGTAATACACAGGGAGTTTGCTTCCCTGCTATTGTCTGACAGTATTACTCTGTATTTACTGGAAGAAGCAGGGGGAGATTGAAACTGACCTGGGTGAGAGGAAAAAGAGAATGGTAGTAATTTTAGTAAATGTATGAGTTGGAAGTTACTTTAGGTGGGTTGCTAGAAAAATCTAACATAGCTGACACAGCTGTACTTCTTTCTGTTTAATGCTGTTTGAAAACATATTAGTGTTTTGAAGTAATCTTGTGTGTCTTTCTATAGAACACTTGCATTTGGAACTGAAAATTCAGTCTTTAGTTTGTTGCAGAGTGCAGACAGTGCTAGTGTGCTTTGTGTTTCCTATTTGGATTCTTGAAAGTGCATTCACAGCCTTTGTTTTTAACATCACAGTATTGAATAATTCATTACATGTCCTCTAAGCACTTCTTGCATCCCCATTCTTTTAATTACTCCCAAGGTTTAATCAAAGTCTTCAATAACTATTTTATCTACATTTTTTACTGAGCCCAGTCGACTCAAAATTCTTAAGCCTGATCAAGCATGAATAAGATACTTTGGGATGAGTAATTAAGTGAAATTTGTTTTAATCTGTGCTTGTGGGAAATTTAAACAATTTACAGAACTAATTTGATGTAGATTATTGTCATTCTTATCAAAATTTAATTTTTTTGTACTCAACTTCATTTTGGGAAGTTTGGTAGGATTCTAACAGAAAGCCTGTAAAAATGCCCTGTAGGATTTGAAAGCATAGTCCCCTTCAAGCTTACCATTGACCCAAGTGTAAAACTAACACTAGAATTTACACTTTGTATTATGAGTTACCAGAGTGAAAGTAGGGTATTTTTCCAGACCAAGAACAATAATTCAAAAAAATTAAGAATGTGGATTCCTAATTTGGGCATATTTGTATGCTTATTATTGCAGAATTAGGTTATTGACAAAGTTTGAAGAAATTAAAAGGTTAAACATTCAGTTCATCTAATCTAGTCACTTATGTTAGCCTACATGCTATGAAAATGTTTGGGATTTGGTTTATTTCATTTGAAGCAAAGTGTATGCAGTGCAAAATTAGTGGTTTACTTCCAGTGAAAACTTGTATGCTTTTGGAAACATTTTAAGAGCTGCGACTTCACATAGATGTATTTAAACATGGCCTGGGGCTTGAGCTTCAATTTTTCTGATAAAATATTTACTAGTTTTGACCACAGACTGATAAATTTTCTTGTACTAGTGTGATTAGTTTATTCTGGCTGATGGCTGTAGGTGCCTCAAGTGTTTTGATTTGCTTTGTTGTTTTTTTTTTTTTTCTGCATTTAGAAAACAGCTTGAATGTGAAAAGGTCTTTTGAAAATAGGAACCAAAAGTTAAGTTGCTATTTTTAACCAGTGAGGGAAGTCTTAGATTACAGCTTTATGTTTTGTAATATCACAGAGAAGTAAACCAGACTATTACAGTAAAGGGTCTAGCTCTTCAAATCAAACCTGCTTACTCATATAAAATGCTTTCATAAAAGTTACATAGAAACAACTCAGTCTTACCATGTTTTGGTTCTGATTCTGTACTGTGACACCACTGAATTTGCATCAGGTTTGACCCTACTGTTGTTTGTAATTCCACAGCATAAACCCAAACTGTTCTAGCAGGTTCCTGGGTTTGACTCTTTTCTTGGATAAACTGAAACACCTACCAGTTAAAGTGGAGCTCTCAAGAAACTTCATCTTAAAATGATGGTGGATATATAAGTAACTTTTAGAGACCAAAACTGGTCTATGAAAACTTGCAGAATGCATTTAGAAATAAAAAAAAAAACAGCCCTCTGTTGTAGGCATTGATTGAATCAGCTGGTTAAAGTAGTAAGAGTTTAGTCAGAATGGTATGGATGGGATTTTGGAAACTCTCTCAGTTGGCTCTAAGAGAGGCTGAGGTTACCTTCCAGAAGGTAGCTTTTCTTCCACTGACATGCTTCAGATTTTTTTCCATGTCCTTCTCTTGTTACCTGGTTGACACAGTTCAGGTGCCGTAGAGCTGTGGATGTGTTATGGCTAGGTTTAGCAGTGGAAAAATGTGGATTTTTGCAGTTCTTTGAAATGATGTGTTTTTAACAAGATGCTACAAATTCTGTCCCTTGCTGTCCCAGTTGTTTGTTTGGTGATGACTTTTCAGCTCTATCACTATTTGAACAAATTCTGCTTGGCTCTTTACCACCTTTGTCATTTTCTCCAGTTTCAGTGTGGGTTTGGCTGAATGGTTTCATGCCAGATTTCATCTGGAGATACATCATTCCAGTTTTTCTTTAATAAAATGTGATTGAAGAGTTTTAAAACCCTTATGAACTTTTTACCCTTGTAAATTTAAGTGTTCTATTTCACGGGTCTACATATTTGGTTAAAGCTGTTCTTTGAATATTCAGACACATGCCCATATAGAATGACCAATATGTAACGTCATAAGGTGGCTAGAGGTTAAAATATATTGTGTGATTAAGGGTGGGATATTCTTACTATTTGCTTTTAAACCTGAACATCCTCTTTATTTTACTGCTTTTAAAATCCTCTTTCTTTTCCAGTGCTTTGAAATAAATTACCACTATGATACTTGGCTGAAGTATTCATATACTTCAGATACTGAAAACAGATTAACCCCATAAAATACTTTTCTTCGCTGTCTAAATCAGTGTTTTGTAATTACACTTCTTTTCTAATTTTGCACTAACTTAGCTTCTCTGATGGGTAAAAATCAATGTTGGTAACTTGACCACACATAACATCTGTTAGTTATTTTAAAACTGCCAAAACCGAAACTGCTCCAATATAATTTGCTTTAAAAGAACATTATGGATTATCTTAACAGTATCTTTGTCTACTGGGAGTTGTTACTATCATCTCATTTTAACTCTTGCTTAGACTACTTTTGAGAGATACTCTGAAGAGTACTTAATAAACCTAACTTTGACAGTTAATAATCTTCAAGCTTTTCAGTGTGGTCATGTAATAATTGGCTTTATTTCTTGGCTTAATTTCTTTTCTCCTTCCAGTAATGCCTTTTATAATTTGCTATCCAATAATAAGCTTTTTGCCTTCTGAGCTCTAATTAGGATTTTCTTTTCCTAACCCTCCTTACTCTATAACAAACAAAAGACTCACCCACAAACACTACCACCCAAAAACTCTACAAAACTTTGCACAGTTTTTAATAGAAATTAAAAGCTGGTTGTGTGATATATTTTATGTACTAATAAACAATGAACGTTTGACAGTCACTCTCCTGCTATTTGCTTCTGTGGTACCAAATCAAACCTTATTATTAAAGGTGCTACATAAAGGTAATAGGTAATTAAAACAGAAGTTAACTTCACAAAAAAAGGTACATATAGGACTATTTGAAAGACAGGCAGGGATAACTTCTTTAGTTGGAATAGTTCTACTGCCTTAATTTGAAACTGTTCCTTAGGTTGAGATGAAATCTCTTGATCATGTAGGAAGCCTGTGTGGCAATGGCAAGGCTTTCACTGGGAAGTCTGCTCTCCAATTTTGTAACATAATGCTTATAGAAAGCCTTTTGCAAAGTATTAGTATGAACTCAAACATCAGCTGTTCATGTGGAAAGCTTGCTAATGCTACTTCAGACATAAGTTAAAACACATTTACATTTGTTAGTGCTGACCAGCTTCCGGTATTGCCTGTTCTTCTCAGCATGCTGTCTGTAAGTTAAAAATATCCCCTGCACTTAGTAGGCTTACCTAGAAAGTATTTTCTACCAAATAGGCACTGCCCATCTCTTAATAAACATTTAATTTACATTTGTTTTTAAACAGACACCAAATCCTTCTGCAAGTGAGTTTGTTCCTAAAGTAGGATCAACCTCCAGGCTGAGTAATGTATCCCAGTCAAGTATGTCTGCCTTCTCTCAAGCCTTGTTCTCTCACCCCTCCATGGGAAGTCCTGCCACTGCTGGGCTAGCACCAGGTAAGTTGAGAGTAATGATTTGCAGTGCAGTTACTTCTTTCAATGTCAAATGTAACCTCATATAGATAGTTATCAGGTTTATCGTGTATAAACGTAGCCACCTCCTACTTTGGCTCCTAATTTTAAGTTTGCCTTCAAGCATATAGACATGTAGGAACTTGGGGTTTATCTTCTAGTAGTGTGGAAATCACGCTGCAGGCTGTGAAATCTGTTCAGCCACAGCAGTACTGAAATTAACTCAGTTTAACTTGCTCTGCCCTTTTTTGGGAGAAGAGATGCTGAATTACCACATACTGTGCTCTGTGCAGTCCTTGTCAGAACAGTACCTGAAGTTGCTTTGAATTAGTAGTCTAGATATTCACTGCAGTTTAGAATGAATGTGTTCTGTTTACCGCACACGAACATGCACTTTTGTTTCTAGAGAACATTCTGGAAGTAATGATTGTCAATAAAATCTTGATGAAAAATAAAAAGTAGAAAATAAACTTATTCTAAAATAATTGGCCATGCGAAGTAGTGTTAATTGTTGTATCTGTCATATGTAAACTCACTTTTAAGACCTATTTATGATTATTTCCCATGTTCACAACGATTACCAAAATGTGGTCTGTGCAGGCATAGAACGTATCAAGAATTTTTTAATTATTTTTTACACTTAAAAAGTTCAAGCTCTTAATGCATCTTTTGGACTTCTGTTCTTAACAAGTTAGCTTAATTCTAATTATTCTTATTTTTTTAATTTAAATAAATTGTTCTAAGATATAACCATCAGCACATCTGGATATTACACGTTGCAGATCCTTTAGCAAGCTTCTGCATGTACATAAACCTTTGTCAGTTTCTTGCTACTCACAAGATGCATTAGGAGGCTGCCAAAAGGCAGAGGGGCAAGTATTCCAAGTACTGTTTTTTAAACCAGTATTGGCAATTACCATCTATTTAACAGAACTTCAGTCTTCCCTTATGCTGGGGATAAATCTCTGTCAGTGTGAAATCAGGACTTAGCTTGCATGTTACAACTGTCGCACCAGGCTAGGAAAGCAATTTGATGCTTCTGCTGACCAAATGAACATGTTGCAGTGCTGTGTCTTGATACTATATTGTGCTGTACAGTCTTATTGGAAAACTGTTGTGTTTATATGCCTCTCAGCCTTGTCACCTGGATTGAAAAGTGTATAAAGGATTAAATAGAATACAGTAAAATGATCTACTTTTGGAAAGTATCCAGTGGGGTCTCAGAGGGATCCTTCACAGTCCAATTTCTTTACTATCTGTAAGTAACACTTGAAAGGATAAGTAACACTGATGAAAGAAGTTAGCACAACGATTTGAGCTCCTAGAAATATAGTTGCCAATGCTGAAAACTGTCTAGGTTCAAATACTGTTGTTTGTTTTATGGATGAGAGGGATGTGGGAGTATTCACAAGAGCTAACTTTAGGCAAAGTTGGCTTGTTTCCCTGCTCTTCCTGTATAATTAAAAAGAAAATATAGTTCAGAGTAGGGAGCTGGGCTGGGTGCTCTGACTTTCTCTAGAAGCTTCTTTCTCCACAGTGAGCGCAGTATTCTCTGAACTGAATGTCCTGTGTAAATAATACTCAGATGCTTCTATTTAAATGGTTTAGCTGTTGATAGTATGTATCCAAAAAAATTTCTGTTACCTCAAGATGAGTTAGGTGGTGCTCTTTCTAGAAGATTAGGCTCTTAAATAAGAAAGCGGTATTTAAATGTGGCATAACTACACCATTTAGGTCATACTGGTTGACAGAATAAAAGAAGATTTGAATCTGTTCTGATATTTTCATTAAAAATTGATGTTAGCTTTAAGTGAAAACAAATTCAAATGAAACCCATACAAAGAGTTTGTAGGAGTTTTTCCTTTAAATAAAGTTAAGTTTTATTCTGATTGAATGGTGTGTGCTTTCCAGTAGAGAGTGTACACATTTCAGGAAACATGTAAGATTTAAGCATTTGCATGAGATTAAGATTGATTACAGTAATTTATAGGATACTGGAGGAAATTAATGTCTCATAAGAAATAAGGAAATATAATTTGTTCAAATTTCCGTAGTTTAATTCACCCATAACGAAGTAGGTAAATAATGAGAACAATCCTTTGATTTTCCTCTTGCAGATGGAAAAATTTAATATATCTAATTTGTATGATTTCTGTTAAGGTAGGTGTAAATCAAAACTACTTTTGGCATCTAGTATTTCAAGGTAACCGTTCACAAAATTGGTTGTCCCCAGAAAATGTTTTGCCTGTTTTATCAGTGGTACTGCAGAAGTACTGGACAAAATGACCCCTGAAACCTAGCCTACTTTAATAGATAACTTGTATCCACACCTGACACATCCATTAGCGTGTAGCATCGAAGATTGTTACCTGTACTTTTATGTGTATTTATTAGGTAAGTGCTTTCTAGCATAATCTCAACACAGTCATTCTTCATCTCAGTACTCTTTAATAAAATACAAAAGCATAATGAGATAAAATGCAACTTACACAAATAGCTGGGAAGATTCTCCTGTTGAAGAGCATTGAACAAATCTCTGTCTTGTCTCCAAACTTTCTTTCCTTAAGATCCCTTGCATAATACTATTTTTGATCCTTCTATTCACTTGCTGGCAAACATATACTATTATTTGTATGGGAAATTCATTAAGTTGTTGACAGTCTTCAAATAATACTCTTATTAACAAGGTTATTTTACCCAGTTCTGTGTTGCAGTTTTAGAGTGTGCAACAAAGCATATGAAAAATTATGAATGTCATCGAGGTGGTCAGACAACATTGTCATGTTAAACTTGAGAGAGAACAGATGTATAGCTCCCAGCAGAGAAAATCTTTGTCTTGGCTTTGCTTACGCTAAGTTACAGCTGAAGAGTAATGTCTTTGTTATCAATGTGAATGACGGCAAATTGCTGTTGCTTCTGTGTTTAGTCCAAGACAAACTCTGAGCTTATGCAGAATGTAAGAAGTGCTATTTCTGGTGCCAGTATGAACCTGCAGGCTTAGGAACCCAGAGCACGAAGGTGATTTTCTTGTGACCACTTCACATGTCTCCATTCATGATGGGCTATGAGAGTGTCGTTGGAGTGCATGACCCAAGCTGGAAATGAAACACTTTCAGCTGAGGTGGTTTGAGTGGCCTAATGCCTCAAGAGCTTGTTTGGACATCCCTTATCAAGAGTGGTGCATCATTCTATGGAGAAAGTTCCACAGTCATTCCAGAATAGCACAAGAAAGGAAGAAGGCAAAGAGACTGGAAAATTAGGGCTTTTTTCCCCCCAGTAAGATAAAGCAGGAAAAATTGATGACTGTAAAGCTTAGGGAGTTAAGCAGATTTAATTAGCTTGGAAATACACAGCTACAGTACTAATGACTGGATAGAAAGCTTATAATAAAAATAAATAGTTAATTAAAGGATGTTCCTTTAAGTTCTTGGAATAGTCTGGTTTTATTATTTACTTTGATTTGTCATTCCTCAAAATGTACCTATTAATCTAGAGTATCTCTAACATACAGAATGTTAATGTGATAAAATGTTAAATGCTTCATTTTTGACATCTAATTGCTATAACCTTAGAGGTATAGGGATGTAGTTGCAGATGGGTGGAGAAGAAAAAGGCGGGGGAGCTCAGTGTTGTTCTGTCAGAATCACTGGCATGATATATGTGTAAGTAAAAATCAGATTATTAAATCACCATTTTTGGCCTTTAAGTGAGTAAGTGTTGATATAAATTGCTATTCAAAATGGCCTGTTCCATATTCACCACATTGTTGGCATCATACGTTTAGTACAGTCTTTTTTTATTCAGTATGAGTCAGTAGGAATATACATTCACCTTTTAATACAGCCATTTTTTTATTTTCCTCTAATTCTGTTTTGTTGTGGCTAAATATTAATATTAGTAAGGGTTTCACTTATTGAAATACTAATGAAGTTGTCAAGATCTGCTTGAGTTTGTCCATCTGGTTGTTTGCTTCTGTAAGTACTTAGCTATACATCAGTTTCACTGTGTTAAAAGGTTTTCTTGTGATACTGCTATTTAATTATTAATACTTATTTAGACTCTGCAGAATTTAATGCAGGTGTCTCAGCAGAATCTGTCGCCTTTAATATTTGCTGCTTCAGCATATCAGCACCCACTGCAGCAGTAGCAGCAAATTTTCTGTAACTCATAGTATAGTGTTCTAGTATTATAAAACCAAACTGTAGTCAAGCTTCTTTCATATCTTGAACTTGCTCTGTGTATTGGCAAATGAGACGCCTGTATGTTACGCCCACTAGATGATTTTCATTGAACTTTCAATGTCCTACCAAAATGAGACCTAATTGAGGCTGGAAGGGCATTTGAAAGGATTCACCTAACTGTGTCTTCTTTCAGTCTTGCTATGGTACTCAAGCAAAGACATTGAAGATTTATATTTGTAACTATTCTTTGGCATGATTTTTTTTAATATAAATCTTATAGTGGAAATTGTATCTGTAAGAACTGCTAGTGATAAATTTACCTTTTTTTTTTTTGAGAAATTTCATTAGAAGGTCACTATCATTTTAGTGAGGTTGTAAGTTACCACTTTAATTTTTAAGGTAGGATTTACACTATACTGTCATGTCCATTTAGTTTTTATCTGAAAGTAGGGAAGACTGCTTAATTTTTCATTAGTATATATGAAGGCTGCTGTTATGTTCTTTTTTTTTTCCCTGGTTCCTGTGGTTGAATATTTTATTGAAACAGAAGTTTGATGAAGCCAGTTATTTCTGCCTGGGTAGAGATTACATGTTTGCAAGGACTTTGGTTAATACTATGTTTTATTGCAGTAGAGTGAAAAAGACATGTCAATAGCTTTCCCTAGATGAGGAGAATCCCTTGAATATCACAGGCACAAATTGTAGAGCTGCTGCAGTTTTTTGTCCATAATTATCCGTCCTTCAAATTTTAATAGTAGTACATTGTTTCCTTTGAAATTGCTATTTTCCCCCAGTGGATTAAGAATGCAATCATGTTTTAGTCCTTTGCTAAAGATTTAACTATTTATACAGTAAGTATTGAAATATTTAAGTGTTACTCAGTTGCTCAAGGCAACTCTTACCTTAATGGAAACTTACTTTATTTTCTAGCATAAACCAGTGCTGTCACAATGTGTAACATTTCATGGTGGTTCAGTTGATTTGTAAACAGATTTTTAGGACATTTGGTTACCATCTGGAAGTACTTTGAAATAAAACCTTCAGAAGTGCCTATTATAATTCACATTAATTAATACAGTAATCAGCAAGTAATTATTTCACTGTACTGCTTATCTGTAATGGGTGTGTATACACACACATGTGTTAATATAAGAAAAAGTTCTGGCCCAGAAAAGTGTAGACTTTATATTTTGCATATTCTTATATTTTATATTTTTATAAGAAGAATAAATGACTGAAGAGACAACTAAAGATAATGGGGTAAAACTTTCTTAGGGTTATGTTAAATACTCTGGTTTATCATAGAATCGTAGAATAGTTAGAGTTGGGAAGGACCTTAAGATCATCTTGTTCCAAACCCCTTGCCATGGGCAGGGATGCCTAACACTAGACCATGTTGCCCAAGGCTCTGTCCAACCTGCCCTTGAACACTGCCAGGGAGTATTTACCAGGTTGTTTTGGGCATGTTGGAGCTATTCACTTTTCAAGAACAAAAGAAATAATTGTGCTGAATTAATATGCATAATTTTTGAGTTGACAAAGTAGTAAATTAGTTAAATGAAAGGTTACAAATATTCTGTTAATATCATTAGGATAATATAGCTTCTCAGTCACTTTTCCTTAACCACTGATTAAACTGTTAATACTAAAATTATTTGCTTTTGTAGTTTGCTTAACAAAAGAAAGATGTAAATGTAAGAGGGATGTGACTACTCTAGGGCAAGACATGAATGTAAAAACACTCCTACATGTTACTGATGATGCATATTGAGAGCTCTCAGTTGAAATAACTAGTTTTTTTGTAACTAAAGAGTGTATGCAATAAAAAAAAAGTTGTTCTTTTATTAGTCAGATATTGGCTTAAATTACTCTGGTTTCCAGAGCTTATAAATGAGAGTAATTTGAGCCAATATCTGGCTAATTCTCAGCTGTCAATAGAGCATTAAATATAAAAGTTGTGCATCTTACATCCTTTCAAAAAACTTACTGTGACTAATAATGTTCTGACTGTTAAAGAGGAGAAAATACAGCCCAAATGGAGCAACAATAAATTTAAAAGATTCTTTCATTGGCGTAAGTCTAGGACATTCTGCTAGAAACATTAGGAGTTTTTTTAAGTTTTCTCTTCCTTAGAAGTACCCTTGAAGGTCTGCAAGCTTAGCAAGCTCTGTTGACTGCTCGTATAACTATTACATAAGCGTTTACTTATTTTATCTTTTCACAGTTTAATAAACTCTCTTCTAGACACAGCATGAATTTGATTCTTCCCTGTACTTCTGTGCCTTTCTTTCTGATTCTTCATGACTAGATCATAAGTTCCCAAGCTCTTTCTCTCTGAACTGAACAAAGATATTTGGAAAATATTTCTGTGCAGTCTTACTCTTGATGTTTTACCTCTTAACTCTTGACATAGATGTAGCAAATTTTTTAGCATCTCACTTGCTCAGGATATTATTGGTAGGGAGGGCTGTTGTTTTTCAAACTGCTAATTTTTTTGGCGACAGATTTAATCAAGAATATCTTCTTGTGTTTCTTTAAGGAATGTCACTGTCAGCAGGATCTTCTCCTCTTCATTCCCCCAAAATAACTCCTCATACATCTCCTGCTCCTCGAAGAAGAAGTCATACTCCTAACCCAGCAAACTATATGGTGCCTACTAGTGCCTCTGCTTCTGTCGCTAATGCTGTCTCTCAGCCTCCATCTACTGGCCAGGTGATACAGAAGGAAACAGTAGGTGGAACAACGTACTTCTATACTGATACAACTCCAGCACCTCTCACAGGAATGGTATGTTTTCTTTTGATACAGAAGTGTATGGAACTTCCAAATCCTGAATTGGTTGATACTACAGCGATTATTCTTAACACTCTGAAACCCTTATTTTGTACGAAGATTAGGCCTTTTAATTGTTGTGATTGCTCTCCCAAATCACTGAAACTTAAGGACCTCTGTGTTGAGGGTTGTTTTTTTTTTTTTAATACAGAAATCAAAGAAAAGCATTTTATGTGTACCTCAGTGGACACATATATAATGAGAAAACATAAAAAATTCAGATTGCCTTTTTTTTTTCCTGATATGTTAAATAGCTCTTAAATTTACAGTGGAGAGGAGAAGGCAGTTACAAAAATATTAAAATATCTATGTACGTACATACTGCCCTCTTTCTTCCCTGAAGTCAGTAGTAGCGAGTATCATAAGTAAATTGTAATGCATCTGACAGTATATTTGTAGTACTTGTAGTTTGTAATATATTTGTATTTTATATTTGTAATATATTTGTAATACATGAAGACTTTGTAGGTCAGTAGTTCAAACTAAAAGGGTGACAAAACTTTGTTTTCCCTATCCTTATGGATTTAAAACTGTTTCTTAAAATGTTTTGGTTTCAGGTATTTCCAAACTACCATATTTACCATCCAGCTGCGCCTCATGTTGCTTACATGCAGCCAAAAGCAAATGCACCTTCCTTCTTCATGGCAGATGAACTCAGACAGGTAAGGTGATAGAGAACTTAAAGGAAAATCACATATATTGGCAAAACCTAGAAAATTACTACTCAAATACCAACTCAAAATCTGTGCAGTCCGTTTTCACTATGGAGAGCTTAAAAATTTAAGTCCTGTAATGGATGGAGTACAACAGAGGGTGGGGGCAGGTTACAACACATGTGACTGCAATCTAATTTGCATGCCATGATTTACTGTTCACCTAAGTAGTCTTACTTCTTGTGTATTGTTTTGCTGTGCCTGAGTTCATTTACATAGCATTCCTTTAAGCTGTAGTCCTATCCAGTTTTAAATCTTTCACTGATTATGAAATTATCTGCAGGGTTAGTTGATGAGCCTTTCTCTGAAGCCTGGCTGCAACTGTTATTTCAGTTTTACGGTGGTAGGTGCCTTTGACAATGTGAGCGCTAACTAATGTCTTCTGCAGCTCCTTCCTTCAGGAATTTTATGTATTTTGTCATTGATGTTTTCAAGCTAGTAGTCTACTCCCTCTGCCCGGACACTTCCATCAACTTCCTATGTTGGTACAAGTAGCTGGTACTTCAAAGACAGTGTACTCTTAACTTATCAGAAATTATGACCTGAATTATAACGTTCAAAACTTCACTTATTTTGTTCTTCAGGAACTGATCAACAGACACTTAATAACTATGGCTCAGATTGATCAGGCTGATATTCCTTGTAAGTAAACATTTCTTATAAAATAAACTCTGATAGTATCATTCTGTAACCTTGTGTATTTAATGTTATTAACGCTATTTTGCAAAAAACAACCACAGCCTGTGGATAACCAGATACGCAGTATTTCACATATACAAAATTTTATTCTTCTATTATCTTTTTCTTCTGTAATTTTATTCTATTTGGAAACTCCTTAATAGGTGGGAATACTTAAAATTGCTGAGAGAGAAGAAAATAATTAAGGCAGTAAAGCCTTCTGAAGAATAGTACAGTATTACTTTGTGAATATTGAATATTCCTGTAAAGGAGGCATAAATTTTCATACTTTGTATATAAACTAGCAAATTAGTTTGTTTTGAAGATGGGATTGGCTGGTTTATCAGAAAAGGCTTTGTATTAGTTGTCAGGCAAGAGAAGCATATACTATTCATTGTAATTTGGCTTTTGGAGAATTTACAATTGACTGTGTTCAATGATTTAAACACATTGTCTTTTTGTTGCACCATCCTTCTCAAACATGCTTAAAAAAAGTTTAGTTTACTAATCCAGATGAAGTACAATTGTGTATCTTCCTGTAAGGTTAATCTTTTAATCTGATTTGTGAATTGTCAGCACCTCTCTCTCTTCTCTGCCTGTTTTCTAAACGACTGTGTTAAAGCATGAAAGATTGATTGCTTTTTTGTGCTGAAAATGGGGTTCAGTGGTCTGAAGCCTGAATGGAAATTGGTGCTTATTTATGATCTCTGCAGGAAAAAATCATCAAAGAAATATTAGAAGGGTGAATTTTTAAAGCAGATGAGAAAATGGCAGATAGAACTGTGCATCTATTCTGTTGATTTTTACTTGGTGAAACTTTTTCTGAAGACAGCTATTTTAGCTCTGTGGAATCTCTTCCAGGAGCCTATATGGTGGTATTAAAGCAACAATAGTGAATTTTAACTTTACATGCACCAGGAAGATGGCGCAAAGAATTTATCTTTTAATGACAGTGATTTTAATCTTTGCTGCTGCTGTGGTAGCTTTCTCAAAGTCAACTGATGCCTAATGTATCTGCGTATCAACTGATTTTAGCAGTTCCTGCGGAAGTGGACAGCTACCACAGTCTCTTTCCTTTGGAACCACTGCCACCGCCCAATCGGATACAGAAAACAAGCAACTTTGGGTACATTACGTCATGCTATAAAGCTGTAAATAGTAAAGATGACCTGCCATATTGCCTTCGGAGGATACATGGTGAGAAATACGGAGTTGGCTCAATAGGGCTAGCATTCCTCAGCATGCTAGTCATAGTTTAATGTCTGGCTGCTTTTCAGTATTTTCAGAAGAAACGTTAAAGTAAAAAATTCTCCCTCAAAACAGTACATTTTAAACCATGGTTTTCGTTCTTTTCTAGGTTTTCGTCTTGTTAACACAAAGTGCATGGTATTGGTTGACATGTGGAAAAAAATTCAGCACTCAAATATAGTAACTTTACGTGAAGTGTTTACCACTAAGGCATTTGGAGAACATTGTAAGGTTTTTGTTGGTCCCCTCCCTTTCCCCCCCTCAATGCTGAGACTTTTTTTCTAAATACGTTTGAGTTAGTAATTGTCACATGTTTCTATTTTTTAAGCTCTTGTGTTTGCATATGATTTTCATGCTGGAGGAGAGACCATGATGAGCAGACACTTCAATGACCCTAGTGCTGATTCCTATTTCACAAAACGAAAATGGGGTAAGGAAAATACATTGTAATACAATACTTCTGTAAACTATTTCTAATATTTAGGCAATAATTAGCTTGTCAGAAATACTTGTTCAACTTAATTTTTTATCTAATCAGTTCTGTTATATCATAAGCTGACTGGGATCAGAGAACTCTGCTTTGCTTCCTTTTCATAACATTTCTCCTTTTTAATTGAAAGTAACTATAACTATAGAGTTAAAAGTTAAGGGAAGAAGTCTAACAATGAACAACTTCTCTGGTCACATTTGACTTATGACTAATTTGCAAAACTGCCATCAGTTTGTAAAGAAATTACGGTTCTTTGACAGGGAAGTAAGTTTGCATGAGATTGGGAACCAAGAACTCTGAGGTCCTAATTGCAGGTCATTCACTGACTGACACCAGACATTGGGGGCACTTCCAAAATTGTAAGGCACATGTTATATCAATTTGATGCTTGCTGTTCAGGTGCCTCCAGTTATAATTCTTCCCTCCCAAAGTATTATGAGGACTAATTAGTGTTTTATTTCATGTTTCGGAATGTGAAGTACTAGTTAAGACAAGCAATTGATTGAAAAATCCCTGTAACACATTCTGTTCTGAGACAAACTTCACATAGGTCTGATTTTTATTTCTTTTCAGATTTATACTATGGCTTCAAAGGAGTCACTAAAGCTACATCTACATTCATAAGTAAAGTCTGTCACAGTGTGGTCTTGTGGCTTGGCAAGTTGCCCAGCAGAGCTCATATCCATATGGCTAAAGCCTCTTCCCCTCCTAAACAGTGTGCTGTCAATCATACTGCCTATTTGGACCAGCCTGTGACCCATGCAGTCCCACAAAGTGCATCCAGGTATTGTCTGGATCACAAAAGGCCAAAGCTGTTAGTAAAGCACAGTGCCATGCTTAGAGAGGGAGAGAGAGATAGTATTCAGGTGTGACAATCACAGAAATATTTACGTTAGGAAGGTGCCCTCAGAGTATATTTGACCCAACTTCCTGCTCCATGCAGGACCAGCCCTGAAACTAGATCCAGTGGTAGGGATGACCAGAGGAATATGACCTGGTCTTGCTTATTTCTTCTTTCTTCTGCCTTTTGAAATGAGAGCATTTAGAATCATAGAATGGTTAGGGTTGGGAAGGACCTTAAGATCATCTGGTTCCATCCCCCTGCCATGGGCAGGGACACCTCACACTAGACCATGTTGCCCAAGGCCCTGTCCAAGCCAACCTTGAACACTGCCAGGGATGGAGCATTTACCACTTCTTTGGGAAACCTGTTGCTTAGCCTCACTAGCCTCACAGTAAAGAACTTCTTTATATCTAACCCAAACTTCCCCTGTTAAAGGGGAAGTTTCCCATTACCCCTTTTCCTATCACTACAGTCCCTGGTGAAGAGTCCCTCTCTGGCATCCTTGCAGGCCCCCTTCAGATACTGGAAGGCTGCTATGAGGTCTCCATGCAGCCTCCTCTTCTCCAGGCTGAATGGCCCCAACTTTCTCAGTCTGTCTTCATATGGGGGGTCCTCTAACTCCCTTATTTAGCTGTGAATTCAGTCTGTTTCAAACATTGACTTAAAAAACTTTGATTACCAGATAGCCAAGTAAAGTGTAATGAATTGGTAGTGTGTGAATACATTCAAAGACTTGTAAATCCCTTATATACTGAATAATTCCCACTGGCTTTGCCCAGAACTGACTTGTATAAATGGGGTTGGTACTTGAGTTCCACCACTGGTTTTGGTGGTAATAGCTGGAAGAAACCCTGGTTTGACTTGTCATATCTTCTGGTAAGTGAAAGAATGCAATCACAGATTCGGCAAGCCTTGTGTGAAACTAACTTGATAGGATAAACCTGGAACACCTAATGCCAGGTTGATGACTGTTCCATGCAGTACTAGACTTTTGAAGGTCTCCCATTGGTTTTCAATTTCCATGTAAATCAGTCTGTGTTATGTTTTATACCTCTCTAGAGTATTATAGAAAAATGATGTCTCTTCTAGGTAAAATAATAGAAGTTACTATAAAATTCTTGGGGACACGTTCTTTTGTCACACTGGAAAAGAGTTAAGTTTTGCTTCTATTAAGGACAGTCATGTCTCCTTTATCAAAGTTCTTTCAAGGAGGCTCTAGCAGATAACACCTTGGTTTTCTATGATGTCTATCAGAGTCTAAAAAAACTTACGTGACCATGAGACAAAAGAGAAAATCCTCAATGAATAACTGGTTAGAAAGTAAGAAGCAGTAAGAGTGAACAGTTGACTTTCACAGTGAAAGGAGATCACAAGAATTTGTGCTGGGAGTTGTATTTCTTAACACACTCGCTTGTTTGCTTTGAGGATAAATAATGGTCTGTCAAAGTTTGCTGGTAATGCCAAATTATTTTGATTGTTAAAAAAAAAAGGCCAATTGTGGTGGATTGCAGAAGGATCTTACAAGACTTGAACTTGTCAATAATCTAGCAGGTGTAAATTGATGTGATTGAGGGGAAAACAACTCTAAGCTTCAAATATAAAATGGCAACCTCTGTGGTGGCTGTTACCAGTCAGTAATAGATCTGGGGCTATAGTTACGTAGATTAAGGAAAATGTTGTCCCCTTGCTGAATAGCTGTAAATAGGAAATGCATTGTTGCAATTGAAGGTGTGGGTGTATCATAGGCTCATCTGTAGTTGTGGTCCTCCTTATACATTTTGAAAGGTGTAGAAGACCAGCAAAGAAGTTAAGAGGTGACAGGGATGATCAAAAGCATGAAACACTTTTGTATGAAGAATGGCAAGGTAGATTAGTACTTGTCATAATCTTAAAGATGGACAGGAATATGATGGGGTTAAAAATTACTGGAATATGGTAGGTATCTGGAAAATCATCAGATTTTTCATAAAGAAAAAATGAAAAAGCGCCAGTAGTTGCTATTTCTTCCAGCCTAAAACTAGGGAATGACAAATGAAACTAGCCATGTAGCAAATTCAAAACCTTTATAAAGATAACTAAGGCATGGAATTTTATCACAGATTATTGTGGATGTTTGCTTAGGTTCAAGGGGAAAGTGGGATTTACTCATGGAGGAGAAATACTTGAGGATTGTTAACTGCAAAGACACTATTTCTAGCTCAGTAGTTATCTGAGCTGCAAGTTGGAGGCTAGTAGAATATTCCATTTCTTTATGTTCATATGCTCAGGTGTCCATTGCAAGCTGTTCTTCTAATTCTAGTGTTAGGTGTCTTTCAGGCAGGCTGTGGGCTATCTGGATCATTTATTTGACCTACTACAGTTTCTTCCTGTAGGCAGGGATGGTCTTTGAAATCAGGAATAAGATACCAATTACTGTTCAGCCAAACCAAAGCAGTATAATTAAAATGAACTGTTGTGGCAGAACCTACAGAGATATGTAAGGAAGATAACTTTCTACTGCCTGTAGCACTTCTCATAAGCTGCTCTTCTAATCTTTTTATTAGATCAATAAAAGTCACCTGAAATTCCCAAATTTTGCCAAATCATTCTGCACATCTTTGCTTTGGCCTTTCTTTTTTGGTAACTGCTGCTTTCTAGCACAGTTCTTAGTAGAAGGAGCAATATAAGAGAGAAAAATAAGATTGCATACCTATAACTTGATTTCTCGGAATTGCCTGCCTTCACGGATCCTTTCTCCATCCCCTCACAGAGTTTCTTGGCCGTCTGCCTGCCTAGAGGAGACTCCCAAGAGAAGCAGGGGAATGGATGGAAGTTGGGTACTCTGCAGCATGAGGCCCAGATTAGTACAATTGCTTTTAAAGGTTTTAGGAGGCACAACACTGTGAACCTGATCAGTGAACTCAGAGAATTTGATTTCAGGTATGCAACCTTATTTATGTTGAACACTCCAGTTGGCAACATGAGACTTTGACAGTTAAAAGATGAGGATTATGGTTTATGTAGCTGTCTTGCATGTCACTGGTGTCAGTGTGGTCAGTCTCGGGGTTTTTTATTTTTGCCAGGTTATTTACAGACCCAGTTACAGAACTACTTTGAAAGGGGCTTGGTGGGGGGGGGGGGGAGAAATAGCAGCTTACATTGATTTTTATACTGTAATATCTTTGCTGCTTCAGAATGCTACTGAACTTATAGCTTGTGTTCATTATGCAGTGAGATACCGTCTGTCTTTAGGTGGTACAGTGTGATAGTCCAATGTTCTGTCATATTTTTCTAAATTCACACAAGTTTTAAAATTGGGAGTCTGACTTTTTTGGTTAATTATTATTCAGAGTACCTATATTTGAAAAGTGCCTTTTTGTTTGATTCTTAAGCCACATAATTCCCTCAATACTCTTATTTCTATCCGAAGTGCCTAAACATTAATTCTGTTGTTCTGGAACTTGTTTGGTTTCTTCAACCTTTCTGATGCTTCTCAACTTCAGATTATAGTACATTTAGTATATCTATCTCTGCAGAAACTATCTCTTTAAATTAGCAAATTAAACCAGAAGTAGTGAGATGTTTTTCCTAACAGTCCAATAATTAAATGGCAAACCACATTCTGAATGTATGTACTTTAAAACTATGGGCTGCAAAATCCTGGGAAACCAACAGTAACTATCCACTGCTGCCAGTAACATTTTTTCTTTATCCTGATGAGTATCTGTGGTTGGCAGAGATAAGTAGACCTTTGATATGTCATTGATTTGATATACATTTGATATGGTCTGTTTATTAAAAAGGCTCTGAGTAATTAAATGGTGGTGTACATGCTGTGAATAGTTTTCAGCAACATAGATTCTGTTTTTCAGCAAACAGATATCTTCTAATGAAGATAGACAAGTTTCCTGGATCTTGTTTTCCTTTTTAGTACATAATGCACAAAAAAGGACTTCACTGCTGACATTAGTTTTTGCATCCTCAGTTGTTGAATGTTCGGTTTTGTTTTTTTTGTTGTTCTTTTTTTTGTTTGTTTGTTTTTGTTGTTAGTTTTGTTTTGTGGTTTGTTGTTTGTGTTTTTTTTTCCTAACAAAATACCCCTTTCACTGATAAAGAAATGTGTTAGACTGTTATGAGGAGAAAGAATATATGAATATTGAAAGTCAGGGTGAATGGTGTGAGGGCAAAATATGTGACTTGCAATTATCCTAAAATACCTATGCCGAAAGCCATAACTCTTTTGAAGTAAATTCAAAGTATCTTCAGATTTTTTTACAAAATATAGTGCTAAACTGGTAGTTCAGAACCTTTCTGTATGTTGACAAATGGGAGATGTAAAACAAAAGCCCAGTTTCCCGTGGAGAAGGGGAAATGAAGGCTGCTGCATTTTTATTTTTACTGTACTTTCAGTACTTGAATTCAGGAGCAGAAAGAAAATACTGAACAACTCTCAATGTAAAAAACTGATTTACAGTCCTGAGGGGTTCGATTTAGTGGGCAGCTAAATCTTTCATTGGGCTTCTGATTTTTCTCATAACTGTGATGTGAATTGGTGTTTGTTAGCATGCATCTGACAGTGTTCCTGATGATGTAAAACAGGTCTTACTGCCAGTGGTCCCAACTCTTTCTTCCACCCTGGGACTATCCCTAGCTTTAGCGTTGGTCTAGGGAAGTGAATTTCATTTAGATGCTTTTTTTAACAAACTAAAGTAGTATGCACAGGCATAACAGGCAAAGGGTACACTTGTTATTCCACTGAGATCATCATACCACAGAATTTAAATATATGAAAATGCTGACAATGATTTTTATCTTAATGTGGCAAGGAAAAATAATGGATAACCTGTATGTTTATGTTTTTTTTTTTTTAAATGGCCACTGTTAATATTTTTAATCTTCTTTGTTAATATCTGTGTTCTGCATCTCAAAGAGATTAAAGTAGTGGGAGAGCTGAGTGGGGAGAGCATATGAAATTTTGCATGATTTGGCAGTGGATCCAACCTGTGGTGGAAAGCCTTTCTCAAATCAGCCATGAAATATTTAAAATACCACTTTTTGGAGTAAAGTAATTCTGATAATTTTTATACTGTTTTTCTAATGTTCTTGTGATATTTTCCACTGTTTTCAGCACTGTTTGGAAAGCTTTCAGCTGTGTGTTTTGCCTGCATAGTTAGCTTTCGGGTCTCATCTCCTTGGGTCCTTGCCCAAGTACCATCTGTGGCAGGCCTGATGGGCCTTGTGGGACAGGCTTTGTAGTCAGCATTGCAGGAAACTGAACTGCTTTAAGTCTTACTTGTTTTAAACAGGTAGATTTCAAAGCTGATTCCCCTAGCATTTTAGCTTGTACCTTTAGTGCGTGAGAATGCGGGGTGCAGCCAGCCAGTTTGAAAGCAGCAGCCTAGGTTTGGCTGTAGGACTTAAGTGATTCTTTCCAGTAGTAAAATAATGTTGTTGCTTGATTGGGATTTTCTGATGGGGGGAAGAAGCTGTGTTGAACTCCATGTTGATCTTTCAGCTTTTCAGCATTAAATTGAATAAGAATTAAGTATTTGAAGAGGGCCTATAGGGATGCTGCGGAGGGACTCTTCATTAGGGGCTGTAGCGATAGGACAAGGGGTAACGGGTTAAAACTTAAACAAGGGGAAGTTTAGACTGGATATAAGGAGGAAATTCTTTCCTGTTAGGGTGGTGAGGCACTGGAATAGGTTGCCCAGGGAGGTTGTGAATGCTCCATCCCTGGCAGTGTTCAAGACCAGGTTGGATGAGGCCTTGGGTGATATGGTTTAGTGTGAGGTGTCCCTGCCTATGGCGGGGGGTTGGAACTAGATGATCTTAAGGTCCTTTCCAACCCCAACTGTTCTATGATTCTATGAATATTCTCTTGCTTACATTGCCTTTACCTGGAAATCAAAGGAGAAGTGGTGATGTTGCATACAGAAAAATAACTCCTAAGTTTTGGCTTTTCTCTCTCTTTGGCATATCGTAGCAAGATTTCTGTTCTGGACTTACTTATTTCATACAGAAGTAACTCTTACAGTGAAGAAGTCTTACAGTGTCCATACACGTTCCTGTTAAACGTAGCACACACATTGCTGTTCATGAAATACAAAGTGTATTCTATAGCAAGTAGTAACTAGAGAGTCTTGACAAAGGAGATGATATCTCCTCAATTGCTTTTTATCGTCATAATTTTTGTCATGCTGAAGAAGAGAGAATCATGAGGGGAATAAAGTTTGGTATGTGACACTTCTGGTATGCTGGTTTGTGGGAAGTTATTTGCATAATGATTCATCAGGAGGCCAGAAAAAATCCTCATTTAGCCTTCAGTAGACGTGCCAGGCTTGTTGCTATTTAAAGGAGTTGGTGTCTCGATTTTTATAATCTAAACCAAAGCACCTCATAACTGAAAAATGAACCAAAGTTTATAAACAAACAAAAACTCAGAAGTGAAAGCTGGGAATATTCCAAGCCCATCAACCCCAAATCTGTAAAATTTCCGAGTTAAAAATTTTCAGTAATGTTTCATTTTCTTTAACTCTTGCGTATATTTGTGTGTGTTTGTATGTACACATGCAAGGGCACACACACAGACTTACTTTGATCAAGTGCACAGATGTTAATATGCTCCTCTAGGGAGAGGGAGGGTTAAAAAAAAAAACCAACAACAAAACCCAGGAAATGAATGTTTGAAGGAAAGGAGGGCAGCCAGTTAGAATTGAGTCTCACCAGGGATGTCAGGTAACAGGAAAGGCTTCTATAGGTATGTTGCTAACAAAAGACAATCTAGGGATAAAGTGGGCCTTCTCCAGAAGGAAATGGGAGAACTGGCTACCCTGGATTTGGAGGAGACTGAGATTCTCAATGACTTCTTTCCCTCAGTCTCCACTAGCAGATGCTCTAGCCATGCTACTCAAGTCTTGGAAGGCAAATACGGGGACTGTTGGAATGAAGACCTTAGGCCCACTGTAGGAGAGGATCAGGTTCAAGATCATTTCTAGGAACCTGAATGTGTGTAAGTCTGTGGGACCTGATGAAATTCATCTGCAGGTCCTGAAGGAGCTGGCGAATGAAGTTGCTAAGCCGCTGTCCATATTTGAAAAAGCATGGCAGATGAAGTTCCTGACAACTGGGAAAAGGGAAATATAACCCCCATTTTCAAGAAGGGGAAAATGGATGACCCGGGGAATTACAGACCAGTCAGTCTCACCTCTGTGCCTGGCAGAATCTTGGAGCAGATTCTCCTGGAAGGCATGCTAAGGCACATGAAAAACAATGAGGTGGTTGGTGACAGCCAGCATGGCTTCACTATGGGGAAATCCTGCCTGACCAATTTGGTGGCCTTCTATATGATGGGTCTATAGGACTGATGGATACGGCAAAGCAGTTGATGTCATCTACCTGGACTTGTTTGAAGTGCTTGGCGCTGTCCCACACAACATCCTTGCCTCTAAATTGGAGAGACATCAATTTGATAGATGGACCACTCAGTGGATAAAGAACTGGCTGGATGACCACACACAAAGAGTTGTGGTCAGTGGCTCAATGTCCAGCTGGAGACCAGTAATGAGTGGTGTCCCTCAGGAGTTGCTTTTGGGACTGTTCTTGTTCAACCTCTTTGTTGGTGACGTGGACAGTGGGATTGAGTGCGCCCTCAGCAAATTTGCCGATGACACCAGGCTGTGTGGTTTGGTTGATACCCTGGAAGGAAGGAATGCCATCCAGAGGGACCTTGACACAGGCGGGGTGTCCTGACCTTGTGAGGCAGGCCAGTGCCAACCTCATGGAGTTCAACAAAGCAAAGTGCAAGGTCCTACACCTGGGTTGGAGCAATCCCAGGCACAGCTACAGGTTGGGCAGGGAAGGGATTCAGAGCAGCCCTGCAGAGAAGGACTTGAGGGTGTTGGTTGATGAGAAAATGAACATGAGCCACCTTCAGTGTGCGCTCGCAGCCCAGAAATCCAACCGTATCCTGGGCTGCATCAAAAGGAGCATGACCAGCAGGTTGAAGGAGGTGATCCTGCCCCTCTGCTCTGCTCTTGTGAGACCTCACTTGGAGTATTGGGTGCAGTTCTGGTGTCTTCAGTGTAAGGGCATGGAGCTGTTGGAGCTGGTCCAGAGGGGTTGACAAGGGTAAGAGATCTGGAGAACCTCCAGTTCAAACACAAGCTGAGAAAGTTGGGGCTCTTCAGCCTGGGGAAGAGAAGCTGAGTGGAGACTCTATAGCAGCCTTCCAGTATCTGAAGGGGGCCTCCAAGGTTGGCAGGGAGGGTCTCTTCATCAGGGGCTGTAGTGATAGGACACAGGGTAATGGGTTTAAACTTAAACAAGGGCAGTTCAGGTTAGATACAAGGAAGAAGTACTTTACTGTGAGGGTGGTGAGGCACTGGAACAGGCTGCCGAAAGAAATTATAAATGCTTCATCCCTGGCAGTGTTCAAGGCTGGCTTGGACAGGGCCTTGGGTGACATGGTCTAGTGTGAGGTGTCCCTGTCCATGACAGGGGGTTGGAACTAGATGATTTTAAGGTCCTTTCCAGCCCTAACCATTCTATGATCTTTATTTTTTTCATCTCTGTCTCAGTTGTTACTCAAACTCTTTGCTGTATAGAATTTGGTGGTGTGTTTCTTTTTTTTGCAAAGGGTAAGTTTTACTTCTGAAAGGAGGACTACAAATCCATTTAGAAAGGAAGTGAAGCGTTGATTTCATATGGCCCGCTGGACTCATGGGGGACTTGTCAGGGAGTTGGGTCAAGGTAGAACCTACATGAAGTTGTGTTTGTTGATGTTTAGCCACCAGATCTTCCAGTCTGATTTGTATGTGTAATTTGAGACTAGCTTAATTTTGTTTTTGTCTTATCACATGATAGAGAAGGCTTAATTCGTAAGCCTTCCTGCAGTAAAGGAGGTAGAACAGTGTCTGTTGTAGCTATTGTGCTCATTGTTTCAGAATACTGGCATTTTTACTTTTGAAATACTTGCATATTTTGATGTACCACCCACCCACTTTCAGCAGTTTCTAACCGGTGTTCTTTTTGTAGTGATTATTCATCTTAAACTTTAAAAATCAGCATGGTTTTCCTTAATATGAGTGAAAATAATGTCTAATGAATCATTAACATTTTAAAATGTGGTGTCCTTCCAAAAAACTCATCTTAAGCTAAATAAACAAACATAAAAAGGCCCCAAACCAGCATTAAAGGACAATAGATACGTCTTTCAGGGACTTTTAAGAGTTGAATGAGATAAATAAGCAAGTTAACTGTATAATTCAAAATGTCCTAATTTGAATTTTGTGCAGTAGCCTTCTATTGATGCTTACAGTGTTTTGCTTCTAGGTCAGCATGATGGACCTCTACCACGGCAGCATGCTGGATTGCTTCCAGAGTCTTTGATATGGGCATATATTGTGCAGCTGAGCTCTGCATTACGGACCATTCACACAGCAGGACTGGCATGCCGAGTTATGGATCCAACAAAGATATTAGTAACAGGCAAAACAAGGTAATGAAAGCATTCATTCTCACTGTGTTAATGTGACCTCTATTCAGAAATAGCAAAGTCTAACTAGAAAGTTCTGTTACTTTTAAGTGGTATGAGACAGTTTGCTGAAACTTATATATTAAAGTTCCTTTTAAACCTATTTTATGAAGACTTATGCATTAATACTGTTCAGATGCACTACTGACAATTTAGAAATGTGTTGGTTTTTTTTGTACACTGAAAATAGTTTGTTGCATTTTATTAAATAGTAAAGTAAGTACATTCTGCTTCACAGTAATTTGCTGCATGTTGATGACTTTTTCTTTTTTGTCAGAAAAAGCATTCCATGAATGCCAGAGGGAAGATTGAGTAACCAGCAAAACTTATTGGTGCTTCTTCCTTTTCTCTTCTTGTTCCTAAAGGTTGCGAGTTAACTGTGTTGGAATCTTTGACGTTTTGACATTTGACAACAGTCAAAATAATCCACTGGCATTAATGGCTCAGTTTCAGGTAAGACAGCAGCACCATAGTTCAGTTGGTGACTTGGTATAGGGAGTACTGAAAACCAGTGCAGTTCCTTCTGGAAGACAAGTATGTTAATCAAACTGTAGTCTAGTATATCTGTCTCTAAATGACTGTTTCTTCATTCCTGATTTGATCTTGGTTCTGCTTTGCGTTATTAAAATTTGCTTGTAATTTAAAAATGTGAATTCTCAGTTTGCTATGTGCTGCTTCTAAAATTTCAGCAAACTCACCAAACAGGTTGAACCATTAGTATTTAACAAATTTGAGTTGGAAGTGATTGGAAATACAAATTTCTAGAGCAAGGAGGAGAAAAACCTTACATTTAGTGGTAGAAATATGAAAAAAAAAGGCTCAGCAGACAGTTTTTGCTCTTTGTTATTTTGGCAAAAATATTGAAGTATTGAATACCTGTTCACAGAGGAGTAAGTGATCCTTTAAATAAGTGCACTTAAGTTTTCTCCTCACTCCTAAAAGGTTCTAGTGTATCTTTGTTTTAGGCTCCTAGTTCTGCTGTGCTTTCTTGGCATTCTGAGGTCTCTGCAGAAATCCTTAATTAAGAATCCCTTTAGACTTAACAAAAAGTCTCTGCAGTCATCTGGAGCATCACTGTGTACAGGATTGACTCCCTAACTTTCCCTCAGGGTTAAATACATTGCTTCAGCAGCCATCGCATCCTGTTTGTACAGGGAGTGAAAGACTACAGTAGGGAGTTAGACTTAATTTATTTTCATTAATTGAGCTTATTCACTGTGCAAAATTGTTCATTCAGAGTCTTCCAGTAATAAATGAAACGTTTGAACTTTGGCCAGGCAGAAACTAGCTTATTGGAGACCATGTCCTAGAACATAGCAACTTCTTTTTTGTTCTTTGGTTTGAATCATACAGTAAAGCAATTTTCAGTGTACTTTGAGTAGTAAATCAAAGGATTCCCTGCTTTCCCCCAGCTCAATATCAATGGGCTTTTGGTAATAATTTAGTGGCAAACAGCTGAGAGAAGATAGGAATGTGAGGGATTCTATGCCTAAAAAGGTAATGAGATGAATTTTTTTGTCTGCATATTTCTTTAAACTTAATTTTAATTGCAGCTGGGAATAAGATCCTCCTGAGATATTATGACATTCAAGTAATTTTAAAGCAAAACGCATTATGTATATGGCCGTACAAATCTGTCAAACGCATTTGCCACCACATCAACCCAACCCTTAATGTCTAGTTTTGTTTAGGGGGATGTTTTTGCATGTTTTATATATAGTTAATATCCAGGTTGTTCAGGTATCACTGCTAAACTGGAAGCAAAGTGCTCTTAAATACATAGTTTGGAAGACCTAAACTGGAGTTAGAAAATACAGTGCCTTCTTTTGCTTTCTTTTTTGTTGCTTCCTGTAGGAAGGCTAGGCTTTCACTATCCATTTTGTTCCTTCAGAGGTTCTGGACTGAGTTCATTCCTTGAAATTCAGGCGTCATTTATCGTCCTCTACCTTTGTTTGCCCCAGCCAGATAAAATTACAAAATAACAGCTGCTGCTTGTCCTTTTTCCTCTCGATCCATGACCTAGTTCCTGAATTCCTCTGGGACTCCTGTGACTGTTAAAAGTGTAGGTTATCTCTTGGTTTACTGCCCAGCTAATATGCATTTCCTTGTTGCTGACTTCTATGGAGGAAGGTATTTTTGCTAGCATTTGTCACTTTCTGGCTATTTCCCATTGTTAATATAGATAGGAAAGAGTTTGGCCAGAACACTTAGGGACTATGTAAAAGGAATGCAGTTGTTCTTTATAAACTGTGTTAAACACATCAATTTATATGATCATTTAAGAGTTAAATAACGGCACCAATAAGGGAAGCTGGAAATAAGTAAATGAAATATGAATGGTATTAAAAACAAGGCATTAAACCTATATAAATTCCAGCACATCACTTCACACCCCCAGTCCTTAAGTCTTGTACCAATTACAAGATACAGATGGGAAAATCGTAAATGGTGATGTAAGAAACAGTAAAAAGGTTAAATAAATATTTCTGTATTTGGAATATAATGAAAGTGAGTCCTTTCCATAAGAAATGAAGGGAAAAAAATCTAAGTTTTATTGTTTTAACAAGGGCCATAAGGTCACATTTGCTCAAAGTAAATATTCTTAATTTAGCAAACCAAAATAACTTTCACACGCATCTCCCCAAATTTAAAGAAACCAGCTGAAGAGGCATCTGAAGTATTGTTGTTGACTTTACAAAAATAAATAATAAAAAATCTGGGATCTTGGAAGCACTTCTAAGGGCAATTCCAGAACTTAAAAGGATAAATGAATCCACAGAATTGTAGAGAGGATGAGCTGGTATTGATCCAAGCAAAGCCGTGGAACAGGATAAACAAAAGTCTTGTCAGCTTCAAAGTGTTATGGAAAATGAATCATGTAAAAAAAAAAATAGATTTATTTGACTAGCTTACATGTCTGTCTGATAAAGTCAAGTGTAGAAAATGCTGAGGTGTCTCCAGGGCATTTGGCATAGTAGTATGTACCTTTTAAATGTTAAAATGTGTAAGGGAAAGGGTACCAACTCAAGTAAGTTGCTCACTGACATATTTGAAATTCATTTGATAACAGGGAGATACTAATGAAGAGGGCTGTTTCTGAGTTTGTCTCCAGGGGCTGGTTTTCAGTCTAATGCTATTTAATAGTTCTATCAATGAACTAGATGGTGATAAAATCTATACTAGAATGCTTACAGGAGATAAAAAGATAGGTTGTTACAGGTTACTTATGACTTGAATTGCTAATTAAATAGCCATTAGTTGCAAGTAAGGTACATTTTTGAGCAAAAGGCAGCCTGTACTTAAAAGTTGTAAAATTTTTCCTTGAAGCTGAGAATCAACTTACTGTCACCTGATAGTCAGTCTTCAGGCAGGTCTGTGGCAAAAGGAACCAGTGATCCATATGTATGTGAAAAGTACTATACAGTGTATACACAAGGAAACAATCATACCTAATGTTGATCTGTACCTTGCACTCACTGAGGCTGCCACAGGAATACACCGTTTATTTCTGGAGCCCTGCTACAAGGAGGTCTAGTAGTTCTTGTGTGCCTCCTTTAAGCTTTCTCTGCCTAGAAGCAGGAAGAAATGAACATCTTGATATTTTCAGAGAGGAGGCTGGGGCTTAATAGGCATATGTGGGTTGCTTCCTTTTATGAAAAGGATGGCGTACCTCTGTTTCTGAGATGTTGCATATGCTGTCTTCGTGGATAGAGCTGGTCAGTGGATGGTGGTTTTGCCCCTTCTAAAATAGGAATCAGACTTCCATAAATCCTGATCCTTATACTTAAAGGTCCTTTCCAATTCAAGGTACGCTGATTCCCTTATTACACAGGAAAATTACTGCCTCCCTTTGTGCACTTTTAAGTCTTTAAACATGGGGCATTGTAATAATGTTTTTTCTTGAGGGTTTTGGCTGTCAGTGAATAGTGAAGCACCTCCAGAGAGCAATTCGGCCTACTCAAGATCCATATTGTCTTGCAGAATTACCAACATCTTAAATTGATCAGACTCTTAACTGAATTGCATGAAGTTTAAGTTCCTGAAATTAGTGGGATGAATCCAAGCCACTTTGCAACTAAAACAAGTTAAGCATTGACTGTAATTTGTTGTATGTGTGTTTGAGGCTGCACTGGTCTATTGTCTCTGCTAGTTTTTCTATTAGATGTAACCTGCAAAACAAATTATAGTTGTGAGTCAAATGCTCAAACCCCTGAATTTAAAATTTCATGTCTGATGTCAATTTAAGACTTTCTTAACCATTTTTAAAATCTAATGGAATCTATTATGAAAATGGCTGTGTAAAGAAGACTGTTTTCATAGGATCTTGCTTGAAGCTGTGTATTTTCAGTATCTCAGGGTTGTGTGATGATAGAGAATTTTTATAGGATACATCCTTATGAATTACTAAAAGCTGGAAGGTATAAAGGGTAAAGTAGGGGACTGCAGAAGCAAGAAAGATTAGGGTTAATACAAATACTTGCATATTTCTTTAGAGACAGTAATAAAAATGCCATTGTGGCAGGTGATGTATGTGTGTCTATAGATACTGCATTAGCAAGATTTCTCTGTTTAGTACTATAACAATATCCTGAGCTGCTCAAATTGTGTATTTGGTAATGGAAACAAGTGGGTTCCCACCAAAGTGGGGTTGTTTGCTCTGGTTCGTTTCTCTTTACCAAAGTATGAAGGAATGCCGATACTCAGGAATTCCTGGTTCCTTAGGAAGTTGAGTCTATCTCCTTCTCCACCAATTTGTCATTCTTGTTTCTGTCTCATTTTCCACATCCTGTTTCTGTCTTCATTAGCTATAGGAGTACTGTGCTTTTAAATTTCTGCCATGTTGTGTATCCATGTTTAAATTGTGTTGCTTCATCATATTTAATATGAAGACAGTGGTGACACAGAGAGACCTGGAAAGGTTTTCTTTTCTCAATCCCTCAACATCTGGGACATACGGCTGCACAGAAAGCTCTGCTCAGTTGCTGCAGCTATGGGCAGCAAACATGGTTACCTCTCTGGGAGGAAGGGCTGTGGCACATTTACTATCACAGCACTTTTCTGAAGCTGTCAGATTCTAAGCAGAACTTTCGATGTTGCAAGGCTGCCAAATTTTTAGCCTTTCTTACAGACATGACAGAAGGTGTATTCCTTGTGTGGCTGCATTCTCTGCTAAATGGCACAGCCTTGGTTTAGACTATGGAACTGACATTCTTGATAGCTAGTAGCTTTCACTTTTCTGAGGAAGTAAGATATTTTTGCAAAAGTAAAAAATAAATAAAAATGTCTGGCAAATACTAAATTTGTTTTTTTAGCTGACTCTTAAATTCAGTCTGAAGCAGGTATCCAGCATGGAAAGCTGCAGGTGTTTCAAGTTTGGCCAAGTTGTGTGCAGCAGAAAGTCCTTTCATGGAAAGAATTGGGCAGCTTTTGCTATGGTTCTCAGTATCTGCTACTAAAATAGGCTCCTGTTTTTAGGAGTGGGATTTAAAATCAGGTATAGCTTTTCAGAATAATTTCTGGTGGCTGTCTGTAAAAACTGGCAGAATTTTGTGTTGTGGCAAAGCAACCTGTATGCAGTTTTTATCTTCAAGAGCAGTTCTACTTTTGAGGAAAGCATTTAGTAATGCTAAGGATTTCTTCCTAAGATGTGATGCTGCTCAATTTGTCAGTCATACAGGCTTGTTCCTGTGTAGCTGTTTCAGGCAGTTCATATCTTTTCACACTGCCCATCAGAGATTAAAATCTTTGAGCTCTTTAAGGCAGAAGCATTATTTGCTGGAATCTGGTGTGAAAGGATAGTCCAGCAAATGCCGTTTCTGTTATACCCTTCATGGGTATTTCTGCATCTCGTATTGAGATGACTTCCTCTATTTGCCATCAGCAACTTGACTTGTCAGGAATGAGGTGGGTGGTTAGGAGAACCTCTTTGCAGAGCTTCAGCTCACTACAAAAGAGTTCTCTGGTGTACTGTCCTTAAGCTAAAAATAAGTAAATTTTAAGCATTTGAAGATAAATACAGTACCTAGAAATTGCTAGGCTTCAGGACAGAAAATCAGGACAGATTTTCCCCTGTATATTTTAACTACTATAACTTGGACAGTCATATTGAACTATGATTTGAATAGCACTTGTTTTAGTTGACCAAGTTATATTCTAAGGTTATTGAAGAACTCTTTTTAAACACCATCTAGTACCATAGGTAATATTTATCTATACTAAGAATCTTGCCTGTGTGTGTTTTCCCTGTTAGCAAGCAGATCTGATCTCCCTGGGGAAAGTTGTGTTGGCTTTGGCTTGCAATTCTTTATCAGGAATTCAGAGAGAAAATTTGCAGAAAGCAATGGAACTGGTGACAATCAACTATTCCTCTGATCTGAAGAATCTGATTTTGTAAGTTTGCATAATAAATCTTTTAAAGGAAATTACTAATTTTTTTTAAACATACAAATGAAAATGTCAAATGGTATTTTTAGATGCAAGTAAGATTATAGATATAACTACTGTCACTGAGTTGTCTGCAGAGTCAATGCATCACTAAATATTGTAACTTAAGACTTGTTTACATAGTATGTTTTCTCATGATGTATCTAATACAATCAATGTCCTTTCTTTGCTAAATGCTGTTAGCTCCTTGTAAAAATTAGGAGTGCCTCCGCCCTCATTTGAAAAACAATAGCATTGCAATCTGAATCTTCATGTCTTCTTTTAATTTTATTCTTGCTGTTTGAATGGGGTGCACTACAGTTCCATGAAAGCATGCTCCTATCTTGTATAACTGGCTAGATGTATACATATAAGCTAACACGTTTCCTCTCCTAAGGTATTTTTAAAGAAGTGCTACAATTGTCAACTTTGTGCATTAAATAGGTATCAGGGTGAAATAGTTATAAAATCATAATAGGATGTCTCTTGGCATTTGCAGCATCTTTAAGTAATCTTTTTGGGGTGGGGATATTTTGGCAGGTATTTGCTGACCGACCAAAACAGGCTTCGCAGTGTAAATGATATCATGCCTATGATTGGTGCACGATTCTATACTCAGTTGGATGCTGCTCAAATGCGAAATGATGTTATAGAGGAGGACCTTGCAAAGGTAAATCCTGTGGGAAGACCTATAGTCAGTATTCCTGTAGCTGTATCTTATAAAAGGAATGTTTTCTCTCCCCCCCCCCCCCCCCCTTTTTTTTCTTCAGTTTGTGTAGCAACCTAGGTAACCTCTCTGCAGACTTGAAGTCTGTGCTCAAGGTATTGAAAGTCCAAAAGCTCCAAGAACCACTTTTAGGATGTCCTTGGCTGTCTTTAACTGAAGTAAGATCTTCCATGTCCAACCAGCAGTCTTGGGGAAAAGATGTTCTTCATAGAACAGTTAAAAAGTAGTATTCTGAGTAAATAAGGCCAAATATGTCATCACGCACTAGATAATGTAGTCTGTGATAGAGGTTATACTGAACAAATACTGCCTTTAAATTCTTGGATGGATTTGTATTCCAGTGTACCTTTACTTATCTCATACATTTTCCTTTCCAAATGAATGCTAAATCACAGAGGTAAAAGTTTCCACCCTCTGCTTCCCTGGACTGTGCATCTCTTGCTGTGGGGGTCTGGTTAGTCCATCATGTTCAGTCAAGGTATCAAGTGATTTTCCTACAAAGGAAATAAATAGTTTGTTCCATGTTAGTGCGTGTTCAGCAGGGAAGTGTGTCTGCTCATCAGAAGCCACTGATAACAAGATTTTATAACAAGACTGAGATACGTTACTAAGGCTTTCATTATGCTGAAGGTAGGGTATTAAGTTTTGAAGGATTTAGTAGAGTCATGTGACTCCTTTCCCTTACAGAGAATTGATTCTTTTAAGAGGTAGTAGACCAGTGGTTGAGATTCTGGTGGACTGATTTTTCTTAATCTCTCCACTGCGGGCTTATTGGAAAATATTTTTTCCCTCTTTAGTGACAGATACTGAAATCTATCAGCAGCAAAGAGCGGTAGAAGAGCAATGCAGTATCTACTTCTGATGCAAAGCTCTATATGACAGGTGCCCACACTGAGTCACCAACTACTCCTGCTCTGAAGGTGTTTAAGGTCACTTCTTGTTAAGGTTGGATAATGTGCCTGAACAAATGTGGACAGTTAAACCTTTTCCCATAACAAAGATGGAGATTGTCCTGTGATCAGTATTAAGCAGTCTGCATTTTCAGTCATTTGTAGCAGTGACAGGTGAGCAGAGCCCCCAGTTTGGCAACAGCTGTTTACCTGGCAGTGATAAATAGCAGTTGCTAATTAGCTGCTGTACTCTAATTTGCTTGTAGTACCACATCCTCAGTAACATCAGAGCCAGGGTACCCCTGAAGTCTCACCTGGTACCCTCTCTTGATTACTGCCCAAAGCGGATGCTTAGGGGAGAATGTTAGAACAAGACTAGTGTGTATGATGTTTTTCCTTGTGTCCTCCAAGTATGCGGGCATCAGTAGCTTAGGGGCTTCTGATGCTGGAAGTGGTTTGTATGTAGTTAACAATCTTGCTTTCTTGAAGCCATGAATATTTTGTTACTCCTGTAGCACTCATGTTTCACAGAGGTGTGACACCCTTACGCTACCTCTTTCCTCACCTTAATATTCTCGTCATTTATGTGCCACAGCATTCAAATCTTCAGTTTTTGAAGTCCTCTAATTCACTCTGTAGAAGAGCTCTCTGCCTTTTACTGGCTGCCAAGCCTGTAAAGGGGCCACCTGAAGACTTTTGCCAGTGTTATTGCTCAGTTGTGTCATCATTGACTGGGAATCTACAGGGCAGTGGCATTCACACAGGTGCAATTTTGGCTTCTGTGTATGTGGCCACATACAAAAAGTTACTTGGAAGTTGTATAGACCTTTCCTGGATAAGGTAAGTATTCCCTGTCAGTCTGTAAGTGCAGCTACTGTTGTGGTACAAGCTGTTCTGCTGAATGTTTTTAGATGGGTAGCAGAAGTATTGCAGCCCATAGTTTGTCTGAGGTCAAGCTATTATCACCTTGACCTACTTCATTTACCCAGCTGTGCAGAGTAATCTACTCCAGACTGAATTCATTTGAAATTGGTATGATCCTGCATGGAATAAGATGCAGCTTAGCATGAATAATGTTGGAGAATATGGGAGAATATGAATAAGAGAGTATCTTTTTCCTGCCAGGTTTGAGCAGATTTTACTTAAACAAAAGATTAATCCACAGTGTAATGTAAGCTAGGATGTAACTTTTTACTGTATGCTAAGTGATGAGGAAAAATGTCTGAAATCAATTTTTCATTTGCATGTATTCTAAGCATGTGTAATTTTAATGTTCTTTGAACTTGTTCTCATTGCTTTATCTCTGTCACTGTTTGACTCAGAATTTATACTGTTTTAAGACTTAAATTCTAGCTTTTTTGGAAAACCTTGTTTCAAAATTATATTTGGAATGAATTGTAATTGAAATGTTAGTCTGATGTTGCTGCTAAATATTTACTAATAATGACCTACAAAGCATTTTTGAAAAACAGATCTGGTAGATTATGTTCCTTCTCATCTTTACCTGAAATATGGTGTTATGCTTTTACAGGTCTTTATAGCTTTGTGTATATATAAAGTGTATTATTCTTGTTTAACTTACTGTATTTTAGCACACCTGTAAATATAGGCTAGCAAGAGACTAGACACATGTTTCCGCAAAGAAATAGATTGTCTGATCCAGTTCCTGCTGGGTCAGCGAGGTGGTGGTATTAAATTTCCACATTATAATTTGAATATGAAGTGCTAAAATGAGCTACCAATACACAGTATAATGCATTCGATCTCTTTATGACAAAATTATACCCTCCTCTTTGAATAAATAAATCACTTTAATAGCACTTTGTTTGCATTTCTGTTGTATATATTTTAAAAATAAGTGTCTTCATTTTACCTTTCAGAAACTTTAATAACATCTTTCTTGTTTTCTAGGAGGTGCAAAATGGAAGGCTGTTTAGGCTTCTAGCGAAACTGGGAACAATCAATGAGAGGCCAGAGTAAGAAACACTTGTTTTCATTTTCTACAGTATGTAAAAAAACAGTTTGCAATGCAAGTTTTCTTCCGTTACAATTTTAAGCTAAACATTTTGCCCCTGAAGAAATGAGTATTTAAGAAGCTTTGAGAAAAATAAGTAACTTTGATCAAAAGTTTAAATAAAGGAGTAGAGAAAGCTACATATAGACATGCAAAAGTTATCTAAGTTTTTTAGTATGGTTTCTCTTGGCAATCTCTTGTGAGTGATAATAGATTTTGAGGAAATCTATAGCTTGCTTTAACTGTAGTAAACTGTGTGGATACTGGTTTTAAGGTATTTTTAGCTTTTTGTTATTTTTTTTTTTAATAACTACTACATAAAACTGTTCATGGTTTGTTTTCTGTCCTATTGAATAGACTTGGAGTTGTAAATGTTAGAAACCAGCATTACAAACATGTTAAACTTGTTGAAGGTAACTCTTGCTTTCTACCATTACTTTTTCTGTGGCCCTTGTTAGACATTAGCTTCAGGTGCTTCAACAGCTGAGAAACTTTGAATATGTGTATCTTCTGTTTGCAGCAAGGGGGGAGACTAATTGAATTGCAAATTATAGCAGGTAGCTTAGAGCAATAAGTTAAGATTTGAAGTTTAGATTGAAGAATCATGTATATATGTGGGGTTTGATTTTTCTTAACTTTATGAGCTTTAATATGAGCCTTTGTTTTACACCAGGTTTCAGAAAGACCCAACGTGGTCAGAAACTGGAGACAGGTATTTATTGAAGCTCTTTCGAGATCACCTTTTCCATCAGGTGACAGAAGCGGGTACTCCTTGGATTGACCTCAGTCACATTATCTCATGTCTTAACAAGGTACACTGTACTTGGGTTAGCTTTTAAAAATTTGTTCGGGTTAATTTTCTTTAAAATAATATTCCACTTCAAAGCATTGGCAAGTTAATTCTGTTGATTTAATTAATGGTTGTTTTCCCCATTTTGGATGAAAACAATGTATTCACTAAGCTAATATTCATACATTTATGGATATTTTAAATAAACTTAGTGCACTAGTATTAAAAACTTGAAATTTGGTCATATAGCATGAGATACAGTATTAACTTTTCATCCTGGAATGCATTGAATTCTTTGGATATGCAATGCTGGTCCCTTTATGCTACTCTGGTCTTTCAACACAGCATAAAGGATCCATAAAACCCCTTTAACTGGAGGGGGTTTCTGCTGGTATAGATATCAAAGAGATGATCATAAGGCAAGAGGATCCATTTATAAACTGTGCTGACCAGAGTAGGAGACAGGAGGGAAACTGCAATAGAAAACTGCAAAATCCTAACCATCTAGGACAGTGCTGGAAAATGTCTGTGACTTTAAAAGTGAAGTCCAATTCTGTAACTTCCCTAGCCTCTCCAACCCTTTGTTTACCAAGGCTGATGTAACAAAGCTATTTGAAGTTGTTTTAAGAGCTGCACCACTAGCAATATTTTGGCTGAGCACTCTCATGATTAATAGCAGGATATGTGTGAGAGACCACAAGATCTTCAGTAGCTGTAGAACTGTTTTCCTCTATAAATTTAAAAAGTACAGGAGCTGATTATTTTTTTAATTGGCAGATCAGTTTTCAGCTTAGTTCACGTTTTGTCAAACTTCAGTAATTCATAGGATGCTACTTCCTTTTTTTCTTTTTTTGATGTTTTTGGTTTTGGTAGTTACTTGGTCATTCCACTCACTGTAGAGAATGGTGATGCAGACACTGACAATATACAGTTTTTCAGTGGCAAATATTTCTTTTCTAGGGTTAGGATAGCCAAATTTCTCTTTCAGAAAAAAATGAATATATTCAGATTCTTTGACATGTAACAACTGACTTAACTTAAAACGTTTTATCTAAATTGTCAGGGCATTCAATCTCCTATTAGACCACTGCTGTGCATTTCTTTAACCTCCTTTTTATCTTTCTGGTTGGTGTCTGTAAGCACTTTAAAAAGGACATTAAAGGGATTGAGGCTAAATCAAAAAGAAAGCATGTTGATACTCAAATAGGCAGTGAAATTCCATCATGGTTTGAAAGCAGTGACCCGTACAGTACTGTAGCAGGAGGGGACAGTCCTGAATTCATAGGTCAGGTAAGAGATGGTGTCAAAGAATGCCTGTTCTATAAATGTTCATGGCTTACCTTTTTATAAACAGAGGCTCTTCTCTTCTGTGGTTGTGGGCTCAGCACACAAAAAAATGTAAGGTTTGCAGAACTCTACTTTGGAAATACACTGTAAAAAACACTTCCGAAATTGTAGTGTGTATTAGTAGAAATGGTTATTTGGGCTTTCCTGCTACATTCCAAAAGCATTCCTTTTGAGTGAAAATTGCCCTATTTAAAAAAAATAATAATTCTTTTCCATGTGGCATTTGGGGGATCTTCTCAGTTGATTTATGCCTCCACAGAGGGAGAGAAAGAAAGCCATAACTATTGATGTTTCTAGTTACTGTGTGGCTTTCTTAATACAGATCTTCCATATCATGCATGCGTTAAGATAATTTGCTGAGTTCTTGTATGATGCTAATGGAGTCAGTAGACAATATTTCACAAAGACCTTAATTGTGATAATATTTTGTAATGCATGTTAGAACGTGGTGGTGGTTTTATCCTGCGCCACAAGAATTAAAAGCTAATTGGCTTGCTTTTGTTCTTTTAAAACTATTCATGAAGCAGGAACTTTAAGTTGGGGAGGTTCCAAATCATAAGGCTATGCTAAGAACATTATTTTAGAAGACAAAGGGAAGAAATTACTAATTTACTGTGTTGTTCCACTAGCTGGTGTTGAGCAGTGTCAACTTTGTTACCTCAGTGACAACTTTAATTGTTCTTCTGCTATTTAGTACAACATTGTAATACGTTTATTTAATCCTGCTAGGGTTGTATTTCCAAAAATTTTATCAATAGTGTCATATCCCACTTCTCTGCCCCACCTTCTGTATTGGAACAAGAAAGTTTGTAGTGTCAAGTTTTGGGAAATACAAATGTGTTGACTAAAACAGAGCTACAAAGGCTTTGTGTTGTAAAAGTCTGACAGTTTTCCATTGGTAACCGTTTCTTGCAAAGATGGGAGAATGTAAGATACAGTGTTGGAAGGGACTTCAGCCTGTAAAGTAGGATATTCCTCTGTTCCAAATTAGGATTTACTGGTACGCTATGTACTTTAAGACGTAACATACAATTTTTTAAAATTGAATTTGAGAAGTCATAAGGAAACATGAAAACGAATGTGGAACGACTTTAATCTCTTAACTCCAAGTTACCTGTTTGTGAATTATAACTAGGTAATCAAGGGTGTTGGTTTAGTTTGGTGGTTTTGGGGTGGGTTTTTTTTAATAGAATAAGGGGTGAAATGTACCATAAAGCTTAGGGTCTAGTTTGTTTCAGTATTGCCAAAATGTGAGGTTTGGGTTTCTACCAGTTTTCATACTACTTGGGGCTGGTCCATCCATTATTTAATTTTAGTGTGGGCAAGAAGTAATTTACCTACCCTACATGGAGGCTTGTGGAACTTATGTGCAAATGTAATGTCAAACATGGTTTTGTTCATCAGGAGCTATATGGAAATTTTTCTAGGCCTTCTGCATGGGGGAAGGTCGCATTGCAGGATTATTGGCTTAATGGAAAGGGAAGAAAACAATGGTAACCTAGTCCAAAGGTCTGGAATGTCGATCAGGTTAAGACCAAAATGTCTCGATTTTTTGGCAAATACATTGTTGTGGTGCGATCCAGATCCTTCCTTTCTGTGGTGTTAGCAGATTTGAGCTGCACCACAACACCGTGCTTGCCAAGAAATTGATTGCTTTTGTTACTGGGGAAATGTTTTGCCATTTCTTTCACACTTCTTTTATTTTATCTTTTGCATTCTTGTTACAGTTAGATGCTGGTGTGCCAGAAAAAATAAGCCTCATTTCCAGAGATGAGAAGAGTGTACTTGTGGTAACTTACAGTGATTTAAAACGCTGCTTTGAAAATACTTTTCAAGAACTGATTGCAGCCGCAAATGGTCAGTTGTAGTATTTGCTGAAAGCATGCAGGACATTGCTGAGGAACTTAACCAATAGCAAATTGCACTACAGCTGAATTGTTGTTGTCATCTCATTTCACATTTGGGAAACAAACAGGAGATGAGCAAAGCTGCTTGCACTTCAGTCAGGTACACTGTTACTTGAAGGGAAGAATGTTTCACTTATCCTAGAGCTAAGGCTGCCATTGGAGGCTTTATCTGTGAAGAATTTATTTTAGATTAAGGAACACATCAGGTGCATGATGTTCCTGCTTTTATTTTTTCCACTTGTATATGCACTAATTTTAATTTTTTTAAGACTTTTCTGATCTCTGAAGTTTTGCCACATTGTATACTTAAGGGAAACTCTTTGCAAGGACATTTCTGGGATATGTTTTTGTCACTGAGGATATAGCAAAATTTATTCATTTTTGATATTATTTGCACCCAGAATAGCATAAAGGACCAGGTAAATAATTAAATAGAAATTGTGTTCTGTTAATGACCGTTTAGTTCGTAAACTCTGTAAAGTGTGTTGTATGCAAGCTCTGTATGCCACCCACTGTTAGCTCAAAGAAATGTGACAAGATGAAACTTTTTAAAACCAGTCAAGTGAAGTATCGGTGAATTGACAAAAAAGGAAAGAAATTCCCCTGCCATTTGATTTAAACTTTGTCTAAGTGAAGTGACGAAAATAGCAAAATGGGAAGCATCTATAATTTAAGGAGCATATCAAACTTGCTCTAAACACAACCAGCGCCTTTTAAAAACTGTTTGTACGTTTTCCTGCTAGTCAGAAGCATTTACATTTATGCAATTTTTTTAATATTTTTTTTTAAAGAAATTGTTTAAATGCCTGAAGTTTCAGGAGTGTATTACTTTAGGTTATTTACAGTATAATTTTTGTATAAAGTTCTGTTCTTTGAACCACAGCTTTATTATGGTACGCTACACTGGATACAGATACAAAGACACTGTTAAAGAAGATTAACTAAACACAGCAGTTGTCTGGCATCAAGAGCTTTCCAAGTTTTACAGCCTGAATCTGGAGGGATAATGATCTGCTGTGCCTTTGCAGTCACTGCTTAGCCCAAAGTAATATTACTTTTGATAATACGCAACACATGAATATTCCTGAAGTAATTCAGTCTCAAAAGTCTGGAATTTTTCTCCTCATTACCTTTCTAATATTTGGACATGCAGTTGTCTCCAAACATGGGTATTCATGGGATTTCTAGTTAAACACCTACACTTTGATACTGAAGACTGCCAAATATGTAGGAATTTCCTTTCTTAAAGCAGTAGTGAAGACTGTATCTATCCTTTCCCAGCACTGAATGTTTTAATAGCACTGGGTGCTCACCATGAAGAAAATGTGGAAACTCAAAAGGTCAGGACAGACTCTAAGCACTTGCAACTGATGTTACTGACATCAATTTTAATAATTCTCAATATTTGTAGTTTTCAGAGAAGTTTTTAATATTTCTCTGTCCACTTTTATAAGCTTTAAAATGTTTCTCCGCCTTGAGACTTGCATCAAGAAAAAAGCAACTCTCTTCACATCGAAAGCTTTGAAGACTAGGGACATGCTTTACACATTTTAGAAAATGTGGTTGAATCCACATTAGGTAGCATCAGTTGTTGAGTTTAAAAATCGATTATTGTCGCATTTGATCGAATGAATTTTAAAAGGAACATAATGTTTAATATTCAAACAATAACAGTTGCCAGAATGTTCTTTTTAATATAAAAGGAACAGGAACTTTGAAAAGTGAACATGCAAAACAGTCTTTTATCATTAGCTCATGTATTTGAGGAAGAGCAGCTGTCTTTTATATGTTTTTTGACAAATCATATTGTAATTCTTTTGTACAAAAAAGAAGTACTTGTATTCTAGAAGAAATATGAAATGCTTAATTTATAAGCGGGCTGAGGTTTTTTCCAGTATTGTTTTCTTTGAAAATGAAAGGGGATCATCTGTTCAGTTGTGGGGTTTGGGAACCTTTGAAAATTTAATTTGTGGACCAACATTTTGTGGAAGTGTAAGGCAGGGGTAAAATAGGGCTTGAATTCTCATCCTTTTTTAGACCAGCAAACCACCCTCTGCAAGACATGTCTAAATTGCAAACCTGTGTGTATTTGCATAATGTCAGCTTGCTTCAGCCCCTAGTAACCTCAGGACTTGGTTTAAAAATAAAAAGGTAGACAGCTAATAAGTTTTCATACATATGTCAGCCAGAAAATATTTGGTTTCAGGTAATGCATAAAAAAAAGTTAAGCTTTTTTTTTTTTGTTTTATTTATTTCATTTGGTCTGTATTTGGGAATGATTTGAACAGTCTGAAGTTCAGCTTGGGTGTTTTTTGGGGGGGAGAGCCCTTCACCCCATTTTAATTCCATTTAGAAGGTTGTCCTAAAGTTGTAGTTTGATTCATTCATAGGAAGAACTGTGTTACCTGTATTTAAAAAGAAGAGCCACGAGGATGTGCCCTCCCAAATGAGAAATTAAATTCTGACCTTCCTATTTTTTTACAGCTAAAAGCACAGAAGGGACAACCTTTGAAATCTGATGTTGGTCATTTTAATTTTTGTACCTGTTTTAAATTCTGTTGCTGTATTTACTATATTGTAAATATTTTGTTGAGGGAACCTATGTATTTTTGTTTTGCCCTTGTTTCAGTAATTCAGGTGTCAACTGCTTCCCCTAAAAAGCACCAGTATGTTAAGTTCTAATGTCATGACCCCAATATGTGTTACTCATCTTTAATCCTGTTTTCATTCTTCATGTGTACAGCAGTATTTTTAATAAAGAATACCGGAAATAACGTGGCCTTATTTTGACAATGTGAAGTTCTGAAGTTGGATAAGGACATTTAAACTTTGGTGCTGGAACTGTATTTCATTCCATCATATTTCTCTTGTACTCACTGTCTGCAATGCAGAGTTTAAGCAATCATGAGTCACAAAGTACGCCACTTACACTGTATCAGATATCCTAAAGCTTACACATGTTGATGACTAGAGTCATACACATTTCCATAACTCCCAACTGAAGTCCTATCTCTCTCTGGCTCAGGTCTGCTTTACTGGACAAGCCCTAATTTTGAAAACTCTGTTAAAGTACCCTAATTTTCATGTTTGTTGAACTTTTTTGTCCAATAACAAAGTATATTTTTTTTCTCTGAGAATTTGTATGTGGTGTGATGACAGCTTCATTTCCCAGAATTACTTTTGTGTTTTGTTAAGCAGAAAGGTGAGATAATTTACTGGTGGGGTAAAACCTCCTATACCCCTCCACTCCTTAACCATGCTGAATAATGTGAAATTTTGTGTAACTGTCAATATTCCCTGATAGATGTGCTTACCTAGTCTCCATTTTCCTCCATAGTGGAGTGCAGCAACCGCTATGTAACTCCTGTGGTAATAGGCAGTCATGTTACGTTCTGCCTTTCCAGAGAAGGTTTAATTTCTGCTTCCTTCCAGCACTTGTTTAATTTATCTGCAGTGTGGTTTGGAGATCCCCTCACACTATAAAACACTGTATAGCAGAGAGCACCCAACTGCCCCCTCTGTAGAAGAAGCATCCCAAGTTTCTGATGGGTGGGTTTGGGATGTGGAGATTCTCTAAAGAAAGCAAAGCATAGAATCATAGAATAGTTAGGGTTGGAAAGGACCTTAAGATCATCTAGTTCCAACCCCCTTGCCATGGGCAGGGACACCTTGTGCTAAATCATATCACCCAGGGCCTCGTCCAGCCTGGTCTTGAACACTGCCAGGGATGGAGCATTCACAACCTCCCTGGGCAACCCATTCCAGTGCCTCACCACCCTAACAGGAAAGAATTTCCTTCTTATATCCATTCTAAACTTCCCCTGTTTAAGTTTGAACCCATTACCCCTTGTCCTGTCACTACAGTCCCTAATGAAGAGTCCCTCCCCAGCATCCCTATAGGCCCCCTTCAGATACTGGAAGGCTGCTATGAGGTCTCCACGCAGCCTTCTCTTCTCCAGGCTGAACAGCCCCAACTTCCTCAGCCTGTCTTCATATGGGAGGCGCTCCAGTCCCCTGATCATCCTCATGGCCCTTCTCTGGACTTGTTCCAACAGTTCCATGTCCTTTTGATGTTGAGGACACCAGAACTGCACACAATACTCCAGGTGAGGTCTCACGAGAGCAGAGTAGAGGGGCAGGATCACCTCCTTTGACCTGCTGGTCACGCTCCTTTTGATGCAGCCCAGGATATGGTTGGCTTTCTGGGCTGCAAACGCACACTGCAGCCGGCTCATGTCCATTTTCTCATGAACCAACACCCCAAGTCCTTCTCTGCAGGGCTGCTCTGAATCTCTTCTCTGCCCAACCTGTAGCTGTGCCTGGGATTCCTCCGACCCACGTGTAGAACCTTGCACTTGTTATGGTTAGAATTCATGAGGTTGGCATCAATCCCACTGTCCATGTCAGCGATGAAGATGTTAGACCGGTCCCAACACCTACCAGGACTAAAGTGCTAGCTTATGTCACAGTTCAGAACAGACTCTGCTGGGGCCACCTTAGCTCTGTTTGAAGTCCTTTCATCTGTACCCGACCTTTTAGCTGCAGAAGTAACCAGGTGTGGGGGGCAGTTGAATGGATGCTCGTCAAGGAGCTACTTTGTCTTCCCCCACTATGAAGCTTTGACTCTCCTGCAGGTGGGGTTGACTTTTTACCTCTAGCCAGCAGTAAGCCCTCCTTAGTTATGCTGAGTTTAGAGTATGTCGTTCACACAGTGAGCTGTACAAGCATACCTCACTGTTTATCTGCTTTGCTGTGGAGAACTGTGCCTTCTGTGCAATTATTCTGTATTCTCCTTTGCTCACAAAACTGGCCCACAGGCTGGGTTGTTTGCCAGATGTCTTAGTGCTGCCCAGTGCTAAACCATCTGCTGCAGCAGTCTTTGACACTGGATGGACTAGTTTGGCAGAACTGTGGGTCCTTTCAAAAGCAAACTTTATTATATGAATTTTGCAGTCATACATTATATGAAGACAGAAAATGCAAGACAAAACAGGAGTTATTCCCATACAAAGGAACTTTGTGGATTCATATAAAAGTAATCTTTGTAGTCCAGTTTTCTTAAATATTTGTGCACAAAAAGTATATTTATATATTTACACTGTGCAAACATTCCTTTCAGATGCATCATCCCACAACTACTTTTGCTCAATTGGAGTTAAGAAACAGTCCTTAAACTTTCTTTTTATGTTGATCGAGGTCAAATATTCTTCACCAGCAAGAGACAGTGCAATAGATACTTAAAACTGATGATCTCTTGGCCAGGAAGATGTAGAATTATACCTAGCTTAGAAGCAGTGGTACATATTTCTTTTATGTGAATATCCAAGGAAATTTTTCTTTGTAAATATGCAAAAGGTCATTTGCCTTTAAACAGTTAGTGGGTTAAATTCACAGCTCCTAAGCTGAATTTTAAGAGATCAGAGCCATATTATACATAGCGTTTGAGTTAATATAGTGGACCACAAGAAGTTGAGATTGGGCAGTAGCTGTTGATTTGGAAGACATTAAATGGCCAACTCTCATTTTAACATTGCATTCAAAGGTGAAAGGGGATGGTGCATCCTTACACTCTCAAACAAAGAACACTCATGCCCTTTCTGAGATACTATACGAAAGTGTTGCAAATGAATGATAACATTTTTATTCCTGTACATATATACTAGTAACTACCCAGAAATTCAGCTGTCTTCATAGAAAAGCTGCCCCAACTCTCCAGGGAAATTATCATTTCTAGCTAATCTCTTCAAACTCTCTAGTGATCGATTTATTTAAAGGATACGCAGTTTAGTAGCCATCCTGTCTTTTCAGGCAGATTCCCATAAATAAAATATAGTCAGTGCAGTGTTAGAAGGTCCATGGGGTTTTGTGGACCGAGCTTGGCTTTAAGATCTAGCTTGTGGTTTGGTTCCAGTGTGTGTGTGTTGGCATAGTGTCAAAGTGCAAAACTTCAAGAATATTTACTTGATTTCAGCAGGCTTGTCCAAACCAAATTGATATGTATTCTGTGGCGTTGCAGCCCTGACGCTGATCTTAGTTCTCCCCTATCCTTGCCAGCTGTGTTTTGCAACACAAATTTGAAATTCTTGTCTCGCACGACTCTTTACCATGAATGCCATCTGAAGCAGTAAGAGCCATGTGATGCCCCATCCCCAGCTAGCTAACCCTGCTTCCCTGAAACATTAGCCTTCCCTCAAGTTTCTCAAAATAGAGTTTTCACTAAAAGCTGTGGAGCGTGGTCTGTTTCTTGTTTGTCTCTTCTTAAGGAATCGTTCATTTTCCAGCACTACACAGGTCTCAGCAGCAGGGTGCAAATTCCCCAGTGTCCGCTGCAGTCTGAGCTGGGGCTGGCTGACTAGAGCATGAAATACCATCCTGCTGCCAGGGACCAAACAACAAACTGGTTTCCTCTGTAACAATGACCATACAGGTTTTCAGGAGCATGGGGCAATTTTAGTGGCAACTCTTGGTGTTCACCATTTGGGAAAGTCAAGGCCTAAGCATTAGTATTTTGCTATATTTTGTATATGCTTGTTGCAGTCTGTAGAAAAGCAGATTGCCAAGAGTAAGCCGATGATATATTTTTGACTTGTAGGATAAAATTATTTGAGTCAGAGTTTTTAAACTGACAGTGTTTCAGAGGAACCTTTATGGATTAAATGCATATTTAAATCTTGGCTTAGAAGTATTTATACGGGGGGCTGAGAATAAAGGCCAACAGAGTTGTAGTCAGGAGGGGGAGAATGGCTTGCTCTCATTTTCTCCAGCACAACATTACCATACGTGTGTCTTCGCTTGGAGTCACTGAGCTGGTCGCAGCTGAAGCTGCAGAAGCTTCTTGGCTTGGTTATTCCAGAAAGCACCGACTCCTTGCTCCTGCTGGCACCTTTAATACTGTAACAGAGCAGCATCCCTGTTAGTGTATTTAATGTGTACAGGCATTTGTTTTAATGACTTGAGCAAAGCCACATCACAAGAAGCAGCTTCGTTTATTCTCAGATGATGGGAAGGGCATTGATGCAGAAGGGATTGCTCATTGGCTGAGCAGACCTGAGGATGGAGAGAGCCCTCCTGTGTCCCCCTTAATTTCCCTTCTGTGACTGAACGTCACTCTTTGTGTTTATTGTAAGTATTAGGGTATTGGTGCCCATAGGGTCCCCACATTTAAATGTTCTTCCTAAGGGAGCTGGGCTTTTTTTGAGCAGGAGTGAAGTAATGAAAGATCTCAAGCCTAGCAGCAAAATCAGAAAGCTACTGACTGGTGGAGGTGTTCCCAGAGCCTAATGTTTTTTTAAGCATTTAAATTTTTAAGATAAATGGTTGATGTTTGTGAGGAAGAGCGCAAGGTCTAGGTATCTCTTCTCTTTGTCTTCTCTTGGCAGCAGACATAAACTGCTGGTTTGAATTAGAGTTTTTCTGTTATCCTGTATGCTGCCTTTTATATAAGATGCCCTTTACAAGAAGGGTTTAGTGTCTTCTCAGCTGAGCCACTCTTAAAGGTGCTGTTTGTCTTGCAGCTCTTTTTCACCCATGTTCAGAGAGCACAGTTCTTAAAGGGGGCTCCCTCAATAATTCAGAAAAAAGAGGCAAAGAGAATTTTCACACCATTGAACTTAGATACCAAAGATCTATCTGCAGACAAAGGACAAGCCAGAGCATTTACCATCATTGATTACATGTGAAAGCCTCATGCAAACATATGTTGGGCTGCAGTGCCTAAAATTAGATTTCCTCCCCTGTATTTTTATAAGTTCATGGACACTCCACCCCTCTCCATTTATAAGGTCAGGAATGCTGGCAACCCTAGCCTTGAATTCCAGAGAAGACAGAACATCTGTTGAGGCTTTCGGAGCCCAGGGTTTTGCTTTTCATTTTAATTTGCAGTGTTAGATCTTTAAGTGCAATACAGAACTGGTAGTGCAGGCCATTCTGGGTTAGGAAACGGAGAAGTAAGTTTCTTGAATCTTTAGCTCCTGAGCCTGTGTGCTTTCTAAGGAGTATGGTTTCTGCCATCTGTCCTGCTGTAGGAACTTGGAGGGTCCTCACAAGACCACCCCGTTACATTTGTTTCTAAATGGACATAATTCATGAGGGGAAGCCCTCATGATGAGGATTGCAGATGCATCCCGTATTTTTACCCTGCATCTGTTAGCAGATGGAGAAGCAATTGCCTTGGGATAAATTCTGTAACTATGTGGCAAGGTACTTTTTGTGATGGGTTTAGAGAGGAGTGCTTCTGTGAATTACATTGTAATTGTGAGTCTTAGGGAGCAGTGAGCTGGCAAAAGTGAAGTGTGCATGTGAAGTTACAAGCCTTAAAATCATTATGCTTTGATCCTTTCATCACCAGGCTTTTGCATCCTGAGAATTTTCTTGTGAGCTGGACTTGGCTTCAACTTTAATAAACCTTTATACCAGTGGAGCTGCACCTATTAGCTTTACCTTAGGTACACAGCTGTACCTGGGCAAGCAGACCCACAGAGAGCTTTGAGGGAGCCCACAGGGTCTGGACATCTGTAGTCAGGCTTCATTTTGAGACTGAGCTTGCAGTCAGTAAGGGCTTCTGTAGCTGTGGACTATCTTCTTTCCACTCTAGAAACGTAAATTAGAAACTGGCTCTCCTGGGGGTTTTAATCGGGATCATTTGGAGGAGGAAACAGCTGCTGCTTTCCTGTGATAGGTTGAAGAATGGATTGAGGTTAGAGGCTTGGTGCAGCTCTTGAGATGCTTGTTCCAGCTCACAAGTGGGGAGTTCTCACTGTTTTTCTTGCTTAGGTTTTGCTCCAGCTCAGGGGTTTTGGCTTACTTGGGTTAGGCATTTTTCACCAGTACTGAAAACTAGAAGATAGTTGCAGCTGGGATCTGTTCCACTTGCAAAGGAGAAGAGCTCAGAAGTTTGGTTTTTCTCTCCCCTAAACCTTTCTATTGGGATCTTGTTACCCGAGGCCTTACATTAGGAAAGACTTGTCTCTATGCTGTTTACAATATCATCCCAATGGCAGTAGTCCAAGGCACATAGCAACCATTTCTGTTGTTGTCCTCCCGCCCACCACCTGGGCCTGAGGGGCTTACTGAGGGTTTGGGCTGATGCTCAGTTTCCTAAAGTAAAACCAAGGGTGGTGAGCTTTGCTTGTCAGTGCCTTTCCGTCCGCAGCAGTGGAAGGAAGAGGGGAGGAGGCTGACTGGGGTCAGTGGGGTACCCCTGCACTATCAGGTAAGTTGGCTCCCTGCTCTGCTCTTTCTGGTTAGTCATGCTGAGTAAGCACCTGTGCGTGCACTGGCTCTCTTCTGGAGTCAATCAATTATATTCCTCTGGGACAAACCCTGGGTGCACTTCTGGGGGACAGGTGGGATGTGCTGGGTTTGGCTCCTTCCACCCTATGCAGTAGACATGGCCTCGCCAAGTCTGAATCTGCTAATGGACACGTCCAGCCTGCATACAGCATAAGCTGTTCTAAAAGCATCACCCTACCTGACTGACTCAAATGCCATTTCAGATGCTTTGAGCTGAGGAAGAAACCATGCTGAGCCCAATCGTTCCGCTGTGGGCAGCAGGGAAAAGCCATGGCCCAGGGCAAGGCAGGCACCCAGGGCAAGGCAGCCCAGCCTGCCGCAGCCTGCAGCCAAGCAGGAATCAGTGAGGACACAGCCCTGCAGTCCCTCTGTCTCTGCTCAGGACTCGCTGCTGCATCTGTGTCCTAAACTGCCGTGTTGAGATATGATGGTAAGTGCTGTCATGGCAACAAGAGGGCAAGTGCTCTGGGAGTGGTTAGGTGTTACAGTGATGGTGGTCTAACTGTAAGCTGCTGATAAGAAGGGGGAAGGGGGGGGGTGACCCCTTCCTCAGCCTGGCAGTGGTACCCTGACAGTGAGCTGCTACTGTTTGCTCAGAAACTACCCTGAGGCAGCTCTGCCAATAATTTAGTGACCTGAACCACAAACGAGAGAGCAGGACTGCAGAGCAGGATGCTTGAGATGCGGGAAAAGAAGGACTGTGCATCTGATGAGATCAGCTTACATATGTCAGCCCCCTCCAGGCTTTATGTTGTCCAGGGTCCAGTTCAAGTACAGCCTAAATAAAGGATGCTTAGCTAAGAAGCTTCCACTTTCAGGAATGTGTGCAGACTACAAGGGTCACTGCATGCATTCACAGATTCGGTCTGTGTTATGTTTATGGCATAACACTACAGTACCAACTGTTCAGCTTGCAGGCCAGATGACCTTGTATGTTCTCAGCCAACTGCTGTTTCCTGAGGATTTACCTTCTAGCAGTCACTGTTGAGTTTGATTTTTTTTGCCCCATCCAAGCATTCCTTTTCCTTCTGCAGCTGAAAATGCTCCTTAAAGCATTTCCAGAAGGGTGCTTGGGGTACATACCGTGTACTCTGTGCCATGCAAAGGCATTTTGTACTTTTCATTTGGGACATGTTGCCTCTGCAGCTGACAACAGCCTTCAGAAGAGTCACATTTACACATAGAAACTATGGGTTAAATCACTTCTAGGAACCATCGCACCCTTTGAAGTCCTGTAGTATCCACACACACCCCAAGCTCCATGATACCTGGCTTCTCAAAGCAGAGTATGGCTTCACAGAATCAAAGTACCACGAAACTGCTTATGGGCCTGTTTTCCGAAAGGTCAAGGCAGGAGAAAGGTTTTCCCGGCTCTTGTTTGGAGTAGCTTGTATCGCCTCGGCTTTGCCACGCATGAGCAGTGCTCCATTGAGCACTCATCCTGCCAGCAGCACGGTTGCCCTGGGCACTGTGTGTCTTGGCTGTGTGAGTGTGCACGCTCCTGTTCACGTATTCCCATGCCTTCAACCAACGCCCTCTTAGTCACTGTGGTTTTTCCTGCAGCAGCTCCTCGCTGCCCTGCCTGCACGTTCCAGCCAGCTCCAATTGTTCATCCAGACAATACTACACCTCCCAGCCTGCTCAGCTGTGAGGCACTGACTCCTTCCCCACAGGCACGATGGCCTTGACCTCCTGCCAGCCTAAGATGAAGGATGGGTTGGGTCTGGGCAGTCCCTGGGCTGGCCGAGAGCTGAAACCAGGTGCAGACACTGCCAGCTTCACAGTGGCTGGGAGCTGAGACACTGCTGGCATAGGGCAAACAAATACTTCCCATTTACAGAAAGTTCATGTCAGTGCAACGCCTTTCTTAGAGCAGCCCTAGTTCCCTGCTTGGGCAGCTGTCAGGAATTAGGTGGAGGAAGGTGGCCAATATATAAAAGTGCTTAAAGGCAGGAAGAGAAGTGAGGCCCTCACATCCATCTATTGTAAAGTTGCCACTTTAGCATCCTGAGCCCATGGGTGTTAAATGGGCTGTGCTTAGCTGAGTCATGGAAAAGAAGAGCAAAAACAAGCACAGGCAGCCGTGTCCCAGCTGGGGTGCCCTTGAGGACTTGCAGAAACAACTGCAAATCCTTCACAGCTGCATGTTCCTCCTCCCCCATTGCCAAGGGCTTGTTTCCTAGAGTTACCTACCTCTACCTTGGTCTGCCGCACTCACTTGCCCAGCCTGGTATTAAGCTGAGGATCAGGCTCATCAATAGAGTGCTATTGGTGATGTGCTTCGAGGGGTTGAGGGTTATTTGTTTCCCTCGAAGACGCATGGAGGCTTAGGCGTGGGAGGTAATTGCCTGCTCACTCAACCAAGCAGGGGACAGCTCAGCAAGTGTGCTTGCAGGAACTGGGGACTCTTCAGCTGCCTCGTTAGGCACGATTTAGCACAAAGACCTTGAATCCTCCTTTGCCCTCTAAAACATGAAGACAGGAACATAAAATACAGACCCAAAGAGCGTCCGTTTCTGCTTGCTGCCTGTCCATGTGAAGCGTTTCAGTTCTTCTGGAGCCAGCACCATCCCACTGTCTGCTTGATAATCCTTGGAAAAAGAAAATCCAATGCTATGAGATGTTAGCTGTAGAAAGTTGTATTTAAAACGGCCTCAATTCCTCTTTGGTCTGATTTGCACCCTTTGTTTGGTCATTTCTACTCCAACAGCTCTAGGAGGTGGTTGTCCAGTGCTGCTGGAGGTGCTGCAGTGCCCAGGTATTTAATGGTGCCTTCCCAAACCGTCCTTGCTTTGGGATGCAGCACACACATGTTGTTAAGGCAGATACAGAGTGGTAAAAGAAAAGTGTCTACACACAAGGCGAGGTTTTGGCCAGCTGGTAGTTTAACCTTGCAGGCACCACTCTGCCTTTCCCACCTCCCACCATGTAATGTGTACAACTGGGTCACTGAAAGCTTCCCCCAACCTCTCACTATGCCCAGCTCCATGGGGACAGTATGTGTGCCCCTTTAGTAGACACTTCTCCAGCTTGTCCACCTGGTAACAGGACTTGTTCCTACCTGGGACCTCTGAAGTGTGACCCCCAATTCTCATTTGTGTGCTACTATTCAGATGAAAACACAAATCCAAGGGATTTCAAGTGGTCCTCCCACACCAGTGAGACCCTGGCAGTGGCACCTTCCAGGCCTGCTGGCACTGGCCATTTCTTACCAGGGAAGGAGTGTTTGCAGCTCATGGCATGGTCTGCACGGATCTGCTGACCCTGATTAATAGGACAGTGGGATAATACAATGCTGCAAGCACAGCTAATCTCATGCCTCAAACCAATAGAGCTGATGAGGCAGTAAACCTCATCTTGATTCTCTCTGCATGAATCTGTCACACAAATAAGAAGAAATAAATGACATACCATTTGGCCCAGGAGTCACTTACATTCAATACAAGTGTTTCCTTGATGGGAAGCTCTTCAAATGTCTTTATGCGCTGGGGTGGTTTTATTTTGAAAGTGTTTATGTATCTGTCCAACAAGAAAAGCAGGGCAGTGTTTGGTGAGAGCGTGCAGTGCACAGGCAGGAAGCGCTGGGTATTCCTCTGTTTCTTTAAACAGTTTCCTAACTGTCATCTAGATAGTTTACACAAATGGAGCTGGTTAAGCAGACCCTACCCAAACTTCACTTCCCAGTCCTGGGATGCGCACAGCTGCCCCTCTCACAGTGCCTGAGCCCATGTGTGCCCCTTAAGTGGTAGATCTGATGTTTCCCTGTGCAGCGACATTCCAAAGTGCTGCCCCAGCCTAATGGGATCCCAGAGGTGGTGACTTAGTGGCTGGTGCGTTACTCAGGCCACATGGAGTATCTGACTGTTTCTCCTGTCCAGGACCAAAACAGGCTATGCAGCAAGCTACAATACCCAGCAAACCAACCCAGGCTTCTTCATCTTGCTTCTCTCACCTGACATTTTCAGTACTCCCACAATTTGAGCTTGTAACAGGAAAACTTCTGTTGCATAGAGGATCAGAGGCAGGGGGAAACCCACTTTCCTTCATAAATATCGTGTTGAGGGGTATGTAGTCTTTGCCATCCTAAATGGAAACAAGAAATTAACACGTTATTCCTGTGACCATGTGGCCAGTCACCCCCACCTTGGTGACAGCGCATGGCCATGATGTCGGTACCTGCTGGACGTTTGCTTGCAGCAGGTCACCCAGCTTTTTCACCAGCTCGGAGAACCGTGGTCTGTCGTTGGGATTGCTTCGCCAGCAGTCCAGCATGATCTGGTAGCTGTGAGGACAAAAGCTAAGTGAGCACATGGTGGAGTTATAGCTCACTTTGACCCAAGACAGCCCAGCCCTGAGAGCTTGACATTGACAGAGTTAACTCCTGCGCCTGCCTGATTTTCAAAGAGGCTCTCTAACATGAGGCCTCCTACTCAAAGTAAGAGTAAACTTTACACAAAAAAAGGCAAAAACCTTCCCGCAAGACACCGGGAAAACCACATCAAAAGAACGATTTGGCCAACGAGTCATACTTTCTATTTTATTCCTAATTAAGCATTAAACCTTTCCATTAAACATCTATTAACTGGCAGTGTTTAGGTTAAGGCATCCTAAGATGACTTATATGAATGTGTCACTTCCTCATATTTGTAAAGCTTTCCTTCCTGCAATAAAGTATGTGAAAGAGAAAAAAAAAGCTCTTATCTACTGTCACTATGATAATAAAATTAGCCAATGGGTAATATTCCCAGATAGGCATGGCTGGCTCGCATCCTCCTTCTTTCAGAGCTATTTTTTGGTAAGCGTTGCTATTTTGAGTCATGACGTTGCACTTGAATAGGCACCAAAGGCACATAACACGCACTTGATTTTGCCTCCAGAGATAAAATACCCTGGATGTGTTCATGCTCACACCATGAGGTGTGTGTTTGGGGTGCTGCATGTGCCTCCTGGGCAGAGCGCTCCATTTCACTCCCAGGGTAGAGGCACTGCAGACCCAGGGACTCACTTGGACTCCCCCCAAGCCTCCAAAACGCTGTCTGCCTAAGGCAGGGCACCAGGAAGTGACAGCCGATGTCATGGTGGAAGGTCTCAAACAAACCCCACAGGGGACATGGGCTGGGAGGCTGCTGGTCCCTGTCACCTTCCTCTGCCATCTCCGGGAAAGGGTGGACCCTCGTCACCGGAGTGCTTGCGAGGACGCCTCCGCTGTCACTTCCGAAGTCAAGACGACGTTAGTAAAATGTCACATTCCTCCAGCACTTATCTGTGCGCACGTCAGTAAGTATTAAACCTGGAGAGGGAGGAACGACCTTCCTCCTCTGGGCTGCTCACTCAGGTCCCCTCAGAGCACAGCCCAGCTGGTACCCTGGGCTTGGGTCCATGTCCCTCTCCTACCCCACTGGAGGGCCAGGGACCCAAGGAATGGGGAATGCAAGAAGATGCTGATGACAACAACAAGATGTAAGGCAACGTCAGGTTGCTTTTCCTTATGTTGGCACAGAGTACTTTTTGTGGAGACTCGTGCATCATGGGCAAGGCAACCCCAGAGGGCAGCGGTACACAAGGCAAGCAGAGAAAAGCATCTTACATCTCCTCGCTCGCTTGCTCCGGGGCTCGCATTCTTGTGCCTTCTTTTAGTCTGCTGCAGAAATCCTCATCTATTTGGACTCCAGGGTAAGGAGAGGCACCTGAAGGAACCGTGGGAAGAACAGGGTCATACGTGCTTTGAGTGGGATGTGTAGGACCAGGGCTAGGTCACAGGTACACAGCTCAAACACTTGTGGCATGCAGCATCTGCTTGCAGAGCTCAGGGTCTGGCTCCTAGCAGCTGCCACAGGCAGGGAACTACTGCTGCTGGTGGTGCTCCAAGCCCTGATCCTTGGAGGGCAGGATCAAACCCAGCACTCTTGGTGGTGCTTACCTGGCCTGAATGCAAAAGATAAGATACGCATGAATTTGACTTGAAAAGTATCCGTCAAGTAAAGCCAGTTTGGATCACCTCAAATTCTAGTAAGCAGAGTAGTACCAAGCCCTAAACGCTCAAAACCACCTTGAAAATAATAAAATCATGTTTTTTAAATCAGATCACAGTTCATTATATTTCTAGCTTGGGTGTTTTTAAGATGAATCCTGATCATGCTGTTGGTCTTTTTTTCTCTGTAGACAAAAACAAATAAAATCAGGAAAAGGGAAAATGAAAGGAAGAAGAAAAAAAAAGACCTTTCAGAGTCAGTCACCAGGTTCAAGGAGCTGGGGCTTTAAGAAAAACATAGCAGGTATTATGGGTCTGACCATAAAATCACGGGACTTGGCAGGCTGACCAACAACACGTATTTAAACTAATAAATGATTGATTGTCCTGAGAATTGTATAGTATTGTTTCCTCTGCTGTTCGCCTCTTTTGTCAGCCTCAATGTTGAACCCAATTAAGATGCTTCTATTCTGATGGTCATTGTTGTTTCCACTCAGTGTACATCTTGTATCCTGCCTTTTCCACGTGAAAGAAAGGGAAGGCGGGGGGGGGGTTGGAAAGCTGCACTGGGTGTTAATTTCAGATTGCATGCTCTAGTTCATCCTGTGGCATCTGTGCAGATGCTTGCTCGCCTGCTGCATCCAGTGGCCGGGGTGAAGGGGGCTCTGTGTCTCTCCTGGGCTGGGGGGACCACCTGGTCTTAGGCTGGAAATGGGGGTGACACAGCCTGAGATGCGCAAAGACACACTCCTTGTGTTTTCAGCTCCCTTGCTTCCACAAGAGAGCTAAGAAGCTTTTGAGGGAGCACCCAGCCCATGGCACTTGGTGTCTCGAATGCTATCTTTGAGTAGTGGCACAAGAGGCGATGTGGTTGCCAGCCCTGGGCCACAGCTCTGTGTTAACCCAGAGGGTTCCACATTTAGTAAAAACATTTATATTTAGTAAAAACGCTTTAAAAATGGCCTGATTTTCCTGGTTTGCTCCATCAGGCAGGCAAAGCACTGCAATTGCTCTGGCCATGCTGCCCTGTCTCTACTGAGGCTTTCTGCAGAGAAAAAAGGAAGCTTAAGTTTTGCCCTAAGAAATACATGGTAAAGTTATGAAATAGCTGTGCTATCCATTAGTGCTTTCAGCCTGGAAACCAGCTTTCAGTGTCCTAACAAGCACCAGAATTTCCAGTTCACAGGGGTGTGATGCACACAGTTGTCCTTCTACCCACACACCTGATCTCTGCCTGATGTAGGTCTTTCTTGGCAGAAGACCTGGCAAAACCTCATTGAAAGTAATGGGTGTTCTTCCCCAGACTTAAGTCCCTGCCTCTGATTCCAGCTCCGGGGGGGGCAGTGTTAACGTACCCAAGGAAAATATCTCCCACAGCAAGACCCCGTAGGACCACACGTCGCTTTTTGTATTGTAGATTTTATCAAATATGGATTCTGGAGCCATCCACTTGAGCGGAAGTCGAGCCTGGAGTAGAAGGGACAAACCTGACTATTATTTTCAAAGCCTAAAAGAATTTAATCGTAGATGAATCAACTATATATTGTTATGTAAATAATTACCATTGAAGTAAGAACCTGTGGGATTTCCTTACAGGCAGTCAAGATAAACCCACACTCATTCACACACTTTCTTAACAAATTGTAGGAGTAAAGGTCTGTAAAAGTATGTTTGGCACGAAACACCAGACATTAGGAACCTGTGACCAGAGTGACTGGGTCTTTTCTGTATGGGGATGTGGGCATATTCAAGAGCAGGGGCCTCTTGCCAGCATCTAAGAGACAGGGGAGAAAACCCTACATCCAAGTGTAAATCATTCTGTGATAGTGTTGGAGATGTTCCCAGGGAAATATTCAGAGCCTGAATTGCAGGAGTGTACCAGCCACCTTGAAAGCCACCTCAGCTCAGCTTGTTAGGGGCTCCTGAGCAGTATCCAAGTTATGTTCACTTAGTTTCCAGGCTGATATGCAATGCTGTAAATCTTGGAAGCTATTTACAGAGGAGGGAATAGCTGGCAGGTGGGTGAGACCTGGAGACTGCATGACCCCAATTCGCAGACCAAATTCCCATGGCGTCAGTGGGCACAGGTACAGTTGCTGACCTAGGGTGGCAGGGGGCTTACTGCCTACTGTTTGCAGCAGAAGCACAAAAACCACCCAAGGGAGTAGGTGCTGGAGGCAGCGAGTCCAGCTCAGCAGCTTGAGGCAACACAAGCCATGGCTCTGGTGTGGGTGCACCAGGGGGCACGCACCTTGTTTTGGAGGGACTGGTTTCCTTGGAGGAAGTTTACTGAGTGAGGGGGTAATGCTGAGCCAGCCAAGAAACATGTCTAAAAGATATATGAAGAATTAACGGGGCAAAGCTGTGAAACAGTGAGAATGTACAAGCATTATGCCTGAGGGTAGAAATGCTTTCCAGATCTCCAACACATCTGGATAGCTCATCTTCACATAAAAACCACGACAGCTTTCAAGCTCTTAAGTTCAGGAAATGTGAACGTCTACAGGACATTTTGGTGGACAGTTTGAAATTATATGTTATAAACATTATAAACAAACAGCATCTTGACTTACATCTCCTTTTCTCACATAATCAGGATTCTTATAAATATCCCTTGCGAGGCCAAAATCACAGATCTTCACAACATTGTTCTCAGATAAAAGGATGTTTCTGGCTGCCAGGTCACGATGAATGCACTATAATAAAACAGTTTCACAATCAAGCTGCATTTCCTTAATCCTGCCCACAAATTTCCTGACTGTCTCCCGTATCCTTTAAAAAATTATTAGTATTATTTAAGAGATCAATATAATATTTTTGTAGGGAAGTTCACTGCAGTTTACATGAAGTTACAGTAAAAAAAGGTCTTTAAAAAACCCCCCAATATTCCTAAGTCCAGAAAGTGATACATTTTTAAGCCCCTTGACATTTGCAAGGAAAGCACTGATTCATTTGGAGCTCCCTACCTAATACACGTTGAAATAAAGAAATAAAAGCCCACCACACCCGAAAGATCTTGCCTGAATGAATGAGCTTGATCCACTGCCTTCAGCCATGATCCTGTGTTTATGAACTATGGACACTTGGATAAACACATTGTCATATTTATAAAGCCAAGAGCAAAATGGCTCTTCCTTCGGGAGCTCTCCCAAGGAAAGTGTCACTAAAATGTAGATCTGATTTCACCTCTGAATCCCATCCTTTTGCAGGGAAAAATCCTCACCTTTCTGGAGGAGAGGAACTCCATGCCTCTGGCCACCTGAAAGCTGTAAGAGATCAGGTCCTCCATAGTGAGGGGCAACTTGTACAGCTCGTCAGAGTCTGCAAAGGTGGAAAATGCTGTTTGTTACAAAGATCTCTCACAAGGCAGTTATTTCCCCCCTTTTTTCCTGACCCTGTTGCTCCCATGAATTCAGTGTTCACAGAATAGTATTTGAAGGTCAACTTACTGTCACTGGAAGCAAAAACAGTGCTTGCTTTACACCCCGCGCTTTGGACACTGCTGTGTTTTCCCCAAAGATAAGGAGCAGTCAGAAGAAACAATCACACATTTTCCTGTCAGATTTAGTAACCCTGGAAGTAATCTTTTTTTAAATCTTCTACCCTCTGGACATGACCCTGTGAGCGTCTCCCACGGATGTTTATTAGGGTGATAAATGATGAAAAAAAAAATGCAGGGATGCACAGTATGTTGTAAAAATATCACAGACCATGTAGGGACAGGAAGGAATTAATACCTACCCTCCTCGTCCTCCTCCGCATCACTCAGACTTTTATCTTCCTGGAACCCTGAGCTCGCGAAGCTTTCGCTGCTGGTGACACTGGCCAGCCTTTGTTTTTTGCCTCCCACTGGCTCAATGTCCTTTTTCTCTTTCATTGGCTCTCCTTGCAGAGAGGAGTCCTTCAAACAAACAGAGGAGAGGTGCTACATCAGAGCGACAGAGGGGGTGGGAGAGGAACCGAGTCAGACTTCTGTCGCCTTTCTGCCGGAGGAAAAGGCTGGTCCATGGCACGTGCAGTCACGTCTCCCATGGGTGTGGGCGTCCAGTACCACAGGCGGGGCTGGTTCCCATCCCCACAGGACTGAGACACGGTGGCTTGGGAGCACCAGCACATGATTCCGGGGCAGCCTGGGTGGTGATGATTTGCAGGGTCCATTGGTGGACATGTCTGCTGGGCTGTGGGTCATCTCAGCCTGAAATGAGACGTCTGAAAGGGCCTAAAAAGGATGAGTTCAGAAGCATATGCTCACAGTGCAGGTGTCCCAGACCTCTCAAGGAGTGTCAGCTTTTTGTCCCACACTGGTTAAGGCACCTGCCGCTGTTTCCCTGAGCAGTGCTTGGTGTGGGCCTGTAAGCTGCTCCAACAAGGAGCAAGGGCATTTGGTGCTTGAAATACAGCTGATGTTGGAAGCATCTGCCTCTCTTCCCCAGTGCTTTTATCCAATGCTTTCATGTTATGGCCAATTACAGTTTAATGTAACACGCAACACTGTTTGGAAAATACTTTCCCTCTGCAACCCAGAGAGCAGCCTAGCTGCCTGGCCATGCTCTTGCCCCCTCTTCTCTTTCCTTTTGTCCTGTGATCATCTATCTCCCTTGTGCACACTGGAGCAGAGCCAGGCTCCTTCCCTCCCTCACTCCTGATGGGTTACCTTCCCAAGGATGCTGGAGCACCAAGTCTGGGCAGGCTCCTCCCAGGGTAAATCCCGCATGGCCATGCTCCGCTGAGCATCCTACGCCAACAACAGAATTTTGGAGGAGGCAACTGCTGTGTCTCATGTAGAGTCCAACATGGACAGCCTTGGGAACAGAGATTCAGCCAAAGCCCTTTGGAGGGGGATATCCTCCCAAGTGTGCTTTCCTGCAGATCCCTCCCAGAATAAACCCTGAGATACTGCCGATCTTTTGGCACAGCTGAGCAGGGGTTTTGGGGACTGCTGTTCTGGGTCCAGGCCTTGAAATCCTTTGGGGGGATTTTGCTGAAAGTGCACAAGCAGGTTATAGTTGGCATACTTGGGTTCATGTTTGGAATAAGAAACATGCAGTAGGCTGTGGGATGTGAGGACAAGACTCTAATGTTCTTTCTTCTCTATAGCTCTTCTCACACAATAATGAGATCACTTGCAAATCTCTGAATATTAGGGTGTATGGTACATGAGCTTTAAACGGCATTCTCTTGGTTGTGTTCCCATCGATACTGAAATCAGTGGGCAAAACCACTTCCTTCGGCTTCGCTGACACCAGCCTGTGAAGTGACCCCAAGCTCACCAGGAATGGGTTTGTCAGCAGTGGGGCGAGAGCATGTGGGGACACTTTGGATAGGATTCACTTCCTCTTACTGTAGATGGTTCCTGCTGAATTACTCACAGCAGTCTCCTTGCACAGTCAGGGGATAGAAGTGAGTCCTTTCTAGGCACAATACACCCCACTCCAAGTATTAAGGTAGCTCAGGTGAACTGCACCCAAAAGCTGTTTCTCTCCTTTGGTAGAAGGGAGTCTAAGGAGACTAGCTCAGAAGCTGACATCTACATTACCAACACTTATATTAGGTAAGATGAGCCTTCCCAGAGGCATCTGTCTCCTCACCTTGTTAGGGCAGAAAAAGTTCCTCTTGCTCTTCAGGTAGTTTGATAAATTCCCATACTTGCAGTATTCAACAATCACCATCAGAGGCCCTGGGCAAAAGGAAAGTGCATTTTGACCAGTGTAAAGCAATGCAAGGTGGTGTCAATTTTGAGAAGAAAAGTCATGCCAGCAGCCCTACCCTGAGTCCAGAATAACTAACAACACGTCCTAATGACGTAGAAGGCTGCTTGAAGGGACACTGAACATGTCAGCAAAACAATACTGCTTCTGGAAATCAGGTAAGGGCCTAGAAGTTGGGTCATTAACCTGGGTCCTGAGGGACCCTCCATTTCCCCTTTGAGCAGTCTGTATTCAGACGGGAGTCCCTCAGCCCACACAACTAGAATAGGTGACATATCTAAAACAAATGATGGCTTGTACTGGCCCTTTAATTTTCTTAGTGGATTATCATGAAGGATTTGATAATGGTTCCCTTGTGATTAATTGTGGAGGGCCAGCAGCTGATACCACTTGTTCCCGGTCTTCCCAAGTCATGTTTAACTTGAGCTTGAGCAGTGAAGTGAAGGACAAGTGGCATGTTCTTAAATTTGCACTTCTCATCTAAATACTAAAAGAGAGTTTAAATAGAGAAAACGTTTAATCACTTCATTAAATGACTAAAATTCTCTTTTTCTCTTCCTCTTTTTTTTTTCACCAACCACGGGATGAGCTCAAATAATTCAAGTTAATAACTTGACCCCCAGATGAAAACCAGCACAGCGAACTGACTGTTATTGGGAGATGATCCAACCCCATTTCAGTGCAGTGCAGACTTTTTTACCTCCATTTTTTGTGCAGGCTCCCAACAAATTCACAATATTGAGATGATGACCAATGTGGATTAGGATCTTTAGCTCAGTCATCAGTGCTTTGTACTCACTTGCTGTGGCCCCTTCTGTAAATACAAAATATAGTCAATGTAAAATGGCAAGGCACTGGCCCTCCTGAGCTTTACCACTTCTTGCTACTTTCCGTTGAAAGAACCTCCATTACTGGATGTACTTCATGTGTTGATGTTCTTTGTCAATTCCTCCCTGCTCAGCATCCTCTTACTTGCAATAAAACCCATAGAAAGATTTAGGCACTCAACTTCCTCCCAGTAGATGCGGTTATATTTAGAACTGAGAGAATTTTTTTCACATGAATGGTTTTGTTGTTTCAGCCAAAAAATGAAAGAACAAATAAAAAGGGGTTTCAAGACTATATTTAACTCTGTCTAGAGTAGGTTTCGGCTGATCTGACTTCAGCTGTCTAAGGGTTATGTACTAGCCTGAGCTAACCAACATCTCAAGGAATGAATGGAAAGAGAAAAGCATTTCCAGAGGCTGCCATCAGTTTTAGCCGTCTATATAGGGAAGAGAGGAACCACCCCTGGGTGATGCTTGTGTGGTTCTGCTCATTACAGAGGAAGACTGGAGTATTAAGATAGATGAGGGAAGTAAACTTTAATTGGTTAAAGTTATTTAATTTTAATTTGTTAAGGTGGCCGCATCTCACCCTTATTAATTACAATCAGTATCAATAATAATACTAATAGTATAGTAACTATAATGATATAAGAAATCCCACAAGTAAACCCAAACATTTTATTTAGTGTTGAATGAAACTTTTAATACCCTCCAAGCAAATATTTTTCTGCAGAATTTTATTTTGGTAAGAAAGCAAGAAAAAACACACTGCTTCATGTAAATGCAAAAGGACTTTATCAAGAGTAAGAATAACAGTCCAGTAGAAAGAACCTAGAGCTAAGTCTTTAAAAGGCTTGGTTTCAGCATCTGAATGAAAACAGATTTTCTTGGTGTCCCCACACAAAACTTGCCAAGTACCTAGTGATCCACTATTCATCTGTATAGGTGGCAACACTTTCCCTCCACCTCATGGGAATTCTGTGAGGACGAAGCTTATAAATGACTGCAGAGTTCCTGGATAATCCAGGGAGGACACAAGCAATAGGGCAGATCGCCCGTAACTTCAGGTGCCCATAGTGAATATGCCTATAGAGAATCTAGTCACCACAGGCTCTCTTTGTTGTCAGCAGAGCAAAACAAGTGCTCAGCTCCCCAGGTGAACGGAGATTTCCCTTAGGATGGGATGGGCTGCTGTTTCTCACTACTGACTCAAATACAAGCATCTACCCTGTGTGAGCACACAAGAATTTCACCATGAAGACTTCTTGTAGCTGCTGTCTGCTCCCATCTATTCCAGGAGCAGCCCTTGCTGCCTGGATGGTGCTGGCTGGCACAAGAAGACTGCTGACATACATAAAGTGCTGAATCTGTCCAGACCACTCTGCCAGCACATACATCTGCATGTTGACAAGAAAACTCAGTTAACCAAGGGTCAGGCGATGGCCCAGGTGGCAGACTTGAAACCAGTGACACAGATGGCTATTGGCCCACTGCTGCAGAAGGTCTGGACAGGGACCAAAGCTTTAGTTCCTTCCCATTTTCCAGACACGCTTGCTGCAGGGTAGTTGCTCATTTGGCATTGGTCAAAAGGGTATTTCTGTGCTTCTGGAGCAAGAGTGAAAAGTTTGCAACCCTCTCAGCTGCAAACACCCTCCTTGGGGATGATCTGAAAGCATTTAATGTTATATTGCAGAACAAGCCTGTTAAGGACAATATGGCTTGCCCTACACAGAGTACAGCTGCCAGGTCATTACCAGCAAGAAATAGGAACTTTCAGGCTGAGTGTTGGAGAGACTGCGACTGAGAGTATCACACATGCCCCTCCAAAAGGCTGGACATAAAGTGTCAGATCTCCTGAAAACTGATAAGTAAGTAGGTGTGAAGCTAGAAGCTACTGGGTAAGAGGGATGTATTCAAACTGTGCCTGAACAGAGCCAACTGAGAGCATCAGGGATCCCAGCCTTATCAGCAGAGCAGGGGATGTGTCCTGGCAGAGGATGACACTGAAAAGGATTCAGGGATTAAGACAGATAAGTAATGCAGCATAAGATCCCAGGGCAATGCAAAATTATCCTTTAGATATATAAACAATGGAAAGCTAAATACACAGGAAGGGATGCCAAGGGAACTCAACCATGGCTGCTTCAGGCTATGACTGAATATCATCCTGCTGTTAACTTCCCAAGTGCCCTCTTCAAACTGATGAGGGTCTTTGTCCTTTCTGCTCCAGTGAGAAAAGTGGCAGTGAATAGCTGGAAGATGATTTCACTTAGGAAGAGCACTGGTGTATGAACCGTGCTGGCAAATCCATTACACAAGCTGGATGTCAGCATCCTAAGCACTATGTGATGAGCCTGCAGATGGTTCAAAGAGGACACACCTGCACAAGAGCTCCAAGATTTAAATTGCTCAGTCTGTTTAGCTTCATGAAGAAAAATAATTATATAATCTAATGGAGAAGGTTAGAATGAGATGCAAAAGTCAGACATGCAAATAGACATAGAATCATAGAATCATAGAGTCATAGAATAGTTAGGGCTGGAAAGGACCTTAAGATCACTAGCTCCAACCCTCCTGCCACGGGCAAGGATAACTCACACTAAACCATGTCACCCAAGGCTCTGCCCAACCTGGCCTTGAACACCACCAGGGATGGAGCATTCACAGCTTCGCTTGGCAACCTATTCCAGTGCCTCACCACCCTTACAGTAAAGACCTTCCTTCTTATATCCAATCTCAACTTCCCCTTTTTAAGTTTTAACCCATTACCCCTTGTCCTATCACTACAGTCCCTAATGAAGAGTCCCTCTCCAGCATCCTTGTAGGCCCCCTTCAGATACTGGAAGGCTGCTATGAGATCTCCACGAAGCCTTTTCTTCTCCAGGCTGAACAGCCTCAACTTTCTCAGCCTGTCTTCATACAGGATCTGTTTTTAATAGTGCATTGATTAATCATTGGAACAAATGACTGAGGAAAATATGAGAGCTTCTGTCCAAGTGTCTTCACATCAAGGAGGGTACCTTATGCTCCTGCCGAATTTTATTCACTGTGCTAAGCTTAGAGTCAGTCTAGTGTAATGGTACACTGTAGGGTATGAAGGAAACCTAATTGCTCCTTCCAATCCTACAAAAGTCACTCTTTCATTCTTTCTGGGATTTGAGGTAGGGGAACCAGAATGTTTCAAAAACATTAGGCACTCAGGTTCTCACTGCACCTGACACATCCTCCCATATCAGGTGACAATTTATCACCTCTTTTATTGTGAATGCGATTTTTATTTCGTAGTTTAGCCATTTCACTCGTGTGGATAACCAAAACTTGGTGTGCACATTTTGGAGGCTTCAGAGGATTATTGATGGGAGGACAACATCACACACTCTTGCTTACAGCAGAATCATATTAACAGTAGGACACTATATAAAGCAAAAATTTTTTCCAGCCCAGCTTTGCAGTAGATACCTTTCAGCATTTTCACAGCAACTATTCTGCATGTTGGTGATTTCTTAATTCCAAAAGCAGATGCTTGTACCACCTTTCCAAAAGCTCCATGTCCAAGAGACTTTCCTGTAAAGAAAATTAATTGGAGAGATACATGCTGTTAAAAAAGAAACCTTGATAGCAAATGGCTTCATAAATAATTAATTGAAAAATATGCTTTACAAGGAGTCCTACGTCTGTATTTTCAACATAGAGGTTTTTTAGGACTGGGTATTTTGTTGCTGTTTGGTTGGTTTTAGTTTTCTTAAGAGTAAGCAGACAAACCATTCCCTCCAGTGTCACCGGAGGGAATAAGTGATATGCTTGAAAATGATGCTAAAAGAATGCAACCATTTGGTAGACATACCCCGGCTTCTGAACCAGTTTTTAAAGTCTAGCTGCCAGAGCAAGGTTTGTTGGTTTTGCCCTGAGCACACTGCACCATGCAGCAGGCTAGCACGCTGCTAGTTATATCCTCTGTAACACAGGGCCTCCGCCTGAACTCACACACACACTAAGATGCAGCTTGCTGCAGGCTTTGGTAATTTTTACAAGTTAAATTCATCCATCTCAAACAAGGCACCTTAAAATTATTTTCATTCCAGGGAGGCAGCAACAGCTTTGCGTTGAAACCCCTGGAGTGCATGCACAACCTGCAGATGCCTCTCCATAGCACACCCTTGCGGGTTGAGATTATTGAGTGGTGAGAAGCTGTAAATCTGTGCAAATGAGACCTTTACATTTGTGAAACGAGGTCTGGGGGGATTCAGTGAGTGGGGACTTGGAGTGACAAATGATGGGTTTTATCACAGTGGGTATGATGCTTCCAGGTGTCCAAGGGCAGATATCTGTGCTGGATTATCATTATGCTGTGACTGAGCAGACCCCACGACAAGCACTCAGAGGTCCTTGAGAGAAATCAGTGGGCATGGATAAAATTCTTCAGCAGTAGAAGCTGAGCATCCTTCTGTTCAGAACCAGGCAAGATTCCAAGGGTACAGTCATAACTTTTCTAAAGTTCATGACATTTTATGTCAATCTTATGATCTCCACAGCCTCCTTCATGATTTATTAGTGTTTGAAGCAGGGAGTATTGACTACCTCTTTGACACTGTGCTCACGTAGACAGGCCTGGCTGCCTCTGCCCTTCTCAAGTGTCTGACAGAGTTTTGATCAGAGAGATCTAGTCATGATACCAGCTGGCAGTAGATTTTATATCTTAGTAACTATTTTCAGGTTGTATTTGTGCTTTACCTTAATCAGAAGCCAAGCACCTAAGTGTCTAGCAAAAGTACAGCAGCAGGCTTTGTGGTGTAGAGAAGAGCAGAAAATAAAGGCCAGCTTTTCATATAAAAGCAAAGGATAACATGTGCCATATATTTATTTTCCAGATACGGTCATGTGACCTAGCCATCTCCATAGGTTAATTCGCTTTTCCTATGATAGACATCTGTTTGACTAGCTTTCACTTGAACATCTAATGTGTTGATGCCTAAGTGCGAGATGAATCCCATCCAGACACTTACAAGCAGAGAAAAACTTCTGTCAGTTCTAAATTAAATAGATATTCTCTTTTATATGTGTATCACATTTCTAATCTGTAATTCTCAGTATGTCTGTCAGTAGAAGCAAAAAGCATATGTTATCAAAACATGACATGAAATATGCTACCACCCCCCCCCCCCCCAAAATTTATTTCCCTCCTAGATGTACAGAAGTGTGTCATTTTTTACTCTAAATAAAAACCATGAAGAACTTAATCAACTGACTGAGTCTTGGCTTGTGAGGGGCTTAGTGTTCGACGCACAAGTACAGGTATATGGTATATGTCTTTGAAAATCCAGTCACCTTTTTCAGTTGCTTCATTCAGCAGAGGTATAAGGGAAGCAATGTTAAGACTAAGGTCTCCGTTATCTTGGTGAATTAATGTTTTTGGCCTTAATATATTGACTGCTCATGATTTCTACAAGATTGAAATTACAGCCTGAGGTCCTATAAAACCCATCCTACCTTTGTTTAGTCTGTAGCTTTAGTCTGTTTCCATCACTGTTAACTTACTTCCCACATCAAGATAACCTACTTAGTCGCCACTTTGAAAACATACCAGTTAGCTCATAGAGCTACACAGAGCTGCTAACTTTTCATAAAGGAGAATAAGCACTGGCAAAAACACTTCCTTCTCCAAACAACAGCTGCAATTTAGTGGGAAACTGTATTAATATTTGATGTATCAGTCTTTGTTGCTCCACTATTGTTTGTACCATGATAAATGTTAGCACAGAATAAGGCTGCTTTAACTTTGCAGTGTGTAGATCAAACTTCACAGTTTAGTATGCAGATTGTGGCTATGATTGCTCTTGCAATGGACAACAAAGTATTAAATGGAGCAACTAAACTGTGGAATATTAAGTTGCCCAATCATCTGAGCTGTCAACTTGTCACAGACTTCATACAGCAACACTGGCCGTGTTTTGGGTAGCACTCAGGTATGAAATGTATGAAAAGACGAAGGAAGCAAAGTGCTCTACTTAAATTTTCTGTGCTTGACTCTGGTTTCCTGGTGCAACTCAGAAGTCATTATGGTGAGCATACTCTTCAATCAAGGAGTTTTGGATCAGGAGGTTTCCCCTTCAGCCCCATTTTAGCAAAGTCCTTCAAGCGCGTGAGGTACTGGACTGGGGCATCTGCAAAAAGCACTTGCAGACACTTCTCTCCATGTCTGTGTGAAGGCGGAGGCCCAATGGTGTGCTTGTTTCTCAGGTCCTTTGCTGCAGTTTTAATCATCTGTGTTTTCCCCATATGTGGCTTCATATTTTCCATTATGCTATGTACAACAGCTCTGACATAAAGGAGAATAGAAAGTGCTCTGCTCAGTGCCAGCGCTGCGGGCTTGCAGTGCACAGGAGGGAGCAGGGCTCAGGAAGCTGTCTACTGCCAGTGTGTCTGACATTGCACTGGAGCCATGTGGCAGTGCTCCCTTGAGACCTTGCAAGTGTCTCACAGTGTCAGCAGTGTGTGACCTCTCACAGATTAGGAAGGTCAAGGCCAAGAGTCAGGTGAGAAATGCGTGATGGACTGCAGTGTTATTGACGACCACATTGACAGTGATTTATAGCACTGCAGTTTTCTACCTAATGAAAAGATGACATTTTGCTCTCAGTCAGACTAATCTATACTCAATATTAATTATCCTGACTTCAGTGGTGCCCATGTGAAATTTACTGTAGCTCTTATAGATGAAGGGGGAGCCCTATTATACAAGCATTGCATCACAGCCGTGGGCTGTATGTATGTGTGTTGGAGGAACACAGAGCAAAGGAGATGTGGGCTGAAAAGAGACCTATCTGCAAAACTTACAATAAATATGTATCCTGGAGGACAAGTAGGTGGGAAGAGAAAACCACACATATCTGATACTGGAAGGGGTTGACTTTCTAAGTAAAAATATTTTTAAAAAACCATAGAAGCGCATTTTGTGTTTGTGAGACACTAATCCTCAGAGAGTGCCAAGGTTACTCAAAGGCTGAGCCAGCTGCCATGGAGGCAGGACTTGCACTGAGCTAATCTAGCGTACTGCACATACCCAAGGTCTCTGAATCTGGTTCTCATTCACTGTCAGCATTCTTTGTTTGTTTACACCAGTTCTTCCACTTTTAACTCATTCTCTGCTCACCATTCCTCACCTTCAGATTCCAAAACCACTAAGGCTGCAAGACGTGTTTTTTTCCTTGGTGTTTACATTCCATTTCTGCTTGATTCTTTCCATGGATCTTGCACACAAATAAAGCATTGCATAAAACAGTGACCACATTGTCAGCACATCAGGTTCTTGGTCCATCATTGTAAGAAAACTATTTGAAGACTGAAGACACTCCAGCACAAGGTTCCAGCATTCCCAGAATTGTGTATGACAATTATAAATTGCTAGCAATGTACTTCAGCTGTGCTTGTCCCCATCTGCTCACCTCGTGACTTCTAGTAGGCAAATGAAGTGTGATCCCAACTGTATGCATGTTTAAGTCACCTGTCCCTCACCCCTGGAGGACAGAAGGAATCTGTCATAGCTCCTAGCTAAAATGCAGGGATTTTCTAGACCTTCCTGTAGGACAAATGTAATGCGTGCCTGAAAGAAAAAACAGCACTACAGCAACAGGCTGAGCTTATCACTGATATTTTAATGTTGACCCCCTTGCCAAAATCTGTGTGGTTTCTGGAGGGATTCCTCAACTTCAGAACCTGGTCCCTACCCTTCTGCCCTCAGCAGCCTCACATTAGGCTAAGCAAGTAAAGAATGCTCGCAAACCCATGCCTTACACTGGGAATCTGTAGGCAAGATAGCTGTTAAGTTCAAAGTTTCTGTGGATACGTATTTATTTATTTATGAGTGGGCTCATGTGTCACATTCTTGCACTTTATGGTGCACTGACAAGAATGTTTATATTTCTGCAGCACGGACGGAAAACAGGGGGATTGCGCTGGAGAGAGGAGGAAAAGGAGGAGCAGGCTGGGGTACAGGGTGGACTGTAAGGACTTGTTTCTGCATAGGCTCATTTTCCAAATGAGTACATAACAAGGTTACAAGGGAAGAAAATTGCAGTAAATGCCAAAGGTCAGGCTCCTGAATATGGAGAGAGAAGCTTCCAAGTCAGCGGTCTGATTTGGAAGCCTTTGGTTGCCCTGGTTTTATGTTATGTTTAAAGTAAATCAATCTGCAAAAATTAGAGTGCAGCATTCTTGTCCACATTCTCTTCCTATGACAAGGTGACTCACTTGGTGGATGAGGGAAAGGCTGTGGATGTTGTCTACCTAGACTTTAGTAAAGCCATTAACAGCATTTCCCACAATATCCTGGCTGTTCATGGCTTAGATAGGTGTACTCTTCACTGGGTAAAACACTGTCTGGATGGCTGAGCCCAAAGAGTGGTGGTGAATGGAATTAAATCCAGCTTGTGGCCAGTCACAAGCGGTGTTCCCCGGGGCTCAGTATTGAGGCCAGTTTTGTTTTATGTCTTTATCAATGATCTGGATGAGAAGATCAAGTGCACCTTCAGCAAGTTTGTAGACAACACCAAGTTGTCTGGGAGTGTTGATCCGTTGGGGTGTAGGAAGGCTCTGCTGAGGGATCTGGACAGGCTGGATCGATGAGCCAAGGCTAATGGTATGAGGTTCAACAAGGTAAAGTTCTGGGTCCACAACAACCCCATGTTTGGGGAAGACTTCCTGGAAAGCCGCTTGGCAGAAAAGGACATGGAGATGCTGATCGACAGAGCTGAACATAAGCCAGCTTGTGCCCAGGCAGCCAAAAAGGCCAATGGCATCCTGGCCTGTATCAGACATAGTGTGGCAGCAGGACCAGGGCAGTGATCATCCCCCTGTACTGGACACTGGTGAGGCTGCACCTTGGATCCTGTGTTCAGTTCTGGGCCCCTACTACAAGAGAGATATTGAGGTGCTGAAGCAGGTTCAGAAAAGGGCAACAAAGCTGGTGAAGGGTCTGGAGAGCAGGTCCTATGAGGAGCAGCTGAGGGAACTGGGGTTGTTTAGTCTGGAGAAAAGAAGGCTCGGGGGGACTTTATTGCTCTTTACAACTACCTGAAAGGAGGTTGCAGTGAGGTGGAGATTGATCTCTTCTCCAAATTATCAACTTAAAGAAGAGGAAATGGCCTCAGGTTGGTCCACGGGCAGTTTAGATTGGGTGTTAGGAAAAATTTCTTCACCAAAATGGTTGCCAAGCACTGGGACAGGCTGCCCAGGGAAGTGGTGGAGTCACCATCTCTGGAGGTACTTAGAAGATGTGTAGATATGGTGCTTAGGGACATGGCTTAAAGGTGAACTTGGCAGTGCTAGGTTAACGATTGGATTTGGTGGTCTTAAAGGTCTTTTCCAACCTAAATTATTCCATGATTCTATTTTTGTTTTTCTAGCTGGTGTCAAAATATACATATGGAAAGTCAGGTAGACAGAGTCAGTCAGTCCTAATTGCTGTAATTCAGCCATGGGCCAGGGCACTTGATATGAAATAGCACACAACAAACTTGGCAGTACATTGTGCTGCAGGTCTAAAACACACCCAGTTCCTCTTTACCTATAGTTACAGGTAAATCTTGTTCAATCACTATAAACCCAAGTGAAGTATGCCAATATTACCTAGTTTAAGCCTTTCCCTTGCAATTTCCCACTTGCTGGCATCATAAGGCAGGCGCTCACATTGCTCATCTAGTGGAACTTCGTCAGGATCCATTATGATTGACAGATAATGGTTGGTCTTCATTTTGGAGGAATAAGGCTAGAAAATAAAGAACATTGTAAAATGAAAAAGAGGATAAGGGTATCTGTCAGCATCTTCTGGACAGTTAATTCTGTCCATGGGGCTGTGTGTTTCATAGCTCAGTAGATGGCTTGGTTAAGCTCCTTTGGCTTTTTTATAAATTGCAAGAGTTTTTATGTAGAAGAAACTCCTTCCTCTAGGTTTCCTCCTATGTGGCATATCAGTTTCTTCAATGAAATCCATGTGGGTCTGTATCAACATATGGTGTTATGATACAGACCTTCTGCACAGTCAAGAGAAATATTTTCAGCAAATGTCTAAACATTGCTGATAAAAATAACTTTCCTTCATGATTGTGCAAAACAAGAAGTGACCGTATGCAACACATGGGACTCAACTGCCTGTGTTTATTTTTTCCATAAACCCGGCAAAGACAGGTCATAGGTGGTTACAAGTTGTGCAAGACCAGTCATCAGGAGACCAGACATTATACATTTCAGAAATGGTTTACAAATATCCAGGATTTTTTATTGTGTTGGTGGAAGTGTTCAAGACCAGGTTGCATGGGGCTCTGGGCAACATGGTCTAGTGGAAGGTGTCCTTGCCTGGGCAGGGGGATTGGAACTACATGATCATCATGGTCCCTTCCAACCCAAACCATTCTATGATTCTGTAATTCCATGAAATTATTTGAGTGTGAGGAAATTCATGAGCACTCAAGCTCAAACACATAATTTCAAATTAATTTGCCAGAAGTTCAGTTTCTAATGAGCAAATGGGTAATCTACTTCACACGAGAAATGTGAGGAAAAATGAATCTAGTAGCAAAGTTTTCTGCAGTCCATTCATTTTGAAACATTCAAACCTTCAAAGAAGTGCATTCACATGTAGATAAGGCCTTTAGTGACATGGTTTAGTGGTGGGTTTGGCAGTCCTTGTACAAAGATTGGGCTTGGTGATCTTAAAGGTCTTTTCCAACCTAGATGATTCTGATTCTGTCATTCTAATCCACTGGAATATTCTTGACACAGGAGTACTTATATTTCTATAGAAAAGGTCTGATGTTTGTTCTAATTTCCTGGCTATTAGTTGGAATAATGGAAAATCTGTTGAACTAAGCCTCTTTGTGTTGCTTTTCCTAAACTCCTGGAAACAGCACATGAGCACAGACAAAACCACACACATATACCAACATATTGTTTTCTTGTTGCCTCCTGCTACTTTCAACTTTCCTTCTCTACAGCTTGGAAATATACCCCCAATACATGTGTTTCTAGACATTACTTTGAGAAGGATATTACTAGCTGTGTATATTTTGGTTACAAACACAACTAGACTAAAATGACAGTAGCTAATAGCTGCTGTTTTAGTTGCCATTCACCATCCCAAATAACCAGAAAGTTTGTCCCAAGGTGGATTGCACTGATGCTTGGGGAAAAGTCACTCGGCATAAATCATGGCTTCAAACCACCCACTGATCCTGGACAGGACATGGGTAAGTGGGATATGGATAGAAACAAAGGCACATTTGGTGCTCCAAAAAGAGCATTTCTCGATAGAGATGTGTACCAGACTGTTTCTACTAGTCACTTGAGAAAACCTTTGAAGTGAATCCATCCCAGAAAAAAGCAATAGGGGAGTGGGAAGGTGCTGAGAGCTTCCTACAGTTCTTTCTTGAGGTGCACTGAATACCAAATCATTTGTCCCAGTATGTGTAACAGACAGACTCTAAGAAAATTCTCTCAGAAGCACACAAGTATCTTTTTTCATTGTGGTAATGTAATTCAGAGCTAATTGCAGACATAAATCCTTGAGAGTAAGGGTTGGTAACATAAACATGCAGAAGACCATAAGCACAGGCCAACATTACCTGGAGAGACTCATCTGGAAAGAAGTCTTCACATGTCATCAAGTTTCTTTTTCTACAGCAACAATGATTATTTTAATAATCTTTTAACAATCTAACAAGTGAATGTCAAGTTTTGATGTCATAACAAATAAAATATCTGCAACCCTTTGCTACATTTGAAACCTACATTTTCCAAGGGTTTTCAGTCATGTTTTGAATTGCTTCATCATTACTGGTATGCAGTCAGAACATGCTTTGTCATTTCTCTTATAGTTACAAAGTTTCTCTATATCTTCAGTTGACCTCTACTTTTCTTTCTCCCTAAACTCCCATGCATTTCTCCTTATGGAAGTCTGTGGCAATAGGAAGGCAGGCAGAATAGCTGCTGCTGTACTGCCCTGGTTTGGAGGTCTGGTCCTGTTTTCCCATAGTCAAGAGAAGTTCTCAGTGTTCAATCTAAGATACATACAGCCTCTCAGTGCAGGTTGGGATAAAATGGTCTGGCAGGCTGCAGTCAGCCTTTAGCAATCGGCAGGGAGCTCGGCCAGGTGGAACATGCTCAGCTGTGGTGGCTGTGAGCTGATGCCTGTGCCACTGCACTGTGGTACCTCTCATGCTGGGTGAAGGAGGGCAGCTAGGCTCAGCTCTGGTGTGGAGTGGGGACAGGGGGATGTGCAGCCTTTCCTTATGTCCTGCAATGCACCCCATCTCCCCAGTACTCCCTTCCCTCAAATCCATCTGCTCTGGAAAATTCTATGAGATCTTTCTGCATTACTGAGGTTCTGAATTTTCTGCTTATGAGAGCTGCTGTGCTTTAACCTGCACACACCAACCGAGCAATGCCGACATGGTGCTGTCAGCAAAAAGGGGCTTTAAACCATCACCATCAGCTTTGGACAAGAAGGAGGAGCAGCTGCAAGGGCACTTAACATTATCATTCTGATATAGGGTCATATCCCTAGAAGCTGCACCACCAAAACCACTTCAGCAAAATATCACTTTGGAAGTGATGTAATTATACCAGACACTATGTGCAAACCAGACCTCGTCGTGCTCTGTGAAGATCTGTCATTCCCACTCACTCAGATCTTCAAAGACATTAAGATGCCAAACCCCCACATCTTTTAAGGGAATGGGGATGCCTTTGGTGGGAGTCAGGCACCCAAATGCTTATGAGACTCAGAGTCTTGTCGCCACCCAGGCTCTGCTTTATGGCTTACTCATACTCAGCCTTGTGAGTTACAGTTCCCTGAACACTCATCAGCAGCCTGGTGATTGCACTGGGAACAAGGGTGGAACCGGATTATTCTTTTCATTAGACTCAGCAATCCCAGTGTCCTGGGGTTAGGATTTTCTAACATGAGCAAAGGGCTGGTAAGGAGAGGCAGGAGCCACTGGGAGCTCCTTGTCTATTCTTACCCTCTTCAGCTTGCGAATGAAGAGGGTCAACAGGAGCCAAAAGAGCGTTGCAGCCACACAGGTACAGGTCAGGGTTATCAGCTCCAGGTTTGACCTCTCCGATGCGCCTGGGAAAATCAAGTGGCAAACATTTTAGAAAATGACCTGCACAGCAAGGGCACTTTATGTTTCTTTGCCATGAAAATTAAATACCAGGAAGGACCAGCTTCTTTTCAATGGGGTATTAATCTCTGTTTGGACTGGCTTGCAGACCCTGGGAAAAAATATGGTCTCCCCAGCAAAGCTGTTGCACTGAATACAGAAAAACGGCATTTGATCCAGCTGTAATTTTTTCTGTGAAAAGTCAGCTCTTCTCTCAGGTGCAGGAGGTGAAGTATCCAGGCTGAGGATGGCCACTCAGATAATAATTTCCTTTAGAGCTGTAAATTCAGCTGCAGGGTATTTTTAGCCAGACTTTCTCTGTGAGCATGTGTGTGGGCTTCTGTACGCAGTTTCAAGCTTCTCGCCACCCACAACTGCAAAACCCATTTGGCCAAGCCCACAGCCAACAGAGGAGCAGAGGTCTTGAAAGCACTCACTCCCTGGCAGCCTTGGGAGGGGATGGGGATGCGAGGAGGGAACAGCTCTGCTGGCCCTTCCTGGGGGGAATGCTGTGGTGTGAGAGCTGCTGCTAACGTGTAGGAGAAGCTCCAGGGAAGGCTTGTGCTGACGTAGACATCAGTGAATCCAGGTGTGATCCAGGACACGCTGCAGTGCTGCTGCTTGGGTTTGCTGCTCGGGATGTTTGGTGGCTTTACTCAGGCACTCTGCCTGCTGTGTCCCAGCTCAGCGAGCTCTTCTGTGCTAATGGCTGAGCACTGAAGCCCACACCTCCGCCCCAGAAGCCCTCGCTAGAAACCTTGATGGGGGAGAGCACACTGCCAGGATCTCTGAAGGAACATGGAACCCTCTCCTTCCCCAGCAGCACCTATCAGAACCCAGCTGGCAGGGAGCAGGGAGAGCTCTCCAAACCAGGGAACAGATTAAGCACAGAAAATGGAAAACAAGAACAACAACTGAAAACAGAGCAGCAGAGAGCATGAGCATTAGAAACCCAGAGAGTATTCGAGCCCACAAAAAAGTAAAAATGAAATTAATTTCAGACTGCTGTTTAGGGACTCATAAAATGGTTTCAGAGCAGTCAGTTTTGCAAATCCTGTGATTGTGTCAAAATACCACACTTCCCACAATATGTTTTCCATCTGATTGGTAAAATATGCAAAAATAAAACCCTTCATGCTCTGCCTCTTATTCTGATACACCCTCCACAGAGAGAAAATGAGACGACAAGAAAGAGTAACTTTGAACATGATTTCACAGTAGTTTTGTCAACAGCACTTGCAGCAGTTTCAGACCCCAAGCAGCTCAGTGTTACTTCTGACACATGAAAAAGGGATGATTGATGCCTCATTGGTGGGTTTACCGCATAATCCAGAGGGATGTGCTGCCTGGCTTCAAGCAAGGTTACAGAGCTTTGTTCAGAGGTTGAATTGCTTCCTGTAGCTGCAGCTTAACTAGCACAATATCTTTCCTCTCTAAAGGTGATAATCAGATTTGCATTCATGCCCTATGTCTAAGATTCCTCTGTCATGTCCATTCTGGAGCTTTGAGAATAAAGCTCACAGAAGAAAAATATGACTGCAACTACAAATGGAGACATAATCTATTTCTTCAAAATACCAAGAGTGTTAATTTTTCACAAGTATTTTTTAAAAGGCTTGATTTAGGTATGAGACATAGTGATGACAGAAATGGTACAGCCTAATGCAGCTTGCCTACCCTCTGACATCAGCCTTTCCTTTTACATATGGATGCCCTGCTCTTGCTCCTGAGAAGCACCCATGCAGATGGTGAGTAATAGTTTCTGACATCTATTCACCAAAACCTAGAGGGGCTGAAGGTTCATTTGTTGCTGCTGCTCCATATGGCAGGACTCAGAACACCCTTGAAGCACAGAAGAGCCAGTCCTGGGGTGGAAGACAGCAACTCTTTAACCACTACCCTATGCTACCGAGGAGTTATTGAAAGAAGCAAATGTGCTGTCTTTGAAAAGTCCAAGCTAAATTAGGCAACCAGAAAGCATTTCTTCAGTCTGGGTTTGGGCTTGGTTATCAAACACCAGATATGGTGTTTCCCACCACCTCCTCTTAGAGAAACTGATGTATTACGGCCAAGACAGGTGGTCCATGTAGTGGGTGGGGAACTGGCTGATCAGCTGCACCCAGAGGATGGTGATAAATAGCTCCTTTTCCAACTAATGACCTGTCACTAATGGGGTCCTCCAAGGATCAGGGTTGGGCCCAACATTGCTTAGTATCTTCATGAGTGACCTGGAAGATGGGATCAAGTGTACCCTGATGAAGTTTGCTGATGATACCAAACTGAGAGGGGAAGTGGACACTTTGGAAGGGAGAGCCACCCTGCAGGATGACCTGGCTAGGATGAATGAGTGGGCCAACAGAAACATTACAGAATTCAACAACGACAAGTGCAAGGTCTTGCACCTGGGAAAACACAATCTAAGAGTGCAGCACAGGCTGCAATCTACCCAGCTGGGGAGCAGCTCTGTGGAAAGGGACCTGGGGGTCCTGGTGGACACGAAGCCCAATGTGAGTGAAGAGTGTGCTGCTGTGACAAAGAAAGTCAACAGGATGCTGGGTTAAGTTAACAAAGGCATCTCCAGCAGGGATAAAGATGTAATTATCCCACTCTACCCCTTACTTGTCCAGCCACACCTGGAATACTGTGCTCAGTTTTGGTCCCAGCTATACAAAAAGCATGTGAACAGGCTGGGGAGGGTCCAGATTGGAGCCACAGAGATGATCGAAGAACTGCTGTATGAGGAAAGGCTGAGAGAATCGGATTTGTTCAGCCTTGAGAAAAGAAGGCTTAGGGGAGACCCTATTTCCGTGTTCCAGTATTTAATGTGTGGCTACAAAGATGAAGACTCCCTTTTTACAGGGAGTCACATGGAAAAGATGATGGGTAGTGGGTATGAGCTCTTCCTGGGGAAATTCCTATTGGACACAAGTGGAAAAATTTCCACAGTGAGAAAATCAGCCATTGGAATAAGTTCCCCAGGAAAGTGGTGGATTCTCCAACGCTGGATGCTTTGAAGATTCAGCTGGACAAGGTGCTGGGACATCTTGTCTAGACGGTGTTTTTACCAAGAAAGGTTGGAGCAGATAATGCTTGATGTTCCTTCCACTCTGGTGTTCTATGATTCCATGATTCTGTGATTCTCTGACTCCTAGTCTTGTTAAAAGCCTTGCAGCCAGAGCTAACTGAGTGCCTCTCAGCTGGGTATGGAAAGTTTTGATTTGAGGCAGAACAGGCTGGAACACTCAGAAGAGGTCAGGATTAACAGAGCTTGAAGAAGCTGTACACAGCTGTAAATCTCTTTATATGCCAAATAGCCCAAGATTTCTGGCTCCACCTTACACCCTTCCCAGACTTTTACCCACCAGCTACCTCATTACACACAGACTTTAGCCCATGTGCAATTCTGTCCCATCTGCCTGACCTGCTGCGGCAAGTGGAAGCCTCCTTCCTGTTCCAGAGCCCCTCCGAAATCCTCCCACTCCATCCTGTGTCTCTGCGGTGCTGCAGAAAGGCAAGGAGGGAGCAAGTGAAGAAGTGCCACTAACAGCATCTTGTCTCTCTCAGCAGTAACAGGAGCCACCAGGACCATGCAGCCATGTGGGGATGAGAACCTGAACTACTGTGTTGACCCCTCCAGGTATGAGATCAATGGTTGGGCTGGCATGGGCTCTGTCATTAGGATTTCAGCTCTGAACATCAAAGTGCAGCTCAGTTGTCAAGGGAAAAAGCAATGCCTGGGACAGCAACTCTACTCTGCTGCACACAAAGCATCCCTCATCCTTACACCAATGTGATTTACCCTGCTTAATCCATGTGATCCCATGGTCACGGCAGTGCAGCACTGGAGTGGGTGCTCAGAGATGCTGAGGAATTTCATGGCAAATCATCTACTCAGAGAGCAGACTTGAAGAAGAAGAGCTGCCAGAGAAAGCCTGTGTTCCCTCCATGCCCAGCAGCTTGTGTACCATGGCCTTTAGGGACACGCTTCCCTCCATCTGCTGGGTGCTCTGGCAGTCATTTACTATTCTGGTTCTATCTTTGCAGATTTGCTGCCTCTTCAGTTCCTTAGCCAAAAGCAAGCAGACAGCTTGCTCTGACATGTCCACAAACGCATCCCCTCTTCTTCCCAGACAGCCCAGCAGCATGGCTTCCAAACCAAACATGGGCTGTGATTATTTAAAGACGGCCCTTTGATTCCACCTTCCATTCATCCATCTCGGATACAAAAATAACACATTGTTTTATCTGTGCGTATAAGAATGTTTTTTCAGAGGAAATAAAGAGAGCAGACGTTTCCTTCCTGACTTATTCACAAACTACTCTTCCAATCTGCTAAACATGGCCATCAACATGAGGTGTTACTCTACTCCCTTTGATCTGCAGCCCCGTGCTCCGAGAGCCCCTGGGATGGAGGGAAGGTTTGGTGCTCATGGTGACAGGGTCTACACTTCTCAGAAAGACAAGCAAGTGGCAAAGCCTAGAGAGAGCCTCACGTTTAAACCCTGACCTTTTCCAGGCTCAGGGATGGGGTGAGAAGCTGCTGTTCCCTGGGAGAGGGACAAACCCTAGAGGTCAATGTAGGAATGAATGAAAAGAACCGCAGCAATGTCCCTTCATGTAATAGGAAAAGAAAGGGTGGAAAGGCATTTTCCTTGGTCATAGTAGGTAAGACAAACTCTCTCGTTCTCACCCAGTATCAAGGACATTAATTTAAATATGATAGCCTTCATCTTTTGTTTATCTAAGAGCTCCCATAGGAGTCACACAAGAACATTGCCAGTAGTTCCTAAGGACATGTAGCCAGAGAAGAAGCCTTCCTGGCTGCTTTTTTTCCTCTCCTCTGAATCACAGACAAGGAGATACGACTTCCTAGACGCCATCTGACAGAATGCTTGTGGTTGTAATAAATAGCCAAGCTACAATGTTAAAAATCAATACAATAATCAATTACATTTCCCAGGACTATCAATTAGTAGGATGCATTGGACAATAAGCACTTAACACAAGTTATTCTTTTAGCTATTACAGCAGCCATAAAAACCTTAGCATTGAGAGACAGGTGTTTTTAACTCCTAGATAATATCAGTTTGGCCAGTCCACATGTGTCTGTACTTATCCCAAATCTCTTAAAGTAAAACTGTCAGTGTGTCATCAGCAATCACCATTAACTGAGACACACTCATGGCAGAAAATCAATACTCATACATTTAGCAGTTGTATGAGAATATCCAAAAAGACATAATCCCTCCTGAGAGGCTGGGTGTAGTCAGATTTTCTTCTGTAAAAAGAAACTAAATGCATTTACAACTATTTACTTAACAGATGAGATCAGTAAGATATGGTTATGTCAAATTCAGTTCATTTATGGTACTGACTTATATGGAAAATATCAACCTGCTTCTCTTATGTCACAATATATGAACCAAAAAGGTTCTTGAAACTGAATTCCATGAAACTGAAAAGCCAATGAATAAACATTATTTCTATGCAATGTTAAATTTCTTGACAGAAGTCACTGCCACAAGCCTGAGTCAAGCTTGGCAGGAGACAGAACAATGTGGACATTTAAATAAATAGCAAAATAATTCAAGTAACCGTTGCAGAAATAACTAGATCATACCTACTTTTTACAAAAAGTACCTTTGAAAAATGCATGTGTAACAATTGCTAGGCTAAAATCTTCTAGTCTGATTTGGCAGTTTACTCTACATTGAAAAAAACGAATGAAAATATCCCTGGTCTCTAATTTCTATGGAATTAAACTGAAATGGGAAAATGAGTGGGTAGGAGAGCATTCCTTATTCTGGTTTTTGTTTGTTTTGACAATACTAAATTTACATGTGTCTTCTACCCTGACCTGATCTTTGTTGGGTTGAAGCAATTCTTCTTTTTAGGTCAGTGTAAACATGCTCTGAGTTAGCATTTCCTGCTAGGCTTCCTTTCCAACCTGGTACTCTTCCTTTGCTAGGACTTCCTTCAAATTGCTGGCTTCAGAGATCACCACATGAGCCCCAAGTCACACCCCCACGCTTCCAGTCTGAGTAAGAACATCACTCTGGCAAGCTTGCTCTTCCCATTTAAAGCTGTGCTTTACCTTGTACAGTCACATATGCCGCACTCTCCACGGAACCTTTTAAGTTGGTGGCTACACACTGGTAAAATCCTTCATCCTCCTCTTTTACTCTTTCAATAAACAGCATTCGGCTTCCGGGCCCTAAAATTATTCCTGTGAAATGAAATATTTTGCAATGAGAGGGAGCCAGGATATAAACAAAAACAGGCCCTTGTGTAACATTATCTGCTCTAAGCTCTTCTGAAAAGAAGTCTGAGCTGCAGACTGCACAGCACAATGTTATCTGCAGGAAAGCCAAATATACTTGGATGGTCTGGAAATCTTTTGGAAATCGGTGTTTACAAAGCAGTTGTGTTAGTGAAAAAGCTCAGCCTAAAGGAATGATCTGGCAACACTTGGTACTGTGTGTATTGATTAGCACTGTGCCTATACTTTCATCCAGGTAAGTTCTTCAGCATGTCTCCAGCTTTTGGAAAATGGGTGGTGTGATTACTGCACTTGCAGGTGTAGGTTTGCCCCAGAAGCAGCTCAAGTTTCCAAGACCCAGCTCCACGCATCCACATTGGCTCTCTGGGCAGAAGGTTCACTCCAAATCTCACTTGCCCACATGGCATGAACAACAAGCCCCTTCACAGAAGGACCCCAGCTAGCAAGAGAAATCCCATGAGGTGTGCCCTAACACACAAGAGTTACCTGAATCTTCCAACATCTTGTTTATTCCAGCTAGGCCAACTCAGAAGCCAGCCTGGGCAGTACTCCTGCAAGTGAGGAAGAGGCAGGGAGCAGATTTGGCCTCAGGACTGCCTCTAAGGCACTGCATAGCCAGGAAACATGCAGTCAAGTACACACTTGTGAGTTTGCCTCCATCAGAACTATCAACTACATACAAAATGTATTCCCACCATCTGTTTCAGGTGCCTAAATAAAGTCTTCTGACCTGCCCTCTAAAGACATCTTTCTGGCTACTAACTTTATGTGTTGCATCACACCCGAGTAAACACATAACATCCATTTTAGAGGGGAGTGTTAATAATGCACATTACAACGATGTGGTCACTGTGAAGCTTTATGGAATCTGGCTCTAGATTTCGTGCCTGGGCTGCAAGTCTGTACAGGCTTACAACTCACTTGGAGAAATCCTTAGATTTTTTTTCTCAGTTGCCTTTATTCACTTTATAGTAATTTCCAGTAATGCAGGACAGAACCATAAACACAAACTTCCTAAAGCATTGCTATTGAAGACTACATTTTGGATGCAAGTACCTATAGACTGAACCTCCTTGAACATTATTGCTGAGCTTGTAACACTAGCTCATTGTGTGCTATTGATCTGAATGTGGATGAATTCCCATGAGAAAGGTTTTGCCTTTTCCCCATCATTCATTTACACCTGCAATTGCCAAGGAACACTTCCATGCCTGTGGTGTCAGCAGTGCTGGATCTTTGAAGCCACATTCCAGACACAGCAGTAAACAAATCCCAGAGTTTTCCTGTAGCCGCAGCATGCCACCTGGGAAGTTGTTCCTTTCTGCTGTGTAAGACCTGGATTCCTCTGCTGCCAAGAGGCACATTTTGGTTTTGGATTTAGTTTGGTGAATCAAGAGCAGACATTCCATACCCAGCCACAGACACCCCTGGTACCATTACACACATCACACAAGCTTGGTTTTCTCCTGTCTAGCTGTATGCTGGCCAAGACACCTGATCCTTAGGCTCCCTCTGTAGTAAATTGAGAGAAGTATGTTTCTCTGGAAATGATTCTGCTAAGATGCAAATTAAGAGCTATAATTTTTACACTCATTCCATAGAGACCTATTTTGCCTACACCTACAGGCTCGCTCAGGTTTTGGGGTGAGATGGAATAACCAAGAGCACCCACGCTGCTGCCTGCCCACCTGTAATGCCTGGGCAATTCTCCCTCACATCCAGGTACCAATGCCAATGACTGCAAATAACTACCTAAAGCAGATGGGTAAATAAGAAGGCTGCAAAAGGTAGGTGAGTACACAGAGCTCTCACCTGATTCTTGCTGTATTTCCTCATGGTTTTTAAACCAGGATATCTGGGGCTCGGGGATGCCATGAACCTGGCACTCCAATATGGCAGAGTTACTGCTGTTCACTGTCTGATCCGTAAGATGCCGCAGCAGGGCTGGTGCTTCTTGAGCTACAAGACAAAACAACACCTCTGTTTTACATTCTTGTAACTGAGGGGGTTTAATTATCTTCCCTACCAGCATTTTACTGATGTTAGAGATTGCTATGGTTGTTCTACCAAGTTCATTGTTCACAGATTTTATTTACCATTTCAGTTTGCTAAAATGTTTGGTGTGTACAGAGTACTCTCATTACTCAGCAATAGCAAGTTATGATGAACAAGTTATGAAGACCCAATGATGATACCATTTCAAAGATTTCTGCAGTTCCATTACCAACCGCATTTGTTTATCAAAAGCAATGAGTTTCTAGGAGAGCTCAGAGCTTTGCATCATCAAGAGAAACAAACTGTGACACCAAAGTTTTTAACAATTAGCAGGACACCCGTGTAGCAGAGCATCTCTGACACCGACAGCACCATGCGACTGTACACCACGATACCCATGAATGTGACTTTTATCATTTGCTTACTTTAAATAGTACAGTTACAAAACATATTCAGTAAACTCATATCATCTAAACCCAGAAATCATAAGAACAGAAGTATTGTGGTACATGTTCCAGAGTCTTCATAAATTCTTCTACTTCTGCACTTCACATATTTGGCTGAACGTAATAAGGCTTGGCCAAACCGCACACAGCCCATGTGCCAAAACTGCGTTGGTGAGAAATGTGCCCGTGTCCTCTGGCATCCCACAGGCACTGGAAACCCTGACGGCAGGGCCCAAAGCTGAGTGCTAGCAGGCCACACAGCATACCAACACCACTCCTGTTTTGCTTTGATTTACTGACATTCATATGACCACAATGCAATACAGCAGATTTCCGTGACAGTCAGTGACAATGAGTATTGGAAGCATGTCTCATCTCTTCTGCTTCTTCTCAAGGGCCTCCCAGAAGGGCATTTCAAAAACACTCTATAAACATCATGTTAGTGTTATTCCTATATGAATCAAAGCAGCCAATCTTTCTCAGTCATTTCAAACCTTTACCACTCCTTCCACCATTCTGTACAGAGCCAAAGGCTGTCCTTACAAAGATCAAGATATTTGCGATATTTATTCATGTTACATGGCAACGTCTTCCTGTCACATTTGCAACTCTCACATTATCCTTTTTGGTACTTTGGTTCCTTTAAAGCAGTGATGGAGAATCCAGGACGGTCCCAAGCAGTCTCACAGATGCAGATGCTCTGCAGATTCCCCCAGTTTCCCCGATCTTGCAAGAAGTGATTATTTGCAATCTTTCCCTTCAAGGACACTTCCAGAATCAGCCATTATTAACACAGTAAGATTCCACAGTTCAAAATATGAAACAAAACAAAGCAGAAACCAACTCTTTGCAAATATTTTCTTTAAGACTGCAATAGATACAGGTAAACCAAGTTCAAGTACTGTAACACCCGAATTTCTGACATTCTGTCTTTGGAAGATCTATCTACCTTTTCCGAAAAACTGACTGTGAGATATTTCCATCTTCACAATCATTCTGTTGCCAGCCGCAAATAAAAACTCTCCAGAAAAATTAAGTACCTATGCATGTTCCACCAGCTTATGCAATGTGCATGAACCCCATAGTATTAAAAGCACTTTTAAAGTAGGCTTTGTTATGTTTTCACCCCTTGAAATTAATTCTAACATAGTCAGGACTGTGCTGTGACCAGTTTGGGCTTTTCTGAGCTGCAAGTCTGTGATTTCCACACGCAAGGCTATATTTTTGTTGTTTACAGTGTAGTAGACAATTTATTCTCTCTTCCCAAAGAGTAATGCTCATGAGAGAGGCTGTAAAGTAAATTTTTCACAATACCTACGCAATGACATGGTCAACAATGTTTGCCTTGCAGCCAAGAAGACTGCCCTCTTCTCATTGATACCCCACCTGATTTTTGCGCAGTTCCATTTTTCACAACACTGTTTATGAACAGGTACCATCTGATACATGTCCACATATGCACGCTGAGAAGAGCTCACATTTATCAGTAGCCCCTGATGGACACCCCAGCCAGACATTCAAAATGAAGGCAGACAAGATGACAGAACAAAGGCAAATCACACATTCTGTGAGTTACTTCTGATTAATTTTAATTTGTTTATAGCCATACACTAAAGATGGGTTTTCATATTAAGAAAAAACTTTTTTTTGCTTAAAACTTAAATTACCATTCACATACTTTCAACAATTTTTCGGCTGCAATCAGCTGTTTTTTTAAGGACTTGGTCAACCTGAGTATTATTCTCTTCTGCAAACCACTCATTTCTCCCATTCATTTTTTCAGTGAACCCAAGGGGGGGCAGTTTGCAACACCCCTCTCTGCTCACTCAAACCGAGGGGCTGCCCTGGCCACCAGCAAGAACATCTCAGCACCCAGGGCAGCCCCCCAGGCTCATTGTCAGCCCTGGTACCTGCCCACAAATGCTGCCTTGCCAGGCCAAACTCTACTCTCAGTTACCCTGAGGAGCTTCATTGTAGGCAGAGTTCGGCCCAGGGGAGAAACAGGGAGGTCACAGAGTGAAAACATTACAATTTTTTCACTTTGGGGTTTACTTTTGCATTCTGTCCATTTTTGCCCTTTGTTATGATTACGTTTTCTTTTCACTTATTTTTATTAAACAGTACAAAAATATAAATACAAGCTTTAATTTTAACACTTTAAAAAAAAGATAATTCACACCTTTCTCCCTAAATAATGTATTACACAACAAAAGGCAGAGAAACTCCCCAAACCAATGAGATTCTCCAGTCATCTGAGGACATCAGAAGTGACATCAGTAGTTTTTATCTGGCCACCAAGAACTGCTTTCCTCAAAAGTTTCCAGTGAGGTTTCTCTGTGCCTCCCAACATGGGCAGCCACATTGGGTGTTGCAACATCCTTGAACAGCATGGCCCTTCGAGCATGGTCAAGACCAGGCTGTCAGGTCGTCCACCCAGCAGTGGTATACATCATCACAATTCACAACAATTTCACAGAGGAACAGTCTAACAGCCACATCTCTTTTTCTTTTTTCTGAACCAAACTCATATTGCCTGGCAACTGGCTGCTGCAAGCCACCGTGCTCCGGCTCCCAAGACCATGGAAAATTCATAACGTCCTGTAATCACCGCCCACCTTGCCATCAAATGTCTTCTCACAAAAGAGCCTTGTAAAAAAGGGGATTCTGTATTGTAACCCTTCTGAAGACTTGCAAATGCCAAAGAGCGCACTTGCCCCATTTTTAAGCAGTCACCAATGATTTCTCTTGCTTTTTTGGCATGTTTTAGGAAAAAAAAAAGAGAGCCAGATCACTTTGCAAGAACATTGTTTCTGGAAGCCATCACACTAATAATGAACAAAAGAGCTACTGTATGCAAGCAGGCTATAGGTGACATTTCAAGATATAAACGATTATTCTTGTCTTTACTCTGACAACTTCCAGGTTATCAATTGTTTTCTAAGCATTTTAGGCTCCATGAAACTGGCATTATGGGGAAATGCTATTGTTTACTCTTTCACACTTGACAAAAGCAATTCCCACGTGAAAGACAAGTTTAACCGTGGGACACAGTCTCGATACCTAAAGGAGGAAATAGTTTGGTGAGTTCCCAAGCGTAAGAAACTGTCATGTTGTCACCCTCTATTTTAGAAGCACAGCCACTTTGTTCCTTTGCTGTAGCTATTTTGGTCACTACAGTTTGTTTTGTTATGGCTTATGTAAATGCTATATAAATGATCAATCATAAGTGTAACCAAAAATAATAAAAGCTATGTATTGTAAAAAAATAAAGTTATCAGATCTATTAAAAATAGTAACTTCTTCCTTATACAGCATTTATAATACACAGAAACACCTCACAGCAAAATCAGCATGAAGAAAATAAAAAGGGGGAAAGCTCACGAGGAAGTCTTAGGATGCCCTTAATCCTCCTTCAACATTCTGTCTGGTTCTTAATTCCCATAATAAATCCAATCGCTATTTGCATACCAAAAGCGATGAATATTTTTAATGGCTTCAATTTTGAATTTGTATTTTTCAAAACATATTAAACAACTCACTGTGCTGGCTGCAACCTTGTCAGTCGTGTTAGTGTAATATTTCTCATTTAATAAAATAATTACAACATTACAAATTCCTGAACCTTCAGGCCAGGAGCAATACTCACACTTTTATCAGTAGCTTTTTACATTAGTGCAGAACTGACTTTAAAAATTGACCAACACAGCAACTGGAAGTCTACCTGGATTTATTTAGAGAAACACGGTTCATGTTTGCCAGTTTTAAAATCATCATTATTATAAATGATATGATAAGTCTGTGCATTATATCAACATTTTTATTTCTTCCCTGCATACTTCTTTTAGAAGATACTTTTTAAGATTAATGTACTTTAGTGTAGAAAATAATTTCAAATAAATAAGCATTAGAACTTGCTCAGCAGGTAATATTTATAAGTCCATCAAGATCAGATTAAAATAAAAAATATATAGTCCAGTCAATCTCAAACTGAATTGTGCTCATTCTGCACGTTCAAGTTAACTTATTAAATGTCCGTTGTTGACTGAAAACAGCAGTTTTTAAAGTTAATCAGTTTATTCAGCTTTGACACATTTGACGAGGCCGATATCAAAGTGGAAGAAAAGATTGATCCAGAGTTTTCCTTATTGCTCAGTAGGAGACAGCAAGAGAAAAAAATAACAACATGCAAAATGTAGCACAGGGGATCTTCCAAACCCCAGCTTCCACGTGCCTTGTCAAAGCAGAAAACACCCGTCTGAACTCAACTGGAAGCTCACGTGTTACGATTTTTTTGCTATTCTTCCTACATCCAACCCATGGGGGAATGTGCACCACCTCATGGTCTGGAAGGTAGCAATAGTAATAAAAATCAAGATGATATGAGACACCTGTTACTGTTTAATGAGTCCTTTAATGTTTTACATTGCTTTGTGTTGTACAATCATTCCTTGTGCTTTTATATTTGAGGATCCGAGAGTAAACAGCCTTTTTGTTGCAGTGCTCACCTCTGATTGTAACATCTTTCTTTTGAAGCACTTCTTTCCCCGTGTGTATGTTCCTTGCTCGGCAGGCGTAGGTGCCAGAGTGTGCCAGGGAAACATTCTTGATGGTCAGAGTGAGGGTGACAGAGTACTCCTTTTTGAGAGACCTTTTTGCTTTCGTTTGATTGTTGACTGTCCTCGGTAAAATCCAAGCAATGTCTTTGTACAGGAATTTGTTGGCCGAACAGGACAATATCAAATTCTCTCCTTCAATGGGCATTTTTTCCAAACTAATATGGAATCCACTGGGTACATCTGTCAAAAATGAAGAACACTTTTTAGTTTGTATGAAATGAATGAGCAGAAATTAACACGGCATATATTTTCCCCCTTTTCTGGAAGCCTTTGTACTAATCAATGTTGTTGTCTTCCTGCTGAAGTCTCTAACCTTTCCTTTCATATGCTAGGCTCCAGCTATTCTCATAATTTGTCTTGGAGCTGTGAGACACTTGGGTTCAGACACCAGTGTAAACTGAAGTCGCTCTTGGAAGTAATGAGTTTGTGGAAGTGTTATGCCAAGTTAAGACAGACTGGGGCAAGGTACCAAAAGAGAATTATTTAAAGACAGCACAGCGGGACTATGAAAAGGGAGGAAAATTCTGACCTCAGCTCCAGCTTGCATGAGAAATAATGGATCTCAAGAGGACAGCAGAAAAATACTGCAGCTGATCATGTTTGGTTATATTGTTTTCTTATTATTCCTAACTATTCAGACAAATTATGTCTTATTTCTTACAAATGCTTCAAATCCTGAGAAATTACTGAATCTGTGATTACAAGCCTGAGAGTTCCCTTGGAACAGAGGTATTTACCCTTCATGCATTTAAAGTGTGCTAGCCACCCAAGAGGAAAGCAGAAACATTAGCCTCTGGCCTCAGTGGCTGGCTGTGTGTGAACAGCATTCAGATGAAGATCACTCTATTCAGGATGCTCGGCACTCAATATAGGTGAACAATATTTCCACCTAAGAGAAATCAGTGATCATGGCTCTAACTATACATCTTAAGTTTTCACAAGCATTTTCCATAGCCAATAGTTCAGGAAGGAGTAATTTAGCCAACAATATAATAGCCAACAATATACTTGAAAAAGTCATGTTTGCAGTTAGCTGTAATGTTACTGCAGCTTCCTCCACCAGGGGAGAGGCACAGACCCATGGCAATGAGGACTGGCTCCCAGCCACCTCCACCTGGGGCTCATCCCTCCAGCGAGGGAGAATTACACCGTTGACCTCAGTGAAAGCAGAAGCAAGTTCCTGAGAGAAAGCACTTCCAATTTTTACTCTTAGAGTGCAACCTCTCTGGGTTTATTTGTAGCCAATATTCTGATAAGGTCATTTCCTTCTCAGTCAAGTGATATCGACTTTGGCCATTTTCAATTGTTCTTTCACTGCTAATAGCTATGGCACTTGGCTGTGAACTTGACTCAAAATCATAAGAATGGGTTTGTCTTTCATAAGGGAGAATCATGCCTTCTTGCCTCTTAGAGCATGAACAGCTCAACACTGTCTTTCATTCAGTTCCATGCTCACCAATGTTGCTTTGGGTTTAATGTCACATAGGAGTGATGTGTAAGAATAGATCTCCAGTAATTAGTGTCTCACATCTTCTTTCAGTAATCTCTTTCATTGACTGACCCATCCATCAGATAGCTTCTGCCTAAATCCCCACAATACAAACTGAGCTGCCTTGCCTCCCCAAGGGAACCATGAATATGACCTGCTCACTGCTGCTTTCCAAACAAAGTTCTGCCTGTTGAAAGTCTAGCATCAGTTGCTGCCCTTCTTATTATCCTCTTTTCCACAGTTAGTCTTGAGTGTTAAGCACAGGGTAGAAGAGCTCCTGCGAGTCCTGGATTGGAATGTTCTCTGACTGTAGATGCTTTCCAGGGAGAGACCTGATTTCTGTTGGTAGAACTCATCGAGCCCTTGCAGTAGGATTGAAGTGTGCACCTATCATCAGCTGTAGCTCAGGGGTATAATCCAAAAAACCTAGTGGAGGCAGTTACACTAACAGATTGGATATTGAAACCTGTGTATTGACTTGCTCCTCTTATATTTCATTGGGATCCTCTTTTTTCCTCTCTCTGGCAAAAAAAACCTTTAAATTTAGTAACTTATCTATGAGTGACAATCATCAACATATTGGTTTTGGTATGTAAGAGTGCATGGTACCAGATTTTGATCTCAGTTAAGAACACTGGAAGTGCTACTAAGATGAAACCTTCCCTTATACAGGCTACAGCATATTTAGCCTAAGCCATCAAAATGTAAACATCTACATAGTTGTTTTGTGTATGGGCAAAAGTTTACAGACATGGAGTGACACAGGCTCCAAAAGGCAATGCAACCCGTTGCCTTAAGATGAGTCAAATTACAGAGATCCAGTTCCCTCACACATAATTGTGAAGAGATCCTACATGACCAGCTTAGGCTTAGATACCTATCTTTAAGGTTTAAGTTAGATGAAGTGAATCCTACTCTTTATTTTGTCAAAAACCATGGAATTCAGACACAAAACTGATCAGAGGTCCAAAGTTTTGATCACAGCGAAGTATTTGGATAAAAGAAATTGGTACATCTTACTCACAGTATATCATCTCAAATTGTTCTGATATCTGTTGGGAAAGCCAAAGTATGGGTCTGAAATACTTCTAATTTTTGACTTTCACAGATGCCAGTGCTCAGTAAAAACTAGGAAGAGCCAAGCAAAACTCTTAAGATGAAGATAAATATCTCCTGGGGCTGAGGCAAATGAACTATTTTTAACGTAAAAGGATAGTATGCCAAGAGAATAATATAGTTGCAACTACTTCCATGTTGTCAGGCCTGGAGCTCTTCCTAGATGTGTCTTCTGTGAAGAAAGACTATTTTCTGAATAAATCCAGGGACAAAAGCAAAATGCATAGGGTTCCAAGGGAATCATCTGTTTAAAGGCTATGAGCCCTCTAATACATGACACCTCTCACCAATTGTTACAGGCTCAGGCCAGCTAAATAACATGGCTGGGAATAATGTAAAAGGGTTTTATTTACTTTAGCGATTTGAAGCTTCCTGTGGAAATAGCTTCCAGGTTTCCTGATGGAAGATTTTGTTTATCTTTGCCAAGCACCATCAGGAATCTCAAAATAAAATGCGCTTAGTGACATTGGGAAACCAGGGAGATAAGGCAGAGCTGTTCCTGTTTCACCCTCTGTAATTGCAAACACACCCATAGGCCTGCTGTGTGCCAGCAAAACAGCCCAAAATATAGGGAAAGGGGCAGGCTGGAGGAAAGGGGGCTACCACAGTTAAATTGGCATAGAGGTGTTGTTCCAGAGACTGTTTCTGTTTCAGCAAGCAGGAGATCTTTCAGAAATCATCATTCTTCATCATTTTTATATACGGCTCACAGCTACTTTTGTACTCTTGAGCAAAGGTTTCTTTTTAGAAATAAGTCAGTGTGACAATACCTCAAAAATGCCCTTCATCTGACAGAGGCCATAGGAAAGGAAAGCTACTCCATAACCCATGGACTTAATGTCCTACACCCTCAGGCAGAGTGTATAAAAACATACCACTCTCCAACCACCAGAAACACATATACAAGTTTCACTTCAAGACCAGAAATAATGAAATTTACAGTAACTTAAGAAAGGGCTTGTTCTTACTGGGTCCTCTTTGCTATACCTTCTTGCACGTCTGTTCTTCCTTGAAGGGGTGGAACATGCCACCACCAAAATAGGGTTGCTGGGACAACCTCTGCTTTCCTACCACCTTCCCAATGGTTTCTTCTTATAGAAAAGAGACTCCTTACACCAGTACAGCTGCATGTGCATTTTCTCATCCCCAGGACAAGGCCTATAGGATATTACCTCCAAAGAAAGAGATTATTCCTGTTCAGGACAGGCTTTGTCTCATCTGCTCTTTGGAGTCCTTTCTGGCAACTCCCCTTCCTACAAGGGATTGCCTTCTCCTGCTTATACACGTCTCTTGCTTTTAGATGTTTACGTTTATATAGTTCAGGCTTGCTTCATATGGTGCCAGCAGACACAACAACATAAGACAAACTATCCCCAAGCTGTCACACAAGACCCGAAGTATTGGATTTGGACTCATCAGAAGGAAATACTTTGTAGTGTCCTGTTTGCATCCACCAGCTTTTACGGCTCTCCATTTTTTATTCCCTCAGTGTGTTTTTCAGCAAATTTGTTTCATTGACATGAAAAACAGGCTGTTATCCAGTCACAGCAGTTTGGTCTCAGCCTGATGGAGGAGTATTATGATTACACTACAGAGCCCAACTGACACACTACGTGTGCAAAACAGAACGAGCTTTACTTGATTTCTGAAAGGACAAAACAGCAGGATTGTTTAAACTGCCTTCAATCAGTGCAATTGAGCATCAGCGGATGATCAGGACTTTCCATGTAATGCAACTGAAGTGCTCAGCTCTGGGAACAAAAAGGACAAACACATTTCACCACCCCACATAGAAGATTTGCCACCAGTCAATATATTATAAATTTCCAAGCCATAATAAAGCTGCCATTCCTCTTTCTGAACGCCAGCCAATAAAAGAGTCTTCAAAGGAAAGTCATAATATTCAGTATGTTCTCATGCAAGGTTTGGTATCAAGAAGAAGGATTTCCTTCTATCCATGGTCAAGATCTAAGAATTGGAGATCTAAGCAGGGAAACTAACTCCTTCATGTCACTGCTCTGAAATATCTGAAGCAACCATCAAAACTTTGAAAGGGAGATTTGGATGCAGTGAATGGGGCCTATCAAAATACAGCTTCATTTGGTTTCAGGATCTTCCCGGCAGCATTTTGGAGACCGATGAGTAAGAGCTAGAAAAGGCCAAATTTGTCATCTTGCACATTAAAAGGGCAACAGCCTCAGTAAGTGACTCGCAGTGACTGCTCAAAGTTACATGTGAAGTCCTCACATAAAGATGAGAATACAGCACCATTAGCATGTTAATTTATGGAGAATTATACATTGTTGTTTAGCTTTCTGTCCAAACAGAAACAGTATAAGGATAAGGGGGGAAAGCAAAACTGGTTTGAGAGCAGGGACAGCAGTCATATTCAAGGTGTCAATTCCTGTCACATCCATTAATAGAACATGCAGATATTCTTCTCATTTCTGTATTTTAACAGACAACCTGCCTAGGTGTCACTTATCTGTTTATACTTCTCATTCTTATTACCAAATTTCTGTATTTACAGATAATTGGCACTTTCTAATTGTGGAAGTGTGTTATGATATGAAACTTCAACAGCTGTAGACACCCATGAGCAAGGTCTGCAGGGAAGAAACTGTACAAGCAGCCCACAGTGGGTACCACAAGAAGAAATGATTAGTGCTTGTAGTGGGTGACTCTGTTAAGGGGCACTGAGGCACCCATCTGCTGCCTGACATGGAGGCACATGAGGTGTGCTGCCTTTGGAACCTAAGGTCCAAGATGTTAGAGAGTGCTGTCAAGAGCACAGACTACCATCCACTGCTACTTCTTCATGTGGGCATGAATGAAACCACAAGCTGGAACCTGGGCAGAATCAAGGAAGACTGTAAAGCCCTGTGGGTGCAAGCAAAAAGTATTGGTGCCTGAGTTACCTTTTTCCTGTTTACCAGTGAGAGGAAAGGGTGCAGCCAGAAATAGATGTGCAATGTAAATCAACTCTGGCTTTGTGGCTGGTGTCATCATAAGGATTTTGGCTTTTATGACATTAGGACATCCTTCAGTGACTATAGCTTGTTAGGGAAGGATAGGATTCACCTGTCTAAAAGAAGCAAGGGAATCTTTGGTAGCAGGCTGTCCAACTTCATGAGGTAGGCTTTAAACTGAAGAACTCAGGAAGTAGGGTCCCAAGTGGCAATGGTCATGTCATGAAGGCTAGTACTAAGACAAAGGTTTTAGATTATAAAAGAGCAAACTTCAACTCGCTCAGAGCTCAGATGTGAAGGATGTTGTGGGAAGCTTCCACGGAGGATAAAGGAGCTAGAGAGCGCTGGGAGTTTTTAAAGAATGCTCTCCTTGGGGCACAAAACCAGTTTAAAGGGAAGGGAAACAGACGAAGCAAGAGACACCCCTTGGCTTAATTGTGAGCGTCTGAGTCGTGTACCAGAGATAAAAAGCAGACAAATACCAGTTGAGAACTAAAAGAGCATTGTCAGGGTGTGCAGAGATGCAGTTAGAAAAGCAAAAGCTCAGCTTGAATGGAAATTGTCCAGAGACGTCAAAAACTACAAGAAAGGGTTCTTCAGGTAGGGAAACAAAAAGCAGGAACAGAGGGAAAATACTGGCCCACTGTTAAATAGGAGAACTGAATTAGTCACCAGCAATACTGAAAAGGCAGAGGTTCTCAACACTTTCTGTCTGTACCAGCACTGTTGGGCCCTGGGGACAAAACTCCAGGTTGATGCAAACAAAGACCCACCGTCAGTGAAGGAAGAGTTGGTATATAAAGAGTAAAATTCTCACCAATGGGAACAATCAGCCACTGGAATAATTTCCCCAGGGAAATGGTGGATTTCCCAACATTGGACAGTCAGATACAGTTGGACGGGGTGCTGGGACATCTTGTCTAGACTGTGCTTTTGCCAAGAAAGGTTGGAGCAGATGATCTCTGAGGTCCCTTCCAACCTGGTGTTCTATGATTCTATTACAGAGGGTCAGAATATTTCAAAAATACAAATTTTGGTCCACAAAATCCAGAGGGAGGACATTTTTCCATAAAGTTGTCTTCCTTTGTTAAGTGTATCTGGTGAGTGTGTGTCTACTTTATTTTGACCTCAGAGTGTTAGCAGAATGAGTTAGACGAAAATCACTCATCAGAATGATAAACAAAAGATGACAACAAAAAACATGAGAAAGCAAAAATTAAAAGGGATACATTAAAATTACTTCTTCATTTCACCCTCAAGATTATGATTTTGGGATTAAAATATCCACGTTATTTAACCTTTTTGTCTTTTCTCATACTTCTGAATGAATCACATTTCTTTAATGACCTACCATGAAAGTTCTCATCATCCTAAGTGCTCTACGTACCACCACTTTGTAAACAAAACCAGAATAAAATCTTCTGCCAGAAAACAAATTCCTTGTAATAGCACGTGCAGACATTATGCTGCTAAATCATGCAGTAGTTATTCTGAAAACCTCATTGTTTTGGGTTTTCTTTCCTAGTAATTCCTGAATTCAAACATTTAACAACTTGTTTCTGAGAACATCTAAACACATCTTGCAATGGAAAAATAGCTGGAAGCATGCTCGTATGTGCAGCTAAAGCAAGTATTCTCAGTGCCATGGCCCAAATGACATCCAAGTCTGTCTTTCTCAGAAAAGGAAACAGAACTCTGTAATTTTCACCCTGCCACTTTTCTATATACAAGTTGCCATAGTCCTTGGGAGCTGTGAGGGGCTGCCCAGTTACCCCAGGCACTCATCCTCTAGCACCAGGCTGCCTGCAGACACTGGCACTGCTCTGGACACTATACTGTGAGACCTCCTGGTTGACAGCAGTATCAGACTGTAGACACCATCAATGTCACACATGATACTGGCTTACTGGCATATGAGAATACAGTAAATTTTCATGTATAGAGTGACTGCAGAGACTAGGTGATTTAAACGGAGGAATTACAGGTTGCTATATTTGTGAGCAATATGTGTCATGCTGGATACTTGATGGAGGGATGAGTACAGACCAGCTGCTGTGACAAACCTTTCTAGGATCACCCAAAAGCATGATATGAATTTACAGGTGTGTTCATTACAATTTTCAAACTGTGGCATATGAAAAAGCCACAAGAGCCTAACAGTTACAATCCCAGGACCCGGAAACATGTTTGGCTTTAGTGGGGACTGGGTCTTACCTGTTACAATAAAGCTGACATTTCTTTCTGATTTTCCCACTTTATTGGATGCCACACAGCTGTAGATTCCAGAAGATTTGGTTTCAGCTACAATGAGAGTGCTAGCAGTCTGTGAAAGAAAGAAGAGGTTTAGCTCTCACTGGCTCAGGAATTCAGTTAAATCTTCCTTTCTCTTTTTCTTAAGTCACCCTTGACAGTCCCATGATTCACTCTCTCCATTTGCTCAGTGATGGCACCACTGGGGCTATTTAAAGGACATGTCACCATATACAGTTTTGGAAACTGTAGAAGAATAACAGGAAACAAGTTCCTTGGGTAACCCTTATATTATCAGAGCCATCATAACCAAAAATCCTTGAATGTGTCTTTCAGATTGATTTATCTCTTGTTGCTGATGCAGTGATAAGCTACAAAACATGGAGCGTGACAAAATGTGGTATACCCAAGGAGATAAACAGACTGTAGGAGAGCCAGACTACAAAGGGAATAGGTGAGGCATGTCTCAGGCACTTGGAAAATGCTGGGAAAAGAAGAATCTCTGTTTGGCATTATCAATCTGATTTCTCTTTCATTTTCTCATATACATGCAGGGTGACAAAAGACAGGGGCAGAAAAGATGTTTACTCATCATTTTTCAGACTATTTCCTCTTCTTGGACTTACCATTTCTATTATTAAATAATAATATGTCCATTTTCTTTACATTGTATTCTATCACCAACTTAAGAGGTTCAGCACACTAAATATTTTCACAAAGCCATATGACTTGCAAGCTAACACCTCGGAAGCTCAGGGACCAACATCACCTGGTGTGCCTTTATTAAAATAAAAACCATTGTAATAATAGGAATTATACCTTCATGGTGATAGAACATTATGGTCTAATTACTTGGCATTAAGTGAAAAAAGAAAGTTGTGCAAGAAAACCTGAGGTGTCATTCTGATATGGAGTGGAGATATGGGACATGCATGTGGAGCTCAGCAGTGAGATGTGCTTTCAGGTAAAGCCAGTAGCTTAATTTTCTGTCTTTCTATCTCCATTCTACTTCTCCTGTGAAACATGCTTTGGCTGGAGTTACAGACAGAGCTGGGACAGTGACGAAAGGAAACTTTGTGACCGCAGAATCCTGTTGTTTGGAATGACTTGTATTTTAAAAAGCCTTCAAAATCATTTTTGTGCAATTGATACATTCTTTTAAGTCTGCCTGATTGCTGGATTCCAGAGACAAGAACAAGAGGGTGAGTCAGTAATAAATAAGAAACAGTTATCTACATTTCTACATAAACACTGGTTCAACATTTGCACTGCTTCTGTGTCTCCTACTCAGACTTTATGGCTGTCCCCAGACTCCTTGTTGAGCCCCTAGATAATATAGATCTTCTGGTTTCTCTAAACATTCTTTAGTAGAAAGAGTCTATTACTTTTCCTATTACATGAGCAAACACAGTGGAGTCAGGACATTTGATTTTGGCTTACTTGTTTTAGAAAACCTCCCTGTGGCAAATTCAAGACTACAAGTGATGCTAACTGCACCTATACCCTGTTAAGGTGTCTCAATGGTTGGCTACTTCTCTGCTAACAAGCTGCATCTCATTTCTAGCTAGAATTTTTCTAGCCTGCCTTTTTGGCTCTTCTGTGAGATGAAAGAGGCTCTGTAATACCAGATAGATAATTACAGCCCTTAAAAATAATCATTCTGCTTTGCTAACTTCAGTAGGTTGACTTCTACAAATTCTTAATTATAATGCATGGGTCCAGCCCTGTCTATATTTTATCATTCCCTTTGAATTCCTTCCAGTTTTTAAACATAATTTTGTAAAGTGCGGACATAGGGCCCAGAACCAGGATTCCTGCAGCCATTTTATCAACACTAACTCAGAATAGAAGGAAGGCCCAAAACATCTGCGAGAGGGCTAATGTGGGTGGTTAAACACTACTTCTGCCATCCCAGACTTTCCACTACAAAATCAGCCTTTTTTTGTGTCTCATAGCTGCTTTGCCCAGGAAGTAATAGTGGCCTAAAATGCACAGTGAAGGACAATGAAACTCTTACTCCCTGACTTCAGGATACCTCCATTTGTTCTACTATACTCAGAACCAGAGCATTACTAAGACTGAAAAATACAAGTCAATTATTCCTCCACAATTATTCCAATGGTTTGAAAAGGTTTTGGTAGTATCAAAATGTAATTGTCATTATCAGGTATTAGTTTTTAATGAAAAATTGTGCATCCTGTCTGAGTTTTACAGCTCCAGCCCTGTTTAGGTTTAAACTCCTTGCCCTTTGCCCTATCACTACAGTGTCTGATGAAGAGTCCCTCGCCAGCATCCCTATAGGCCCCCTTCAGATACTGGAAGGCTGCTATGAGATCTCCACGCAGCCTTCTCTTCTCCAGGCTGAACAGCCCCAACTTCCTCAGCCTGTCTTCATACAGGAGGTGCTCCAGCCCCTGATCATCCTCGTGGCCCTTCTCTGGACTTGTTCCAACAGTTCCATGTCCTTTTGATGTTGAGGACACCAGAACTGCACACAATACTCCAGGTGAGGTCTCACGAGAGCAGAGTATAGAGGTAGGATCACCTCCTTCAACCTGCTGGTCATGCTCCTTTTGATGCAGCCCAGGATACAGCTGGCTCATGTTCATTTTCTCATCTACCAACACCTCCAAGTCCTTCTCCACAAGGCTGCCCTGAATCTCTTCTCTGCCTAACCTGTAGCTGGGCCTGGGATTGCTGGACCCAGGAGCAGGACCTTGCACTTTACATTGTTGAACTTCATGAGGTTGGCATTAGTCCACAGCTCAAGCATGTTTACTTACACTAAAGCAGCATGAATGCAGTTACTGACCAGAGTGCTTACAGCTTATTACTTTTTTGTTTTGGTTATTAAATAGCTCTACAGAACACTCCTCAGCACTAAAATTCAGTGATTTAAACTTAGTTTTTTCCCGGTGTTGTTTTGGTTTTGACCAACTCACACTGTCCCAACTACTACTTAAGCATGAGCCAAGGATCATTTCTAACAGGCAACTTCCATGCAACCAACATCTTTGGAAGGCAAGGGAGATAAATGTTATGAACACAGGCCTTAGTGCCAGAGAGAAGTCATTGGTAGATTTAATTAACTAAGGCAGAGAAAGCCATAGAGTCTAGGAAAAATCAAGACGGGCTTTGCAACAGAACAGAATATTTTAGAGACAGAATGTCTCTGCATAAATCTTGTAGTTTATAAGTTAGTCATAAGGATAACATCTCTTTAAATAGTTTGTGAGCCCTCCAGTGGTACACTCTGTGTTCTGCATTGTGGATGCCATCCAAAACCCACCAGAGAAGCAGTGTGTGCAAAACTAAGCCTGGTGTGTTGTGGTTTATTGAACAGTTATGGCTGTTTAAGATCAGTCAGTACTGCACCATTTCTCTATACAGCTATTGTTGAAAAAGGAGGAAGCAAAAAAAATCTTGCAGCCTTGTATTGTCTGGCCCTGGATTTGCAACAGCATTATATACAGAAAGTCTCCATCCAGTTATCATGATCAGCAGAACAGGGCAAATCCTGTCTGGCATGTTTGGCATCTTGAGCATCATCTGTTAGCAAAACCCATTTACCACCAAAGTTTTGATCTTTTATTTCTCCTTTCTTCACTCATCATCTCTGCTGAAGCACTACACTATAGGCTCATTTCAAAGCCAGGGGCTAGGGAAGTAAATCCCATACTGCTGCTGCTTCTGCCAGCAAATAAAAGAGGCATAAAGCAGAAATCATGAGAAGTGGAAAAGGGACTAACAGATTTTTTCATGGTGGAAAAGTATGAGGAAAAGACTGGGAGGAAAACAATGCAAAGCAAGCAATGGGTGTGATTATGGTGTGTGGAGGTAGGCTGGTCTTTTCCCTGGAGGGTCTGCTTAAATTTCCCTTGTCTCAAAGTAGCTTAGATAGAGGATCCCCACTGCTCCAGCTGATGCCAGAGAAGCAAGAGGAGTTTTCAGAAAATGGTTGACAACTTGATTCTTGCCTGACTCCTTGAAGGCCTCTGCAGACACTGGTGTAAACATGCTCCTTTCAGAGGTTGCTATCCTGACTTCTTGAAATATGCTGTACATTTAAAAAACAAAACACTGTCCTTTCAATGTTGAGCAGGTCAGTGCAAGTCTGCCAAAAGTTGTGGTGTCCCTCCTAGTTATGCTTTTAAGATGTGTTTGTTAAAAAACCAAACCAAACCAAACCAAAACTAAACAAACAAAATCCAAAATAAACACAAACCCCCCCCCCAAACCAACCAACCAAACAAAAAAACCCAAACAAAACCCACAAAATCAACCCAGAATGAAATAAAGATTTGCTCTCCTCACCTTCTTGGATTTTTCTTTGGCTGAAGGAATATGTTTAGAAAGACCCATACAGAAATATTGGCAGCATACCATTGGGTTGGTTCTGCTGACTCATGAGGAAATCACGCTACAGACAGTTATGCCATAGCATCCCCTGCCCTCCTCCCAAGGCCATTGGTAGAGTGAGGCAGCGCTCGATTCCTGCACTGAAGTAGGGCATTGCTTTCAGGAGCCACAGCTCGGCAGAGGCAGATGCCAAGTTCTGCTGGTTTTAATCTCACCAAGGTCTTGGCCCAGTGAGCACCTCCCAGGGATCTGCTCAGAAGTGTTGACAGTGATTCTAGTAGCACTTACGAAGGCCCCAGGAGAAGTATAATGTGCTGAAGAGAGACAAGCTACACTCCCACTGCTATCTTTAGCCTGGCTTCCTAGAAAGATCACACTGCCTGTCCATCTGATGGCCAGCCCATCTATCTGTCTGCCACTACCCTGTCCTCTCCCACGTGCTCAGTAGTTTTTGAACCCATTGCCCAATTTCAACCAAAATTGACAGATGATTCAAAGCTCGTAAGACCTTATGCGTTCATGAAAACCATCTGTTGGGTAGAGGAGAAGGATCAAAATGAGTGTTATGGTAGTGAGCTCAACAGCTTCCTCTTCTGCTTTGTCTCCTACATCTTTGTTGTTTCCATTGAGCTTTGAGATTGTTTTTACCATGCTTGCTATGCTCGGATGTGGAAGTGGGGTAGACACTCTGTTTAGATAGCAGGACTCCATTGATGTGGAAGTGCCTCAGTTCATAGCTTTTTGCAGCAGCAGAACTGCTCACAGTAGCAGTCCATCAGAACCAGACATTTGTGATGACATGCTGCATTCAATGAGCTCAGTGCTATTAACAGTTTTACAATATCCCAGCAGATGAGGAAGGTTTTGTCTGAACTGTGTCCCTTTCAGTTTGCTCTGGGAGACCAAGAATGACTCTTGGACCGCAAAAAGTGAAAGGCCTATAGACTTCCATGGGAAAAAAAGTAAATCCTGGATGCTCTAGTGCAGCTGTGCGTGCACAAATCATGCAACTCATATCCTGGCCAGGAACCTGAGCATTTTTTGCTTACAATAGCAATCCAGCTGTGCTTGAAAAGCTATGGAAGAGCAGCAGAAACTAAGAAACCGTAGAAAGGCTATGAAAAAGCTGAGCAAAGGGATTGCTTCACTAACCTCCCCTTCCCTGTAGGGACCAGGAGGAATAAAATAATGCAATGTAGACCTTTCTTAGTTGAACTAAACAGCATGAAGACAAGAAATACCAAGGAAAACCACTAAGTTTTACTGCAAAACTTTCCATGTAACACACGCAGAGACCATTCCTTGGTTCATTTCTGGGCACATTTTTTAAAACGGACTGCTTGCCAAAGATTTCAAACAAAACTCGCAGTTCCGCTGCAAGGACCCATTATTAGCATCTTTGCTGTTAACTGCAAGTTGCTTTGACATTTCAGCCACTCCTCTTCTGCTGTCTCCAACATGCATAGCACACAAGGAGAATGAGAGCTTCTGCACCCTGTGAGCAGGTAGGACTTCGCCCATAGCATGGCTAGATGCATTCTTGAAAATAACTGGTTCTTATAATATTTAGCTCATCATTCCCCCTTTGGAATAGAACACACTTTCCTGTGCCTGAAATTATTTCCCTTTCCTACCTCAAATGCCTCCTTATGTCCCACTTTTCATGTGCTTTCCTATGATAGCCTTCTCTAGGAAGCTGATTGCTCCCATCATTGTCTGCATCTTTAAGCATGTAGAGGTGGCCAGCTGTGGTACCTTCTAAATAATGCAACAGCAGCAGGAGAAAATGCAGTCCCAGGCCTGATTCTTGGCTGCACACAAGTCCTATTTATTCTGTGGTGTGTGAAAGGGCCCTAACATGAGAATAATTGCAGCTTATGCTCATTTTCATATGCAGGAGACTAGAGGTTGTAAGGGATTGAGACCAGTGCTCTTAGAAATATAAAAAGCATTCCAGTGTCCTTAGAAATGACAAGCCTTGAATAAGGTAGGCTTTAAAATACATAATCCCTCCAGCCATTACTACCACAAACCAAACCAGCCTGTGAAAAAAAGATGTTGTGGCAGTGGTATGGTATTGTGCATCTTCACCTGAGCTCCTATGTAGCTTACCACCGCAACAAATCAGTCTTATGTCTCACCCAGGTAAGTACAATTGATGTAGTGCATTCTTTAGTAAAAAATCTTGATTTTAAGGTTTTAACTGATGGACAATCCTCCACAGGCCTTGGCAAGTTAATCTCTCCCACGTTAGACACCAATAGACTACAGGCCTACTCATCCTTCAGAAGCGCCTGCATCTCCCCATGGCCCATAAAGGGATGCTTGACTTGGACTAGACAGTTAACATTTAGATGGTTAATAACACTGGAATGCATCTCACCTTGCTCTCTCTGACTGAGATGTCTTTTAAACTTTGTTTCTCTAATCTGATTCATTTGGCCCTTTAAATTTTTTATTGCAAGAAAAGACCTGGTCATCTAATAATCTAGGACCACATCTGCGAATAAACTCTCTAATGAGAGTAAATTGTTTAATTCTCATAGGAAAAACAACAGGAAATTGTGCAATGTCACAAATGAAGCAAAGATGGCCTGGAACCATGCCCCTCTGCTTCTGAGGTGCCCCAAGATACTACAAACCAACTCTAAGAAAGCAGATATGGTGAATGCCACTGATTGATACACTCTCTTGGCAGGTCTCTTACCTTACTATGACTGCTTGCAGGAGTAAGTACATCTCAGCAGATAAATACCAAGTATGAATGTTATTTGCATATATGCAGCTCTTCAAATCTAAACAACATAAAAACACTGGCTTCTTCACTATTACCTCAATAGCATTTTGCAGTGTTTTTTCAACACATGCTGTCACACAGAAAGTTTGTCTGCTCCTAAGAATCATACCTTATTTTTGCCCTCTATTACAGCTGTCCTCTCAGTGATGCTCTGGATCCTGTTTCCTATATTGCTGCCAGGTTTCAGGATGAAAGATCCTTCAGTATGAGAGCAAAAGCCGTGCCTGAAGACAACAAAAATGGAAATTTCATTGATTTGATGATTGAGAGAAATGTTCAACACATAAGACAAAACGATTCTTCTGGAAACAGTGATCAGTGAGGGAAACTACAGGTGTGGTGTTGACCAGAAAAGTATACTTCTCATTAAATCCTGCAGTTTGTAGCCTGATAATTGTATCCGCTTCCACCGCTCCTCCTTGAATATTACCTCTCACCATTTAACCAACTGTGGACTGGGAGGTCAGAATTTACAGTCGGAGTCTAATTACAGGACTGTGAGAGACCAACATCCCACTTCCAGCGCTCCAGAGCCATTGTCATTGTTGAAGTGTGGCTTCAAACATGAGTTCATGCTATTTTCAGCCTTAAATTCAAGACAAGTTATATTTGTTTTGAGATCCATTCTATAATGGATGCTGTTTCACTATGTGCAGGTTGTTTCTGTTATCATGAAAAATGATGCAAGTTCTCATTTCTGTGTGTTTTCTTTAGTTTAGTTTACAAAAATGTCAAAATATCCATACTGAGGGTCGGTGATTACAAGGCACAGTATAAATAACTATAATCCTCAAATTAGGAAAACAAAGTTAAACAAAACTATACGTAATTGTCAAAGATATTTAAATGTTCATTCAATCTGGGGGAGGGGAGGAATCAACATCATGTTAATGAATGCAAATCTCAGGGAAAAAAAAATGTTTTTGCCTTATGCAACAAATTGGCTTGTAATCAGAACATTCAGGTGTGGTCATTGTAGAGCTAATTTGTTTCTCAAAGCCTAATGTGGTACACACATGGAAATAAACACATTGGAATGCTTCTTAAATGCTGTCTGTCCTTATTCCTGTTTGAGGATATCTAGTTTTGCTTTTCATCCAAAATTTAGTTGTTGCTTGTTCAATTCCAGCTTCAGCGGTAGAGCTTAACCCTTCATCAGGGTCACGCTCTTTCAAATATGACACAGTCCTTTGATCTTCCATGGATTTGAAAGATAACAACTGTAGTATCTGTAATCAAATAGTTCTGACATGTATATCAGTTGTTTGGAGAAATGACCTTTAAAGCCCCGTGACTGGATAACAGCATGTGACGCAATCCCGACCAAATAATGAGGTTCATTTCCCTTCAGCTAACTGTGCAATTTGCTTAAGCTTTGTGTTGTTTATAATATCAATGGTACAATAACTTTACATGCTTGTTTTTAATTACGTAACTTTGCATCACACTGGTTAGTGTCTTAGCAGACATTACAGCTTAAAGAAATTATGATATGTAAACTAACTTGGGCAGTGATCAGATACATGATTGTCTGCCCAAATTTCTTAATGTGCACTGTGAGGCTCAGTGAGCTGAAAAAGCCAAAACCAGGAGCAAGCCATTGTCATTCAGGCATGGAAAGAGGATAGGGAGCAATAGCATGGCAAGAAAGCCCTATCTGCACAAACATTTCTTCCAGACTCTTGGTTTAAAATCCAGCTTCTGAGATATGATTTTTGAAGCCATGGTAGATGACAGACATCTGTGTTAAGATAGTTGATGCATTCAGATTGTAAAAGAAAGTGGTTAAAAATTAGTCAGAAAGGTAGATGCTATTTACTTTGCACATTTAATTCTTTAAGAAGTCTGGTTCTGTAGCAAGACAAGAACACAGAAAACATGATAAAGTTGGTAAGCTGATAACATTTCCATGCCATAGTAGATACCAGAACTTATTTCATGATGCCCATACAGGCACAGAGGCAGTATCAAAGGCACATCCCTGTCACTGGATATTTGGGCAATCTCTGTACAGGAAGACAGAAACCCCAAACCTCATTTCACCCATACAAAAAAGAAATTTTAATTTTTTTTCCTTTCCCCACAGAATGAATTTATGTTTCTTTGTTACAATGCTGAAAAATTTTGTTCTTTCCTACAAAATACCTTACAGAGACACATATTTTGGTATAGGGCAGAAAGAAGGACATTTTCTCAATAATGTATATTAAGAAATTGCTTGTGCAACTCTGACAGGGAATTTCCCTTCTTGCAGCTCTGGAGCCTGCAGGCTTAGTTATTATTATGCTTGTCCTCATAATTCCTTGAACAAAACTGTATATATTTAGGTTGCAATGTCTTAAGGATAAGGACAGTGTTATGTCTTTGTTGATGCTTAGCACAATAAGATGCTGATTACTCATTAATACCATAACACAAACCACCAACATAATTACAATAACATTATGATAACAAGAAAAACACATGTAAAACTCTAGTGAAATATTAGCCCTGGAGGCACATACATGAACCCTACTGATTTCACATACTATACTATCTCCAAGCTGCCAATTACAATGTTAATGCAATTACAGTAGAAAATCAAATACCCTTAATAGCTGTTGTCCATGGTTTTAATGAAAAAGGAGCCACAATCAAGCTGAGAGTACGTTATCCAACAGCTCACAGTAAACAGTTGGAGATGTGAGCACAGTCGTATGCCCCACTTTGACTCCACAGCCTGCTGGATCAGCAAACGTTTACAGATCAGTTGCAACACGACTGCCTGGCAAACCCTAGGACAAGACTCAGACTCATCCCTTTAGATGCAGAACCAGATGCTTTCTCTCCTTAGATGCCAAATGCTCTGTCTTTAACCTCAAACACATTAAGAGAGCTTAGGACAAGCACACAAGCCACCTCCAGTCTCCTGAGCTGGTTGTGAGGTTAGTACTCAGTCACCCTGCCTCTTGCTGCTGCCAGTGGTGCCACCTGAAGCCACTGTTTAAGACAGCAGCATCAGGTAGAGGTGGGGAGGGAACAAATGGGACTAATTAGGAGTTCTATCTCCTAACCTGACCTCAGCTTCTAACAACAGGCATTTTATAACAGAAAAAGGCTCTCCTGAACTTAGAAGCAGTCACCAAACCAAATGTTTGTGTTAACTACAGATACTTGGAAAGAAAGAGAGAAAAATGAAAATATAAAAATTTACTCTGGCTGGGACCAAAATACACAATCATCTTCCCGTTAATCCAATTGATGTTTCGTTGCTTGTGTCCTCAGATAACATCAGCTATGTATTTTTCTGCTTTGTAAAGAAGTTGCAAGTTACTCCAACTACCTCCTCAGGACCCTATTTGTAGCAAGAACTGCCTGTGTTTGCAGGGAAATCCCATGGAATAACTGAATCTTACTCCAGGTATCTCCAGAGCATCTGAATTCCTGAAATGTTTTGTTGTGGGATGAGCCTTATTACTTTCCATCTTCAGGAAAGCTTACGGCAGGGTTACTGCCAGGTTAATGAAAAAGCACACAGTGTGCACAGAGGTTGATAAACAATCTGCCAGCACATTTCTAAGCACTTCTTACATGTTTCCCCACAGATTCGTTTACTTCCCTACCTCGAGGGTGTAACTGTGCAAGTGGAGAGACCCTATATAATAGATGATAATGGACAGGGGATGTAGAAATGTGTGCTTCTATGCCTTATGCAACCGCAGAGCAAAGTGATCAGGCTCTGCTGTCTTAGTGAAGCACTGGGAGAAGCAGAATAACCAGGTTTCTCCCCCTCAAGTAGTTTTTCCATGTGCCTGCATGCGTGCTCGCATGCACGCTTGCCTGTGTGCGTGCGCACACACACCCGCACACACAGGCATGCTTCGTCCTTTGTGTCCAGAGCCTGAGAAACAGGGTATTTCTTTGTACAAACAGAAGCTGTTAATTCTCCTGTGGGTTTCCAGGGCGGAAGTGGGGGTGAGGGCAGCTCTGCAGGTACTGGGGCAAGCTGGCAGCATGCACTGCCTGCCCTGCCCTGCTGCCTGCAGCGCAGGGCAAGCTCCGCCAGCAGACCTGCTTTGCCACCCTCAGCTTTGGGAATTTACACTTCTTTGGAAGGCTGGGGAGTGGTTTATGCAACCAGAATAAGTTCAGCTTTATAAGAGGTCTGTGATGTGAGGAGCTGGCACCAGCAGCTGCCCTAAAGAAGTGGCCTGGGGGAGGGGAACCAGCCCGCTTCTCAAGAATACATCAAGCCCTTGAGGAAGCAGAGTGTGCCATGTTTGAAGATGCAAAGATAATCACAGTGCTGGGAACCGTCTTGTGTAGCAGAGGAAGCCAAACAACAAGAGGAAAGCAGCATATGCTCCTGATTTCGCACAGGAAACTAGCAGCACCTCCTGCCAAAGTGAGATAAGAAAACTCCCATGGCCTATTCTGGACAAGGCTGTGGTTATCAACCTTAGCTTCACACTGTCCTCACTCTGCTCCGCAGCCCGCTCCCTTTCCTAATGAGTTTCAGAGCCCTCACCTCTATTAGCATACAGCATGCCAAGCACAATAGTGTGGTGTATTTATAACTATAGATGTGGAAAAGTTTCCAGGGTAAGAGTGTACTTCATGTCATCTTGATGCATTTCACTGAAATTAAACTACAGACCAGCTCCAAGCTAAACTCCTGCCTATCAAACTACTGTTTTGTTGTCACCCCAGTGATTTACAGTGGAGCATACTAGCTGAGGTAAGGGGTTTGTCTAATTATTCACAGGATGTATTTGACCCTCTGTGTGACAGGAGTAAGTGAAAGCCCTAGACCCAGCTTGTCCAGACACATCTTCTTCCCTATCCTGGACACATTCTGCAGTTTAAGTAGCACAGTGACAAATATGAATGGAAGACCCTTGATCCCCATATCAGTTGGAAAAATACTCATCTTCTGTCTCCTCATCTTCCCAGCTCCTCCCTCCCAAACCCTCTTATGTGACGCCAGGTGCCATTGCAATCTTTCCCTCATGTAACATTCCATTCAATTCTCTAAGCATTCCTCTTGGCAAAGCCACTGGCAACTTCAATCACACTGTTGTTTACTGAGGTAGTATTTGGCAATTACACCAGTACTAGGAGCAAAAGGAAGCCATCCTGTCACCGACGGTGACCATTTTAAAGCATAATTAATGGCAGGCACAATATTTTTCTTAGCATCTACCCTTTTTTTAGGGCAGCAGTCAATTCCTAGCAGCATCAGGGCAATGTTATTATAAACTCAAGTTGAGCTGACTCACATCTTTCAAGAGGCAATGGTGACGACACTAACTTTAAGACAGGAACTCTGGAAATTCCTGGAATTGTAAAGAATATATAGGAACTGTTTTCCACTTGGAAGTTATCAAAAGAATCAGAATGACATGGGCTGTGCCTGCTCCACAGCTTGGCATCCAGCACCCTGCGATTGATAGCAAGGGGCTTGTTTAGCCATGTGTCCTGGGATATATTGAGTTGATTTGAGGCAGGAAACAGAGAGGGAAAATAGTAGCAGGGACATGTACAGGTTGTGAAACATGCTTCATGGGGGTGGAGAGGGAGAACATGTGTGAACCCTCCGCCAATGTGCTCCACAGCTTTGGCTGTGGATGTGATTCTACTATTCTAAGGAGCTATGGTCCAAGTGTTCCTGCTATAGATCAAAAATAATCAATATTTGGGATACTGCATTCAGTGGAAAAGCTGCAGCCCCCTGGGATTTCATCCCAAACACCTTCACTGATATGCAGGTTAGTAGGGCTAGGAGGATATCTACAAATAGTAGGAGCTGGATGCATTTTACTTTGTATATTGTAGTTTATTTATTTATATTTATTTAGGAGCTTAGCAAGGAATGCTAAACAAGAAATCCTAGTGAAAGCAGTGCAGATTCCTCCTTTGCACATCTCATTTGCCTCTCTCCTCTCACTGGCACTGGTCCCTACTGCAGTGTCAACACTTGCCCACCAAGAGGAGGTGAGATGGCACCTGCCCATCTAACTTCAGATACTCTCATGAGTCTTGGAGAGCAGCAACTCTTCATTGCCACTCCTTAGCCCTTGTCCCCACTGCGGGATCAACTTATGACCAAGGACACTATTAGCCATGTTGAGAAGTTACTCACTGATGACCTTCAGGGTGGCTGGAGGATTTCTCAGTGGCCTCTTGGCATTAGGTTGGGTTGGGGTCCTGGCGCACTGCTCACTTGCCAGTATGACGATTGAGTTGTCTTCTGTTTTGTAGGATGCTCTGTGTCCTCATTGAGAGGGATACTTAGAGGGAAAGCTCATTCTCTGGAGGAGATCACTAATGTCCTGAATGATCCATCCTCCTGATGAGCATCTTTGAAAACTGTAGGGTATATGGCATTCATAGCTTTGCCGCATATTGCATTGGCTTTATGGGAAACGAAAATGTTTGAAGCTGCACACTGCCTTTCTTCCTGTTATCTACAAGTAACCAGATAAATGGGTAGTGTTTCCCCTACACACTCATCCTTTCCAAACACTATAGCCTACCCCAAACTATTCCAATATGCTACTACAGAAAGTTGATTTATCTGAAGCATCTCAAAAGAAGCAGTGTGATCAACAGCAGTCTTACCTAATCACCTTTCAACCCTTCATCATCCCACGCTCACATTTCTACAGGGAAAAAGCCTACTTCTACACCTGCACACCAGCTATTTACAACAAAATGCAAATACCTGAGGCCGACGGTCATGAAAACACACATTTTGCTTCCAACATCTTTGCCAGTACTTGATAGCTCTGGCCACTAGGGAACATAAGAACATTTGAAAGTAATTTTTAAGGTGTTTGCACATCCTGAGGTGACTTGACTTTTTCACAACTTGAGTTTCTTATCAGATAATTATATTTTGCTTCTTGACCTTCAATTTCCAGCTTCACACTGCTTACTACTCTTCATGGATGCGGAATACTATATACTTTAGCTAATCCTTCCTTCCTTCTTTTCTGCTTCCTTTCCCTCCTTTGCTAGACTGCCATCACTCTCATCTCCCATGCAGTCACTGTGACTCAGCCTCCACTTTCTCTGTGTGAAAATGACAACCATGTCCTCCATAGAGGAACTGGATGTTGACTGGAACTACAGAAATATCACTCAGAGCATGAGATTTCCACAAGTACCCAGTATTTCTTTCAGGAGAAAAAAAGTGCTTGGTTTTAATAGTCCATAGTACTGAAAAGAAGATGTGTTTTCTGATTTGGTTGAGTAGTGAGAAACCTAAACAGAAAGACCATGAAGACTCTATATACAATGTCCACTCTTGCACTCCATTTATTTCCAACCAAAGTTCCCTACATAAGAAGTCCAAGATATTGTTCAGACCCTTCTGGCATAAGTTATTTTCCACGCACAAGTCACTTCTAACAGCTTACATGGCTTGTAGACATAGTCTCACCTCAACTTCCAAGATCCAGATATCCCCAACATCTTCTTTCTCATAATGCCAAAATTTCCTTCTTTTCCCTTGCTTTCCTGACAGGATCCTTTTGCCTTTTGTATCTAAAAAGGAGTAACTCTTTACTAATGTGTTTACACAATCCTTAATGCTCCCTGTCTTGTTGACAAGCAGGAAGCACAAGTAACACCCTTTCCATTTTCCAGTGACCAGCAGAGGAGATGAAAGAGCTATTGCTGCATAGAGGTTGTATTTTTCAAAATTACTTGTTTTCAGCTTCACTGCAAGTAGAGGTCTGAGAGCAGCTCTGGGCTGACTGGAGTGAGGGACTGGAAGTGCAGGCAGAAAACAAGGAAAGGATGAAAAAGAATGGAGGGAAACATTTTTAAGGAGAGAGGGGAATTGATTAGAGGGAAAACAGGAAGAGAAAATACTGACAGACGTGGATATAAGACGAAGGATCCATCTACCCCATATCCTGTCTCAACAATGACCATAAGCAGATGGTTGGGGATGAGTAAGAGCAGGACTAACTACAGATACTTCCTCCGAATACTCCCCCAGTCACCAATTATTATGAGCTCAGGAACTTCCCGCAATGGAGGCTGTTCCTACACTTCAGTGGATTTCCAAGACTTTGTGCAGACTTTTCAAACTCCCAAAGTCCTCTGACAAGGAGTTTCACAGATCTGCTATCCACTGCATGAAGAGCCACCTCCTTCTTATGTTCCAAAGTGTGTTCCTCCTAGCTTTATTTAACAGGCCCTACTTCTTGAACTGGAAAAGACATACACAACTGAACTTCAGACATGTGTCCCCTTCACAAGTCTGTAGATCTCTACCATGTATCCCCTAAGTTACCTCTTTTTTGGGTCTGAGAGCCTTGACCTCCCTCCTCACTCGTCCCTCACACATTCCTCTCATTCCTTGAAATTCCTTTGATCCTTTTTGTTGTCCCTCCTGGTGTGCCTCCCAGTTTGGCTGCGTCCTTTGAGATGAAAGGATCAGAAATGCTCATAGTATAAAAGATGTCGGTAATTTATGGATTTATGTGGAGTTATCACGGTGTTCTCTAATTTTGTTCTTTATGTCTTTCGTAGGAATTCCTAACACTTAGTTTGCTTTTAGAGCTGCTCACAACTGTGATCACTTTCACAAGCCCATGTATCACAACACTCAGATCCCTCTTTGTGGTAGTAATGATCAGCTAACAGCCTTTTTACCCTTCAATTTTACATGTGAAAGCGGGATTGTTTATTCCTATGCGCATCATGCACATTTATCTTCCGTGAATTTCATCTGCCACTTTATCACTCAGATATCCAGATTCACACAGTTCTGCATTTCTTCCCAATCAGCCCTCATTCTTACAGATCTGAATAACTTTGTTTCATCAGCAAACTCTGTCACGCCCTTACCACCTTTACTAGGCTATTTCTGAACATGTTGACAAGTACAGACCCCAGCAACAGCTCCTGAAAAACTTCACTAGTCGCCTCTCCTTGCTGCAAGAACTGGCTGTTCCCTCTTAGCCTCTGTTTTCTATTTTTTAACTGAATATATTTCTCTGTGCGTGATCTTACCCCATACGCCGTGTCTGTTCAAAGCCTTCGGCAAAGGCTTTTTGAAAGGCGTACACTTAAAAAGGAAAAGGATGCTAACTAAAGTTTGTATATTTTTGTAAAAGGTGTACTTGATCCAGTAATAGTTCTCCATTCATAATCACTCCTAAGCACACACAGAGTTTGACCTGGTGCCTTCCTTTGGCCGAGAGGTTTCTGGCTGCAGGCTGGGACGTCCCACTGGCTCGGACACTGCCAGCGTGCAGGGCCTCTCTCACAACGTGCAGTCCCCACGTACAGCCTGTCACATGTTTTATTTTCTATGGGCTGGGCCACAGGGAGTAAAAGATCAAGCAAAAACTTCCCACTGTCTGCATGTCCCTTATGTGTTCTTCCTTGAGACTGGGGGTGAGGCTGTCCGGAGCAAAGGTCTGAAGTAAAGCCAAGAGACCACACTGTGAAGGCAACGAGATGGGGGAAAAAAAGAACTGGAAAAAAAAAAAAGAGGGACAGAAAGGGGGAAAAAAAATAGGGGAGTGAGATAAAACAATAGTCAAATCATTAACAGCTTGCAGAATGAATTCATCAGTGCATCATCCTGAGGACACACCAGAGCAAACTGCATGCAGTGTATAGCATGTGCTTGTCAGATCTATTCATCCATACATATCTGCCACATCTGATTCGTATGGCATTTTGTTAGTAAAATAATAAAACATATATATCAAAAAAATCTGAAATACTGACTGAGGACAAGGACACAGCCCTACTAGCCGTTTTCAGAGGATAGAAGGTGGAAATGCAGAATGGGATGTCTCAGCACTTTGCAGATCAGATGGTATTTAACTTTCCTTTGGCTTCACATTCTCTGCAGGTCCACACTGCTGCAATATACACTCATGACTGATCCTCTGCATATTTTGGAAGATACGTGAAAAACACAAGGGCTGATTTTTTCTTATGCTAATCTATTTCCCCAACCATAGCAAAATTATGGAGTAGTTAGTGTATTTTTTTGATGTACCTATTTTAAGTATCTTTCCATTGCAAGATTGGTGCAAGATTTTCGTGTAGTAGAGTATGGAAGGCATGTGCTGGAAGGCATGAAGGCCACCAGCCAGATCCTCAGCCAGTGTGAATTTAGAGCTGAGGATCTGGCCACATGTCAAATTAAACAAAAGCATTTTTGAACTACCTGTTTATTAATGGCATCTGACCTACTTTTATCAGCTCTATGGACTCAGACTTCCCCTTCCTGAAAATGGAAGATGGCATGGGGAACAAAAACAGTTGCTGTGGACAAACTAATAGGCATCAATGTTTGCAGACATCCAACAATTAAATTTGGGTGGTTCAGTACATTTCTAATTAAGTACAATTAACATTTGTTCTTTACTTGTTCGTTTTACATACCTCACTGATGTTCCAAATCCGGTTTCCCCTGATAATCTATCCAAGCACATCCTAATGATTCTGCCTTTCAATCCCTTATTAATACACTGACATAAACAATGTAGAAATGCAATTAGACTGCTGTGCACACATGGCCTGGCTCCTCTTTCACTGAAGCTGATGGAAGTCTTGCCATGCACTTTCATTCCAGTAGTTTCAGTCTTTCTATATCTCAGCAGAAGTTTCAAGGAAAGCCTCTAGTTTTCACCTCTCGGAGATCAACAGTATGTTCCTCTTCCTCCCTCTGTATTGATGGAGAGCTATTTCTATCGAAAATAATTCATGTGACCTTACCTTTACACTGCAGACAAGCTCAAAGGGAGATAATACTCCCTTCTTATCACTCTGTGTTAAATCATTAGTGATTTCAATGAGGACCCACGCAGCAGAGCACTGTGATTTCCTGAGCATAGCTGTTTGGCAGCAGTATCAGCTTAGGCATTGCTGCACAGCACCTGGTTCCTGCTGCCTGCTTCTGTCCTCAGTTTCATACACTCAGCCCTTCATTCTCAGTGCAATCGTTCAGATGGGTTTATACCAAGAGGAGTTCATAACCTGATGTTATAGGGGGGAGAGAATCATGTTCCAGTTTTTCCAATGACTTTGTTTTCATAGGCATCTCCACAATACTGTTACGTTTCCCTCTCCCTCACGCACACATACACACACAAAGAAAAAAAAAAAGCCAGAAAATACAGAGTGATGTGATGGGAGGGTTGTAAGATAATAATTTGATATGCGGTTTGGGGCTAAACAAACCTGATTGATAGCTCAAGGAGGCAGCAAGGTGATGGGACAGTATTGCATTTGTTTGCAGTTTCTGAAGGGCCGATTGGCCAAACCTTGGGCAGAGCATGACGAAGATCTCTCTGAAACTGGCCACATGGAAATGTCCACAGAAAGAAACTGGTCCCAAATGACATCATACAACTGCTGAAGAAAACAGTGCTTCCACTGAGCAATATCAGTATCCCACATGCCTTTCTTGGCAATCTCTGCCAGACCAGTTTAAGATAAACACAAATCTGCTGAAGAGATTCAGGTCAAGAACCATTAGCATCAAGCACGTTCCTAGTGTGCAGACGCTCATTCTGCAGCCTCAGAGCTGATCAGTTTTAGGTGGAGCCCAGCCTGGCTGTCTCCAGAGACCTTCAGCAAGCCTTACCACTGCTGCCCCTTTGCACGCCTCCACTGACAGCCCAGACTGAGCCAAAATAAGGCAAGAAGAAACCATTCAAGTGTGGCAGGGAAGAAGGCAAGGAGGCTGACGGACAGTGTAGGACAAGTGTCTCACAGGCTGTCTTCTGCTATATCCATTGAGCACGTTGGGGCTGCCTGGCCTAGGAATGCGTGTGTCTGCTACAGCAGGGTAAGCTGGAGTAAGACAGCACTTGAAAAGAAGTTTCTCAGTCACTTAAGAAGGATTAATCTTTCATTTTTTTAAATTGCATTTTATTTTAACTCTTATTATATCTTCTACTGTCTTTTGCCTGCCATCTATGAATTTACTAGCTCTGCAAAAGCTTTAAAAATCACCTGAACATAACTTTTTGCCCAAGTTTTTTCTTGATTCTTCTGCGCTTCCTTGGTGAACATTTCTATGTTGGGGTGAACATCAGAAGATCGTCTTTACACTTATCCATCTAGTTAGCTAGTTGGCTGACAGAAGGTTATTTAATTGCAATAGCATTGGTTTAAGCAAAGTCATTTTAAGAGAAAATAAAGAGCAGGAAACTTTAATGAGGTTGGTCTGTCCACATTCCAAAAGTCCATTTGTTGAACAGGGTTGGGGTTTTTCTGTTTGTTTGGGGGGGTTTTGTTTTGTTTGTCTGTTTTTTTAAATTTGCTACCAGGAAACTATGGTAACTGTTTAATTTGGCTGGCTTTCTATTGCTGGCTTGAATGAAGTACAGAGAAGAGTTATGCAGATCGATTTATGAAGATAAATCACAAAACATTAAAATATATCTGCATTTTATTTAAAAGCAATGGAATCCTTTCGAGGCATTTTTAGATTTTTGAAACAGAAACTGTTTGGAACAGAAATTGAAAGAAACAGCCAGATAATCTAATAGCTTCTATTAGGGAGCCCATAGGCAATTGTCCTTTAAAAATAAAACCATCTAATTTTTGCACTAAGTGTCATAATACTCTAGTGATATGAAGTTAACCACTCATATAAACCTTGGAGCAAACAGATCTGTGCACTGCAAGGTCTTTGCAGCAGCAGCATTGTTTCACTCAGAGTGCACAGCATGTCCCATGGCGTGGGACTCAAACTTGAGGAGAATCCCTACTGCCATACACTGAATGACGGTAACCTGTGGGGGTTTATCAACTTAAGGTACAAGGCACAGAAATAGACACTACTCAAACACAAATAAAGTAACATTTTAGCCTTGGAAACTTAATGCTGAGCAGGTAAATCCAAAGAAATGCTGTAATGGCAGAATAAGATACACTTTTTCCTCTGCTGCACAAAGTACATACAACTTAAATCTGTTTTTCAGGCGGATCTCCCCTCACACAAAGGGGAAAGTATAGTGAAATAAGAGGGATTAAAGGGTTCTCAATTTCTCCAGGGGGAACACCTTAAGTGGCACAGATATTATCCTGAGCAAAGTGTGCCAGCGAGCTAGTCCACTCTGCTCCCTTCCCAGAGCCAGAGACAAAATGCAGTTGTTCAGGTACTTCTGCCTTTCTTTGATAGTTAATTGTCACTATATTATTCACTCCTCCTAAGCAAAGCAATAAAAATGGTGTTCTCCAGACTGTTTCTTCAATGAGCATTTAAAGAAGAAGGAAGGGGACGGGGTTAAAGAGAATTGTCACAGAACAATTATGAAGGCAATTTGGAAGCAAGTCTGGAAACAGCCTTGTAACAGAGCCAATAGCTGATTCAAGTTGTCACATTTCTCCTTGGATCACCTGCTCAAACACACTTCTAATTAGCATTTAATTGAGTCTACAGTTTAGCACATTATTAAACACCTGCTTGTGGATATTAATTTCTATTGCTGATGACATGCACTCCTGTGCTGTATTGCAGATCTGTGCTTGTTAACAGAAGGGAAGTTTGACAGTGGTGCACTGTGATTTCCACCCAGAGTATGCATAGACATATAAACACTTGACAGAAATTAATAGACTGAAAATTTTCACATACACATTTCACAGGGTTTCTCTACTTAAAAGATGTTGCTATTTCTTTTGTCTTACACCTTGCAACCATAAGCAAAGCCAAATTAATACTCAGAATTTTGCAACTCATCCCTCGAAGGTAATATAACAGATAGACGAAATGCAGCCCTCACCTGTCCTCAAAATGAAGAATTTCAGGTTATACCTATGCCAGCAAAAGGAGAGATTGCTAGTGCCACCTCTTGGTGAGAAGGGCACAGAAAGCCATCATTAGCGTAATACCAAAGCAAAACGTAATTGGAAAAACTGTGTGCTCCTAGGAAGTGCTGAGCACACTCTTCCTGATTACAAAGCACTTACAAACATCCTTAGTTTGAAATGAGATATTTGTCTTATTTAATTGAATGAAGTGTCTTATACCCCTGCAGTTAAGTGTAAGCTTAAATGTGTGGCTGGACTGGCACTAAAACCCAATTCCATGAAAGAGTTAAAGAAGGTAAGTCCTAGGTAAAGTAATTATCTTCAACTCAAAATGAGAAAATGCTGGTTCCTAAACTTCTGTTAGGTTTAAGTATCTTCATTGTGCTGTGATCAAAATACCTCCCATGTTTGAACCCTTCAATAGTAGCTTAATGTTAATGCCATTGTGGAGGTTTAGTGTTAATCATTAGGATTGCGTCAGATTTCATGATGCAGGAAGAGCTTTGGATAAATGAGTCAACACACAAACTTGTAATAGTAAGAAACGGAGTTCAGAAGAAAGCTTAAATATAAAAGAGGATTAGTTAAGCACCAAATCAGCATCACGTAAGCCTGTATGGCACCATTTATATTTTACGCTGTTGAAATATCATCTGGAGAATGCTGGGTACATTTGGCTTGCTGAATGGAATCTGTGAGTCAATGTATCAGAAAACACATTTTACCTTCATAATGGAAAAAAGTCCTTAAGATTAGTTCGGCTGAATTTCAAAAGATGCCACACAGGGGAATCACTGTGCATGGGGGAAAGCATAGAGGAAAACATGGAGATCTCCTTCATGAGAAAGTGTGTGAACTTTGCAAGACATTGTCTGCAAAGCTTCCCTCAAAAATTAGAAAGCGATTATCGCCTCTGGACATTACATGCATGAATGGTAGTGAACTGTAAACAAACCTAAGTAGCAATACAAAATAACAACTCTGTCCTCCATTTTCAAATAACGATGCAGAAAAAAATGCATTGTGCCTACATGTTTACTTAAAACTGTATTAATTAAAAGCACACAAACTCTACTAACCAAGCAATGGTCAAGGCAAGCTTTATTTTTGTGGAAAAAGTAAATATTTAAATGTAATAGTAAGGGAAAACATGCCAAATAGAAGTAAGGAAGTTGCCCTACCTTGTTCTAGAATGATTTTGTCTGCAGGGATACCACATCCACTTAATTTTAGGCTGAGGAATACCATACACGGTGCATGTCAGCACTTGCTTGCTGCCCAGTAAATACAGATTGGGATCAGGGAATGATGACACAGCGTTTTCATATATCTGGGGTTTCACTGCAAAGGATAAAAATTAGAAAGCAATTAAAACCAGCTCATCTCCAATGTATTACATGATCATGAAAATACTACATTCCTGCAGGCTGAGTAATAAGAAAAAACCCTAAGAAAACAAAGAAAAACAGCAAGCCTAAGTCAAGTCAGATGAGTGGTTAGTAACACATTTAAGTCATCAGGAACAAGTATGTAACCATGGAAGACAGAAACACCTCTAATGAAAACCAGCATCCGTTTTCTGATTCCAAGATGGGTCTGTCACCCTCCATATGGGGCTTGGATTTGGGTCCATGAAAGGCAGCAAAAAAACAGTGACCTTAAATGTGCAAGATAAAAGAATATCTAGTTCAATGTTTGGGAGAAGAGTGAGAACATGCTGTAAACTTACCGTTTACTGTAAGAGTGACTGTAAGGTTCTTAGACAAATTCCACTGCCGTATGCTCAATATTATAGTGTAGTTTCCAGCATCTTCCTCAGCAACATCCTTTATGATTAATGAGTAGTCTTTAGCCATGTAACGGGCACACTTTTCTGCAGCAAGTAGCCCATCTTTTAACCTGTTTAAAAGAATTCCAGAAATCAAAATTTTGAAAAAATAATGTAGCTTAAACTGCCTGCATTATTTCATTTCACATTTCTCAATCTTTGGGCAACAATTGAATGTACAGCCTGAGATTCTGTTTACCAGAGGCTTATCATTCCCTTAAAAATAAGACTGGTATTCTTCAAACTGCATTAGAATTAACATTATTCTCTATATAAAATTGATAACGATCTGACAGGGCTCTGTACTACTTGAGAGTTGCTGAAAATTGCAACTCTATCTCTGAAGATCCCAATTTTCCATGCTTGTGACTCCATTTAGTCTAGAAGACAACCATTTTGTCTAAGAATCATTCAAACAAAAAAAGGTTGCATCATCCAGCACTGACCATTTCTCTATGACCTCAGAATACATCCTGGGACAAAGTATTACAGTAGCCTAAGCACAGCTGTGATTTTAGGAAGAGGAAGAGTAAGTAGATTAGATAAGCACTAAAGAATCAGATATCCTGCTATCAAGCAACTGTTTTTAAAGATAACAGAAAATCAGCATAGAAAATACTGTCTCTCACACACAGATTGCTGAAGAAACACAACTCTTTTCTTCAAAGTCAAAAATACAGCATAAACCACAATTTAGTAGGTTGCATGATGGATGAAGTTTGACATGATGTTAGTAGAGGCGTGCAACAGTGTTTCGTTATGATTGTGGACTTCATTAAAAGATTCCCAGGTTTTAGGAAGTATTTACAGAAAACCTACTGTCAGTAAAAGAGCACTAAAAATTTGGTCTAAGGATTATGAATTTAAGCATTTCATTGCATCTGTATTTTACAGAACCATGGAATGGCTGAGGCTGAAAGAGGCCCTTGAGGTCACCTAGTCCAACCTGCTGTTCAAAGCAAGGTCAGGCGGTTGGCCAAGACCATTTTTAGTCTGGTTTTTAGTATCTCCAAGGATGGAGACTCCACAGCCTCTCTGGACTATTTGTTCCAGTGTTTGACCAACCTCACTGTAATAAATAAATAGATAAATAAATATTCTTGTTTAAATTGATTTTTTTTTTTCTATTTCAGAAGTTCTGGATCTATATGTGTAGTCAACAGCCCAACCATTAAGGAAACTGAAAATACAGTATAAATGGTTAGCATCAGCTCTACTTTTGTCCTTTAAATTTTCCATGTGGATCTATAAATGTAAAGGTTTTGTGAAACAAAACGTTTGGAGCAAAAGTAATGCCCGGCTGTGAGTAACATGAACTCTCACTGTTCATGTGTCTATGGTTTGTTTTCTTAATCAGTCTTGTCATAGACCCTTTGTTAAAGTGCAATGAATTGAGCCAGAGCTACTGGTGTTTAAAATGATTTAAACAAAACAAAACAACAACAAAAAAAAGCTCTCAGCCCTTGAGATCATGAATAGATAACATTGTTTTCATATAAAAGTGGTTTGGATTAATATAAAAAACTGTTCAAAAGATTTCTTAGCGCAGTATATTTGAGCCAAAGTGAATGCTCCAGTCACTAAAGTAGATTTACAACCTCCATTTCACCAGATAATAAACCAAACTTCCATTGTATTTTCTAATAGTGCATGTCTGTATTACTCAATTCAGTGATTTATTTTAATGAAAATCTTTTTTTCTCTTACTGTCTGGAAAGGAAGTTGAGGTCTCATATCTAGGTCTGAGTGAAGTTAGGAGCAGCACTTCAGTCAAGCTCAGTAGAAATACAAGTTGTATGGTGTCCACTGATTTCAGTAGGAGACATACCTAATATATTTGAGGATGTGAGTTTTAGTTTCCAGATCTCCTTTTTTGCACTTGCTAAATGGAGATAAAGTTCTTATAAACTGTTAAAACCCAAGGCAACCCTGAAGCTTCCAACAAAACTACAACTGCATTGTCTCCAGTTTGTTGCAATTTCAAGGGGCCTTATTTGAATATTTTACCAAGGTAGTATTTTTCATCTAAGAAAAGGTCCAGCATGCATATGTGAATGTAATTGTTGTCCTACCATATAACCTCTGGAGAGGGAAATGCCTTCACTTTCATTGACAAACGATAGGATTTTCTTCCAGCTACAGCCTCCAGTGCAGTTTTTCTTCGACGTTTCAAATTAATGAATGCTTTATCTTAAACAAAATAAAAAGAGTCCACTTTATCACTGATTTTCAGCCTGCAAAAAGAATTGTTCTACTAAAGAGAACAGGAATCCAGATAAAAGTAATCTTTAATAGTTTTGATGTCCCCGCATGGCAACAGCAAGAATAAAGCTTAACATCTTAGAGAGGAATACCACAAATATAAAAGAAACTGAGATTCAGTTTCCAGGCCATGAATCCGCCAGAATAGGACACATTGTAGCCAAATTCACATTGTGCTTCAGTCAAAAGACACAAAAGATAAGGCGGTTTGTGGTACAGGGGAAGCTGAACTAGATGGTCAGATGAACCTTCCAATCCTAAAGGCCAAGAATCAATAAATGTCCCAAAAGAACACATTCTGCCAGAGGTTATTTAAGGCACCTTCAGAGAAACAGCAGAGGAAAAGACAGAAACTTTCTGTATCACTGGTAAACAGCTGTTTCATCAAATAATCAAATCTTTATCACTTCATTGGAACAATCTCAACCTGCTGGAATTTGTCCTTTTCCAGTTGTACTGCCCATATTTCAAACTTTCTGGCAAGCTGATGGGTTTTACCAGAGGCAATAAAACACAATGCATTAAAAAAGTCTCTTTTTTTTTTTTTTTTACCCTCTAACTGCACTTGAGCAAAATAAAAACATTCAAATTATGAACAACTGTTTGAGAGTCTCTTTCATAATATCTATGGTGCAACATTTACCCACATTATAGACTGCGTAAGGATATTGAGTATCTATTAAACAAGTGCAACACCTAATCCAGCTTGCCATGTACATTGAAAATAACATGTACAAGACAAATCAGTAGTTTAATTACAGAAGTCAAGTTATAAATATACAACCCTGATTCTGCAAACCATTATTCACACACAGGCTCTTTCTAACATGGGTATCCCATAGATGGGTTTGCTTATGTGAATAAGAGATTACAGGCTACCTTCAACAGTTGCAGCTTCTCTGACTTTATCTAAAACTCAGTTTCTGATTGCTTCAGGTTGCTGTTTAAGAGTACAAGTGGATATCATGACTCATCCTGTGCTCCCAGTGATTTAGTCCAGGGCTTAAATAGGGAAAATGGACTGAAACACTCTCTAAGAATACCAATATGAGGTGTTCAGACCACACTTTGAGACAAGAGAGAAAAGGTAGACCACTGAAAACATGGAACTAATCAATATTCCAACCATAAGTCATCTGTCACAGAGGACATCCACCAACCCCTTGGTCTTTAATACCAGTGATGCTTCAAAGATCCTGAATAATCCTAATTATAACAGGATGCCACAAAGAAGGGAGTCCCAATGCAAAAAATTCCTAATTCATATAGATTTGAAATAACACCAGAAATTTCTAGATTTCACTGGAGGTCCCAGCAGTCCATAGGGAACTCGTTTGAGGCTCCCACTGTAAAACCATTTTAATGAGTTGTAGTATCTAGTGCTTGTTTCATTTTTCTGAATGGCCTAGCAGCTACGTCCTCCGTGCACAGCTAGAGTATTATTTTATCTTCATTTTTCATAGTAATCAGTGAATAAATACCACAGAAGAGGAAGAGAAATTCTTCTACTTAAATTCATCTTGAACTTTTTTTCCCCCAGACTGTAGTTTGATAGACTGCTTCCTCCAGAACTGACTGAGAACAGGGTCATCACAGTATTTAGCAGGCAACAGTGATCAGACTGAACATTAATAGGTCTACTGCCAACAACACAGAACAGTCACGGAAGTAAAGGCCCAGATTCTCTCTGGTCTCCCTTCTTTTTCTGGCCATGATGAACCTGCTATAAATTCACTTTCACTTTCTGTTCAGACATAAAGTTATTGTATGACTGAATTTGGTACATGAGTATTTGGTATTCTACAAATCTGCATCACTTCTTACCATAAACAATGACTGTTGTGTTAACAGCTTTGATTGAAGGTCCACTCTTCACATGGCAGGTATACTGGCCTTTATCAATATCACGCACTTTGTCAACAACAAGGATGCTATAAAAAATATTGGCTTCTGTATTCTTCTGGTCAATGCGCTGCATTACAGAACCTCTCCTCCTTGCCTATATAAATGCAAATGAACAAGAGTGAGCTTAATCAGACCAATTTTCATTGAGATTTTTATCTTACTATGCTACCAACATACATAAATTTAAAAAATCCAGATCCCTCTGTACAGCACAGACGTGAAAAGGTGCCTTAACATTCTCAGGGGATCATCAACAAAATTATGAGTAACATTATATGGGAAGTCATTCCTATCTTCATCAAAGCTGTAACAGCATCCAAACTAGTTCTTTCCAGATGAAAATCATCCCTTCTGTATGGCCTGCCCCACCAAGACACCAGCTCCCTATTGTGCCCTTTCCAGCATTGCGCATAAAACCCCTGGAAGCCACGATGCGAAGAGCAGCCCATAGTTTGGTGCCTGGATTCAGTGCCATAGTCAGAAGGCATATAGAAGAAGAGGGCATTAACACAAGAAGGGAGGATTCTGGAACCATTATAGATGGGAAAAGGACTAGATTTGGCAAGGGAATAACAGGGTGGAACTGAAGATAATGTAAGTCTGAGGAGTTATTTCCTGCAACTCCCCCTCAGCCTTTGGCCTCAAAGTTTATTTAACCCAGAACATTGCTGGTGTCTCATAAACAATGAGCACTCTTCAGTTACCATCCAAATAAAAACAAAGCAGAATTTCACAAGTTTGGTGCCCAGCTAGGGCTTGGTAAAGCAGCAATGATCAACATAATGTATTTGGAGCATTTCTTGTTGCCAGTTTGTTTATTTCCAAGGAGAAAAAATGCCAGGGAAAATGGCAAAAAACAATTGCATTTATCTTCCCTATATAATGTAACCATAATTTCAGTTTGAGATTAGGCACAATGAGTGACATAATAAATGATCTTGACTTGAATCACCAGTGTAAATCAAACTGACATGAAAGGAATGGGAGTTGTAAACCTTAAACTAATGTCAAATTTCTTATCAGGTTTATACTGACTCCCTGGCAGTTATTCTGTATGCGACAAGTATTTATGAGGATGCTCCCAATATGGGGGAGGAGAAGCACATTCAAGATCATTCCTGTAAGTTGTCAAAACAAGAGGGTTGTTCATGCGACACTTAACAAATGAGATTTTGGCTAGCTAAATCAAAATATCTTTTCTAAACACACTCAAGTCGGGTGCCTGACTGTCTGCCAGTCTTTGAAATGAATGTGTCGAGAAAGACAGCCTTGCTGAAAATTTTTTTTGTCACAAGAGAGAGTCATTGCTCAGGACTGAGTGATAAATTTCTATCATCTCACCAGGTTGAAAAGAAGCCCCTTGATGAAACAATTCTAGCGTTTGCTCATGATTATGCAATATAACCAGAGTACACTGTGTAAACATGTTTACTTATCCAATTATGCACCAGAAAGAAAAAAGGAAACTTTAAGAGACATGTCAGCAAGGGTCAAAATGATGGAATGAGAAGCAAGGCAAGCATTCTGAGGAAAAAACTCCTCCTGGTATGCTAGGTACAGCGTGGTCTGCAGGAAACCCGTTTTCTTCATTTCAACCACATCACTCACCTCTCCAGGATAAGTCCATGTCATCTGCACTCTGGTGTTCCAGGCTGCGGTGACAGTGCAGTTAATTGCTAGGCTGTCTCCTTTCAGCAACTTGACAAGACGTGGGGTGCTTAACTGAACATCAAAAATTGTGTTGGCTGCACGTGATGAAGAGAAAGAAAAGTAAACAACATCACCAGGGCAGAGTGCTTTTCAAAAGATAGGTAGCGTGCGGAGAGGGCTACTTACTTTCTCGGTGCGTTAGGTACTTTGTGCTGTACTTGTGTCCACCGACAGTTGTCTCACAGCTCAAGAGCCCTATGAATTTGTAGGTTGCCTTAGGTATTCTGAAGCCTTTCATGCTGTCCCAGATTATTGTCCTGCCATCAGGATTTAGGGTTTCTCCTGGAATCTGGAAGTGTCAAACACATATCATAAAAACAACTCATCCTCATGCCACACTCTAATCAAAGCAGCCTAATAAAAAGGAATGTGAAAAAAACACCCTAAATGCCAATCAGACAAGAAAGGATGACATTTAATTATGCAGATTTTTCAAGACACATTTTCATCACAAAATAGAGGAAAAACCTGGCTGAGGAATGTGAATGTTTTATTTGTTTCCGAGATTTCATTATTTATAACAGGATGTAATTTATGATACAATAGATTGACATTATCATCAGCTTCAGTGCTTGGACTGCTATTCTGTTGGCTCCCGGTTGGCAGCTAAAGTGCTCGTCTTGGTGAACCTTTGTAATAAAGCATCCTGGTTTCACCACAGAGCCACAAATACACATTTTTCAATGGAGATGACAAATGGACTTAATTTGCTGTCATTCTGTGGCTTTAGCAAATTCCTGTCAGAATTCAATCTGATGCTTCTCACATTCATGTTGTCTAAAGGACTGGACTACTTAAAAAAAAAAACAAACAGCTGAGAACATAAATGGCTGTTCCAAAGCAGGTCACAGAGTATGCGTCTCACAGTTATACAACATGAAAAGCAAATTTTAAAGCCACAAAGCTTCCTTGGACACTTTTATTGAGAACTTTTGATCATACTGAATGAGGAAAGTCATATTGACTAGAGATTTTGGAAGGACACCATGAAACACTAAATACATCATATTTCCACAGAAAAAGTATTCACCACATTTTAAAAATATGGCACTTTAAGACCCTAAAAAGTTGAGGAGCCAACAAGTAACTAGTGTATAGCCAGCAGTGTTTTTAAACTGAAGACCTGAAATGTAATACAGACTAAAATATTGCCACGTGGAATCAAGCACTTACTTTGTCAGCATTACAAATCATGTTCAACATTAAGTTCCTTTGAGCTTTAAGCCCCATAAGATATATATAAAAAAAAACCCCAACCTGAAAAAGCAGATCATGACATAGGCTTTGAAGGTCAGACAAGATCTCTTGCTTTCACATAGTGCTTTTTGTTATGCTTTATTGAGGGAATAAATATCACCATTTGGGTAACACAGATATCAGCCACAGATACAAAGCCTGGATGTGAGAGTATGTTTATAAAGCATGCTTTTGTGGTAAAAGTAACATGTTTATAAAGATGTCAGAGCAGAGTTTGAGTGAATTAATGCCCTAAGCAAAGACCTCTGGGTCAACTAAGCACCTTGCAGCCCATCATCTCTCACTGTGTACTCAGTCTCACTAAGTCTCCTTCACATGTTTCTTCTACTTTATTTGAATAGAGGACTTATGTGTTGGCCAGCCCTCTCCTTCCTTTGGCCAAAGCCAGCACGGGTGGCTGCCAGATGCTGGGGAAGCATGGCTGCCTGGCACCTTTCTGCGTGGTACAGCTTCTCTCCAAAACAGGACAGCTTTGATGCTGCCTCCTCAATGCATGCCAAAAGCGACACTTGAGATCACCTCCACTCATCTCATGCCACTTCCTCCACCAGAAATGCATGATGAATCAGACAAACAATAATTACACAGCATGAAATGCTGTGGTAGAATTCCTTATCTTTACAACAGCTGATAAGATGCTATAATAAGCAGGCAAATAACGGGCAGTGTGTATTACACACAAGTAAAGCCCATTACATTACAGCCTGCTGGCTACCATTCAACAATATCTTGGAATCTAAGAGCTCTGTTGCCATTTCTGTTCTAAGTAAAACAAATATTCAAGCTTTGGTTTAAGTAGCTCATAGTTATACTTTCAAGGGCTTCAACTAGATTTATCATCTTGCTGCTCTGGTGGAAATCAAACTCTTTTTGAGCATAGCAATCTATAGGTTTTCTTGCTTCCTGGCAATATAGAATGCAGCACCTAATGACTCTAATGCTGTGGTTTTCTTTCCGGCTCCAGAAGACTGCATTATGGCGACACCACTTCTTCCTTTATCACTGAATGGAAAACAGAATAGCTTTTGCCAGCTTTCCAGAAGTACTAAGCCTGCAGCTGTGAAATTCATTTAACACACCTCTTAATTGCTCTGTGAGCAAAAACTTGCTGGAATCTTCATATTTGGGTGTCACAGATGATAAATAAAGTAAGATATGATGTAATGCACTGTAGCTTGCATGCTTCAGGAAACTCTGGGATTAATTAGGATACACATTTATTTTTCCTGGAATGCAAAACATGTAAGCAACTAATCCTTTCTTTCAAGACTTGGCTTCACCTCCTCTTTCTCCTTTTCAGACTATTATATCTGGTATTGAAAGTGTAAAAATATCTCACACCACAACCCCAAGCTAAAGGCAAGTCAATATGAAAAGAGATAGCAGATATGTCCCAGTCTCCTCCAAATAAGGAGGAAAAAAAAAAAAAAATCATAGTGCTTAATAAGAACCTGCCAGGAATTTTCTCAGGAATTTAATGTGCTGAGATTTCTGATCCAACACTACAGTGCCCTTATAAGGTCCCACTTTACTACATTCCACCCTATGGAAAGCAAAGCCTCATTTACTTCTGATTCTATAGCCACAGAATCTTGTGCATCATCCACCCTGGTACACTTCTTGCAGCAGAACCGTGTGTGTGTGAATGTGCACATGCAGTAACATCCCAGGTCAAATGATTTTCCTTTCTCTGTATTTTCCTTTCTTTCATGTGATTTAACAGATGGAAACCAAGAGGTCAAATCAGTATCTGTATTACCAAAACAGCACTGGATAGAATTTGCAAGGTCAAATTAAGTCACAGGATCAAATCTGTGGCTGCTGTAAAATTTTGCAGACAAAGAGGAATCAAAGACTTGTATTGATGTAGATAAACATCTTATGGTGGTATTGTTTGGCAATTACATGTTATTCTATAAAAAGACAAATTTCTTTTCCTTGTAACAATGATGAACACTTAAACCACTGGGTACAGAATTCCTTTTATATAGAAACAAAACATCACTGTCACCTCTACCTGCTTTTTAAGCCAAACAAAAGAACTTCATTAAAAAGAAGCACCATTCTCTGTCTTGATACCAGGTACTTCACTACACATATATAGGACAATTACCTATATATATGTTGGCACTTGCTACACCTAGGAAAGAAAGGGTTTCTCCTAAACATAAAAGAAGTCTAGGTTTTCTAAAACTGGGCCCACTCAAACTCGGCACAAGTTTCCCTGCAAAGAGAAGCCATCCCTTGTCTGATAAATGCATTCATATGTAAAAGGAAACAGCAAAGTCACTGGTGAGAGTGAGGTAGGGTAAAGGCTCGCAGAGATCCTTGAACAGCCACAGCAAATCTCCAGGGACTGCACTTACTGGCTGTTCCAGAGGACAGAAGAGGAAAGGGGAGGAAGGGCAGGGGAAGAGGTGGGAGGAAATCTCTTCTCCTAACAAGAAATTCCTTCCTGGGCTTCAGAAACCTTTGTCAGTAAAGGTTTACTAAAATGGTATGAAAAGGCTCAGTTTCTTCAGAAAATTCCCAACCAGTGTTAGGAGATTTGATGAAGCTCTTCTGTGAGATGTGACACAAAGCCTCCAGAGCTGAAATACTCAATGTTTCTAAGCACACTGATACCCAAAAATCTTGTTTAAGAAATACTAAGTTGTTGAAATATTTCAAAAGCATTAAAAGAGTTGTAAACAGGCAAACAAAGAAAGCATCATCCGCAATAACACTTTCAGAGCATGCTTGGATTGAAGTACCTTTTTTAAAGTAACAGCAATGTTTGGTGCTGTAACTCTGCATGGAATGATCATTTCTCTTCCCACAGTCATGTGTATTATTTTAGGAATATCACTGTGCATCTCTACAAATGGGCTGCCTGTATCTGCAAGAGAAGAAAAAGAAAAGGTTAACATTTGAAATTTTAAAACAGTGTATGGAAATTGTAATGGTGCATACAGCCTTGAAGAACAGGGTTAGCCCTGTCCATAATGAAAACTAGGCAAAGTCCTCGAATCAATCTTTTGTTTACTTCTGTGTAAACAAGTTCAACAAAATATAGCTAAGTATTTGAAAATATTCTTGTCCGTCAATATCAATAGCAGCATTTTAGTATCTCCCTTTAAAATCCAGGATAGTTGAAGTACATTTTTGCTATTACAGCATCATCTCTACTGCCAAGAAACATGTTTCTTATTTCAGGGCATTTCTATTTTGTTATCACTAGGAAAAGTAATTATACGGGAAATGAACTGAAATTGACTTATCCAAAAATCCCTATACAGTACACGCTCCTGCTCTCTGTAGAGAAAACTTATGAGAAAAACTCAGGTGAATCCACCAGGAGAAAGACTCTACTGTGATTATGTAGCCATATTTTCAACTCTGAGAATACAGACTAGTAAGAGTTAATTATTCTCCTCTTTCCCGCTACCAAAATACCAATATGTCTCTTTTTTAAGTGACAAGGTAAATGAAAATGCCAGGAAAACATTAATTCCTTTTGACTCAATAACTAAAGCTTGGCAGAGTAGTTTACCGTCCCTTGAACAATCCGTTTAACAAAGGGCATTGTCATAAATAGCTTGCGCTGGGAACAGGGAACATTGCTGCTGCTATTGTTTGAACCACTTAACAAAGAGGGGCTCAAGCCGCAGACTCTGGCTCCAAATCTTCTTTGCAGGTGTTCAGATCTGAAGGTTTGGGTTGACTCACATCGCAGATAGAGCAGCTCAAAATTCATGTGAGACTTGGGGTTTAATTCTTAAAAATGTGGAACATTCAGATCTTAATTCTGTGCTTATCTACAGCTCCAATGTTTTTTCAGGCAAATCCTATTATTCCCGCTCAGTCAAGAGTCTTACAAATAACAATGGAGATCTTTCTTGGACAAGAAATGAGTAAAGCTAGCAAGACCTGACCCTTTATAAAACCTCAAATTGTAATACTTTAGTCAAGGGTTCTGGCCCCAGACTTCTGCATGTTGACCTATGTTCACTCAAGTAGTTCTTCAAATACATTACTTTTGCTTTTTTTTCAAAAGTTTGATCTGTACTTCCCATAAAATTGTTCTGCCCTTAGGATCTTGTTTTATTCAACAGTATTTTTGTTTGAGACATCAAACACGAAGAGAAGCAAACTCTAATTTATACTCAGAAAAATCCTAAAGTACAGCATCTCAAATGTACTTCATGACATGGAAAAATTTTTCCTAAAGATGTTTAATGAAACTGCTACGCAAACTTTCTGAAATGAAAACCACAATGCTTTATTTAATAATAATAGGTGTCAAATGTCCACCAAAATCGTAAAAGGAACTTATGAGTAATAGAGGATGCATATGTAATAAAAAATACCCTAAGGACTTGTTAGGCTGACGTTTCCTCTGCAGTACGATGCAAGGAAAGACCAAGAATGAACCTGTTTGTAGAACGGTGAAAAGAACCTTTTTTGTTTCAGGGACTGCAGCCACAGAAGAGGTCATCTGGCCCTTAACATCACCAGACAAAACGATTTACTACTCCCTAAAGAATCGTTTGTCTTTGTCACAAAATCAAGAGCTCCTGCCCAAAACCAGCAAGCTTTGCAAAGTAGTTTCCTGTATCATAATCTCCAGATCATTATAAGTGTGAGGAAGAGCTGTTCTGGGGACTGCCGGTACAGCCTGCAGACACAGTGTCACCACTCACTGATGCCAGTATCAAGGCAGTGGGGGCTGCGCAGCTCAGGCCTCATAGGATTCCAGCCCATCCAAAGGCAGGGACAGGAAACGAGCACAAAACACCAAGCTTGGCTTTTTTTCCTTCTACAATGGAAACACACGTTCGCGCCTCAAGAAGTCAATGAAGTGCTCTATAAAAGTCAACTAAACACCCCAGCTGCTCTTGGTAGGCTTTAAAGCTCAGTCACAGCCTTTCTTGGTACACTCCCTGCAGAGGTACGCCAAAGCGTCTCCATGCCCCCGCCATTCGCGTGCAGAGCTCCCATTTACATCACTGGGGACTTCCGCCATGGGCCGGAGGGCAATTGATGGCCCCGAGTGCTCCAAATGTCTTCCTGCTTTTGATTAAAAGAAATACGCACTGTGTTTCCTAGCACAGTTTTGTTTTCATAATGAGTGTGGAGGCTTTTCCTGATTCCCTTTGATTTTATTCTCCTTCCGTCTTAATGGCTATAAGGGGATACTCTCAGAGTCTCAAGACCAGAATCTGGTACAGGTTCTACCAGCCTGGATCAGGTAAAAGTGAACCCACAGCAGGTTATTTCACATTGGCAGGATATGCCAACAACATGGAACCCTTCATTCCCTCAAGTAATAGCACTCCATGCTTCTTTTTTCCCCTCATCATAGCCCTAGCTATTGCCAGTGTCTTTGCTACGTTTCCTCTCAATTCCTTCCTGAGGGAAAGTAAATGCCATCCTTCCCTGAGCAGCCAGCTGGCAGTCCATCTGGGATGATCTAACCTCCCGCCAGAAGTCTTCTGGGCCAGCTTCATTCACTTTTAGATTCAGAGCGCTCTAGACGTAAAAAGAACAGTGTGTATTAACCTATCTTGAAGACCACATCATTCAGGTCCATTGGGGTTTGGAATGGAAAATTTAAGAGGGTCGATGTTGGTTTTTTTTAAGTTAGGGGTTTTGTTTTTTTTTATCTCTTCAGAGCTGCCTGAAGGAATAGCAAAATGAAAGATGGACAGGCGGAATATTTGCATATGCTAAAGGTTACTTTGGAAGTCAGTTTGGTGTATTTTTAAATTGTGCCTGGAATTACTGACTGTGTGCTGGTTTGACTGCGTTCCTTACAATATCTCTCAGTTACAATCAACATGAAAACACAAAGAGCATTTATGAAATCACAAAACCCATGAAGGTTACTTGCTATATTGTTAAAGAACATAAATAACAGCTTTTTATTAAGCTGGCTGGCAGCCAGATACAAACTTGATAAGAGACTTAACACGAGCAATATTATGTCTGGTATCAGTAACCTGTCTAGGCTATTTATGGGTTTTGCACAAACAACTAAATTAGCCAACATTGAAATGCCAAATTCTGCAAAGATGGAGAGGTTCTTATTTCCACAAGCTTCAGCTACTGTTCTGGGGTTTGTTTTGTTTTAAATAATCTGAGCTATGTAAAACAGAGCACTTACACATACATTTGCAAGAAGAAAGTCTCTGCAGGAAAATCTGAGTTTCTTGAAATCTCTGAAAGCTTGTCCTCTGAAGTTCTTCCAAAATACCTACTTATACTTGGCTCATCATTAAGATCTTTTTCAGGCTGAAAGAGCCAAAATGGTTTCCTCACATTCACATAACACCCTTTCCCCTGATGCATGTGGAGAGAGGACCAGTCTTTGCTGAAGTATGGACATGCAAACTTCATTAAAGTTAATGGGCCAATTGCCAAATTCCCTTTTCCATTGTAAGAATTCACCCTAACCATCTTTATTTATCCCTGCTAAATTAGTAAGGCTATTCAGAATTAATTCAAGGGGAACCTTTCACACCTGAATGGCTCTCATTTCACTTGTGTATTGAAAATACAGACATTTCTCACGAGGATGGCCAACTGGTAGTGTTCTCACTGGGAAAAAAAGGGGAATTCTGCCATGGGGTTCATCTAGTCTGCTGTAGACACCCATTTTATGATGAGATGAATCATGCTCTAAGAAACACACCTATTCAACCTGCTCACATGTAGGAGTCTATGTTCCTTAAGAAGAAAAGAAAAAATAATCTCATTTTGTATATCTGGAAGCACAACACTTAACTGCAAGAAGAGTTTTTCCACTGTTGCCTCTTCTTAGCCTATAAAATTATACTTTTCAAATGCTTCCTAAACCGTGAAGGAAGACTTGAGATAAAAAATTAATAATCACAGATGTCCAGGGGAAAACAAAATAAAAAGGAGGGGAATACTTTATATCTGGAGCACATTCAGACACAAAACATTGCTAGCATAACTGTACAGTGACTTTTAGTCAGGGTTTGTTTGTTTTCTTTTGGGGCTAGTTATACTATGCTATCATCAGTGTAGGTGATGATACACTGATGATACACAGTTAAAACTCTTAAGAAAATATATTCTTACCTACATTAGCCGGGAAATCCACACTACAGCAATTAACTATGGTCAGAAAGCAGTCTCTGGAAAGGCTAATGGACATTAGGACCATTTTTTCAGATGTGTCCCTCCCTTATGATGCTCCATCTCAGAAAAGTAGGAGCCATAAGCCTTGTTGAGGAAGGACCTCAGACCGCTTAGTGCATGGTCTTTGATGCTGCCAAGGCATCCATAGATGTTCCACTCAATACAGAGTACTATGATGTGAAGTTGATATACACACAATGACAAACATGGCAATTATAAGTGATTGACGTCAGCAAGTCCAAGAGGGGTCTGTTTTGTAACAGGAACCTCATTAGACACTAAAAATGTGTCTACATACTTGATACAGCTGTAGCATAGTTTAATTTCAACTAGTTTCCTTTTCATAACAGAAGCACTATCATATTATTAACTCTGACAGTGTAAGCCAAAACCATAGTGCTCATATGTTAAAACTGTACCAAAAGCAAAGACAGAAGAAAGGCACAGGGTAGGAAGAGTTTCCCAGGCTTCAGCTGGTTCTTCTATCAGTACATTTTTTTCTGAATAAAAAGGAAAAAGAAGAAGTTCTTCCTTTCTGTTAGCTTTTCTTACTGCTTATTTCACCTGTTGAATTATTTTGACTTGGACATAACCGATCTTAAAAGACCATTTTGGGGAACTCCTTGGATGCCTTTCTTGCTCTGCAGCATTGTACCTTTAGGGTTACAGAAGACAATCCAATCAAGCTAAATCTTAAATCCATGTCAGTTCTGGGGCTGGACCTAGCTATCTGTCAACATGTGGACCTCCCAGGGAGATGCCATACACTCAGCACAATTCAGCATTAGAGTTTGAAAAGGCACTCAAAGCCCCAGATGTTTTATCATGTCAAAGGCTTAAATTTTGAACCATTCACTAATGCTAAAGCACTTCGTTTTGGACTGTCCAACCTGAGACACATCTCAAGCCAAATATCGCAAACTAGTTGATATGTTTGATGTTCTAGGCATTGGTGAGTACAAGTACTCTTAGGACTTGTACCTTTTATTCCCCAGCTTTGATTTGTGTCACCCAACTTAAACCATTTCAAAGCAAGACATCTATTCTAAGCTTGTTCTCCAGATTCCTTGTAAAGTCATTGATGCGAAATACATATCAGAAGAAGGTCCTCATTTAAGTACAGAGAACAGACAACTGACTCAGCCTAGAGGTCTGATTTTAAAACAGTATTTAGAATGGTGCTTGATTGAAGCACCAGTACACGACTCATTTTGCAAGGAAAAGCGTGCAGCCAGAAGACACGTACAGCAGGAGTGTGAGGAGAGAGGAGGAGAGGGAGAACACTAAGAAACGGGATAATACCCTAAAGCCAAGTAAACTTCACCTAGAAAAGAATTCTTTGTTGCAGCAGCATGAAGGCATTACTATTATATATCAGTAGTTGAAAGCTGTCTTCACCATAGGAAGTTAACAACACATTACTTCAATCTGAACCAAAGTTTGCTTAAATTCTTGCAAAAATTGAACCTTGATATATCAATTTAATTGAATTTACATGCTTTTCCTCTGTCATACCTTGATCAAAGACAAGAGACAATGGCATGCACTTTTTTGAAGGGAACAGCACTTTTTTTAATGAAGTGAATGAGCTCCAGCGACTGTAAAAGAGTATCTTGGAGATACCAGTACAAAGACAGGCAGAAAGAAAAGCCTTTAGCACTGCCCTAGGGATATCTGAAAAGGATTCAAAACAGTCTGCTGATCATTTGGTGTTTCTTATATGTCTTTATTTCATAAATACCTCTTTTCAAGCAGAAAATAGCCCATGCCTCACTCTAAGGTATGCAAAGTGTGTTCATTACAATCTTTTCATCTTATTACCAGGCTGCAGTTGTGTAGCAGAATAAAGACCTGAGTAGTTTTGGGTCTGAGACAGTGAAGAAATTGGCAAAGAAGCTTTGCTTCATTTCATGCTTTTCCCATGGCTTGTGGTGGAAGTCAGGCCATCAGTTTCCTTAGAGCAAAGTCCAAGGCTCTTAAGAGAATTCATTTCCCTTGCCTGTTGTCTCAATTCCTGAGCTGTGTGTGGTCAAGAGTTGCTGCCGCACACACTGTACACTGATTCCCCTGTGCAATTCAGTAGTGACCTCTCCAGCTGAAAGAAGGGTGGTGTCAGGACTAGCTCCTCTAAGAGAAGTCACCAGCCTGCCTTGTTCTTGATCACCCAAACACCGGACTTCATAAGGGCTTCAAGTCATCCAGGGGCACATGGGACCTGCAGTCTCCTCATCTTGCACCTTGAGGTTTTTTTCTTATAGAAGCTCATCTTCTGCCATAGCATACACTCATTACTGAACCAAAGGACTTGCTGGGTTTATTGTTTTGTTGCTGGTTTTGAGGGGAGAGGGCTGTTGGGTTTTATTTAATTAATTATTTATTCTAATGCAGTTCATATTCAGTATCACTCTAATTACGGAAATGAATAACATTTTTGAAACAATAAGTGATGGCTTCCTGTACAAACAATATCAACTTTCCTGATTCGGATTCAGTGTTTGTAAATAGCAACTAGCATGCTAAGACATGGGAAACAGGCACCTTGGTGATCTACATGGAGCTAATATGGGAAATGGACAGACACAACGTCCTGCCACAGGAAACAATACAAAACTAGTATGGACCCACATTTTACAAATGTTTGTTTACTAAGCACCCACAAATTTGTTTAAAATACAACTAAACTCAGGAAAGGTAGTCTTCAAACAGGATTTTGTTACCCCATTCTCACTCTCACTTGAGCCAGATAGTTGAATTTCACGCATGTTCACAGAAACAAAGACATATATTAAGACATTCCTAAGTATTTTCTTTCCTAATGCTACACTGATCAGAAAGGGTGACTTTTGGTACTCAGTATCTTGTTTCTTTTCAACTTACTCTACAATTCTTCCTGATACTGTAAAATTTTTGAGGACTAATATACCTTTCCTACCTTAGGGCAGAGAGGCAATTTCAACAGGCATGAAATGAGCTGTTACCTTGCAGCTTCCCTGACTACCAGTAGTTTGCCCTAACTGTCATATGGGTTTATTAGGACACAGTCAACACTGAAGTGTTGAAAATTTATTTTTAATTAAAGTGATTGTCAGAATTAATTGTCAGAAAATTAAGATGGCAAAGAGGTCTAAGCTTGATACAGGTTTGTCCCTTAAACATTTTATTGGGTTTTTTTTGGCAAGTAAGGTAAAAGAAGAAACATAATCTAATTCTATCTTCAACATTGACATCAACATCTAATGACTGAGTGTCCTTGAAAAAAATCAAGAAACCAAGACACTTAGGCAGTCTTCCTTAACTGATCTGGGAGGGGTGGGAGTGGGTAAATGGTCTGTCCACAACTATTTCTACAATGATATGTTTCTCTTCCATCACTGTGTGAATTAGGGAGTTAATCTTGGCTCACATACACCTAATTGAGGAACTCTTTCAGATGCAAACAAGTTATGCTACATACAACTCAGGAAAGAGGTGAAGAGTTAGAAAGATTGGTTGTAGCTTCTATTTCTAAAAATTCAGGATATGGAAAAATTAACACTTCAAGTAGGAAAGCGACCAAGAGAACATAAAGAAATCTCTTTATATCGTAGAGTGGGTTTAGCAGAGAGGTTAGGTTCCCAGTCAGAGTCACAACCATCCTTGCTCTTTTCATGTGGCGAATGGAAAGGATTGTGGGTAGATCTAACTAGAGATGATATCTAAGGTGGGAGTTTCAAGAGAGTTCCATGACAGGAAACTTGCAAACATCATGCAAGAAATTATTAAGTTTCCTAGGCAGCAGGAAATGTTGGACTCTAAATGAGTAACCGACTTTGCTTATGCTTCCATGGATGCATTTGTAGTTGATACCCAATGAATTGCATGAAAACAGTTGGGTGAGAAAAACCACTCTGCAGTGTATTTCAGGTGAAGGAAAGCAGGATGAACAGCATAAGTTATTAAGTAATTCTCAATAACACACAATAATGAGGGGATCTTATTTTCTATCAGTGCAGTGAGAGGTCCACTTTATTCTGCTTTTTCACAGCACCAGTCCCACTTTGTGTCACAAAATTAAAACAAAGGCTAATTCACTCTGATTTAAATTCATTAGAAACAGCAGAAACTTCATTTGGAAAAGTTCCAGTTGCACATTCTCTGTAATATGGGCTTTCTAAATCTTTGAATCTGATATCTTACAGTAATCTATTAATTTTATTATGTAAAAATCATGAAAAACTAAAATATAAAATTAAAACAAACCCCTAATTTCTTCTTTCATTATTGTGTCTATTGAGTTCAACTGTTCTGAGAAGTATCTGATTAATACTCTACAAAAAAAAAAAACAAACAAACAACAAAACAGGATCAGAAAGTAATTTCTGTAATAGTCTAACTACATTGCACGATACTTGTCTGCTGAATGCAATTCTGTGTTTAGATTGATTCCATTTATTCTAGGTTTTTACAATCTGTGTAATGTGGACTACAGAATATGACTCAACACGCAAATAGTAATTTTCTACAGCATGAGATAATTCAGAAATCTAGATAAACACCTTTGGCATCCTTCAGGTGCCTAGAAATCTATAATCTTCCACAGACATGTTAAAGTGGACATTGTATCAGACATATGGTTTCCATCAGTCACCATCTGATTCTGTAAGATATGATTTCTCTGGTACCCATTTCACAGATTCACTTCTAGTCTACTTCCATGTGGAGTTCTATTTGCTCTGGCAGACTGGGTGAACTGAGTCTTTTCCTTTCTTCATATTTTCCTAACAGATAACACACTAGCATTTGTGTTTGCAAGCTCTGAGAGAGCAGATTTTATACATTGATCGATAAATTACCACACATTTTGCATGGCTGAAAATATCATTCAAAATCCTTTATTTAACCACAGCTGAACTGCCTTACTATCCATTTTGCTGTACTGAAATGCAAATACCAAGAAGTGTTAAAAAACAATCTTACCGTTAATAAATACATAAACTGTAGATTCCTTCTTCTTTTTTGCTGGACTTGTTGGGTATTTGCAGCTATAGTTTCCAGTGTCACTTGCTTGAGTTCTGCTCAAGGTCAGGCTGCTGCAGGACTGCTTCCCATTCCTTCCACAGGCATATTTAATTACTTTCAGCCTTTTGCTATCCTTACTTAGAGTTTCAGGCAAAGACCATGAATGAACCATTTCCCCCCTGCAAATACAGATAAGGAAGCAGAAACAATTATGTTGGGCTGCAATTATATAGCTCCAGTTCCCAAGCTTTCTTTTTATTATATCAGGCTATTTCTGGGGTTTTCTTTTATCTTGTTTTCCAAAAACAACAACAGAAACAACAAAGAACTATCAAACAATTGCCATTGAAGTTCACTCTCCACCTTTCCCCACAACAGCAGCTTTCATTTTTTTCTAATTTCAGTTACAAAAAAAAAAAAAAAAGGTGTCAGGTGTATGAACTCTCAGCCAAATTATCAGAACCCAACTCAGCTGGTTACCTGCAGGCGAGGTCTAAAGACTGTCCTGCTTGAACAACGTGCTGTGTGCCATTTATACTCAACTCAGGAACTTTTAATTTTGATCCTGAACTAGATCCTAGAAAAACAAAGAAAAGGAAAAAAAAAACAAACATTAACAATGACAAATCATTCTGTTTCCAGTCCACTCACATTTATGATGTTACAATGGAAGGGAAAAGCAAAGAAAATGGGGTGCCCCCCTCACCGCACATACTCTCTTCCTGCTGTCCTGACTCAGGACTCACATAATCTTCCACAAGAATTACTCAGGAAAGAAAGCTGGAATGAAAGCTATGCAAGTTTCAGTCACTGACTTTGCTCTCAAATTGTTCACTGAGCAGACCATAAAGAAAGTTCAGGACCTTGCAGTCACATATCTAACCAGGGAAGCATGCCCTCAAGCACCACTGGCTGCATTTCCTTAGGAAACACCACCATGACAGCCCCTTCAATGGCAAGGGCAAAAGTCGGCCGCTTCCATGGCAAGAGCCACATATTGATCTCTAAGATACTGAACTCTTGCTCAAGCCGCTTGCTGGAAAGCTGTAACTGCTCTGGAAGAAGTGAAAAGGGATTAAGGATCTTCCCTTCCTGACTGAAGGTGCCAGCACTGTTACCTACGGTCCCTCACTAGCTGCAGGCTTCCTACCAGTGAAGTGGTGTCAAAAGGTAACCGGGCAGCTTTACACTAAATTTTGAGAACAAGATCAAGCACCTTCCAGACCAGGTTTGCAGTTTATTGAGAAAGCAATCATGTCAATATGCCCCAGCCATGGCCAGAATATTCTGGTATACATGAAACCCTAGGTATCAGCAACACATGAGGTGGCTTAGGACACTTGAAAACATCCAGGCAGTTTCTCACAGGCCATGTGAAGGTAATGTTTAGAGTCCATGAAAGAGCCCCATGGTCAGAAGACTAGAGGAACATTGGACCTTCCCTTTCATCTAGACAGCAAGTCCTGGAAAGGCCCCATATATTTGCCCCATAATAGGCTACAGTCACAAAAGCTTTCATGGCAAGCAGACAGAATTGCATTCCTTGGGGAAAAAAACAGTCCTTGATCCATCCCATTGCCCTCACACTGACAGCAAAGTGTTCCAGAAGCGAGAAACATAACAAGAAAATATTTTCAAACAGTTCAAGTCAAAAAACAGTTTAAGTCTAAATCTGGACCTGAACGCAATTTGTGAAGATTTCGGTGTTGTGAGAGAGGAGCAGAGGGCACCCTGGATCACTTTACTCCAAGTATTCTGTTGTCAACATACAAGAAAAGGAGCATCACGTAAACAAGTGTAGTGCAGATTTTCCACTAGAACTCAGTCAAGTACAGTTTCAGCTTTCCTATTTAAAGCTCTTTCAAGAGGTCCCTGTCATAGCCAAATATGAACAGCCATACACACCAAACATACTAGCAATACACAAACGTTATTTGGCTGCTATGTATCACCCACTGGAAAGGTCTCCTCCTTTGCTGACTGTAGAAGGAGCTCTTGGACACCAACTCCGGCTGAGGTTGGCAACTGAATTTCGGCTGCATAAACACTCCAAAGGCAATGGCTGCTCCAAATTCAGCAGCTTTCACCCAGCAGCAGATGTTGCCTCAGATTAGAGGCTGAATAGCAAAACTTTGTTCTGAGATGTAGACTTGAACTCCTTCAGTCTGAGAAAAGCCTAGACGCCAAGTCTCCGTTTTTGGAGACAGATGCTCAAAGCACAAGTATTTTGTACAAAAGGTGAAGAGGTGCTGCCCTCATCTACTGGTTTGGGGGCTTAGGTTTTGCTTTTAGGAGCCAGATATGCTTCATTTGTCAGCATTTCCTGGCGATTCCACTACAACATCAGTGGAGACAAGAGGTCTAAATCACCTTCTGGAACTTCTAGCACTAGCCATGAAGAGAAGCAAATAGCCTATTAGGTCTGCAAATCTGTTTGTTAGAGGTGTTCAGAGACCCGTTTCTCTCCCTCAGCAATATAGGAAATGTACACTGTAGGGGTTAACTAACTTTTAACTAACCTTTGGCATCTAAGTTAGTTACATTTATGTGCATTTTTCTTTTTAGCCCCATGTATCTTATTTAAGCTGTGGCTCCAGTAGTTTTTCTGTATATACTATCATCCATCCCTCTTGAAAACAAGATTTAAAGGGTACACTTAAACTTAGACTTAAACTAAATTATAGCTCACTTAAACAGGCTTCAAGCAAGGGCATAACAAACCTTGAGAATAAAGAGGTTCTCTGAACTGCAGTGCAAATATTACCAGGAATTTGACTGATGATGCTGTACAAATACACATATTTCCTCTCTGATTTCTCTGGACAATCATACTTCTAGCTAGAAATTAACACATTTTGCCAACTGCTAAGAAGGGACAAAAATGATGCAGCAGATCTCTGAAGAAACGATTTGTTACATGATATATTGCAAACACACATATTCTCACCTACCATTTATGGATCTCAACTCTGAAATGCCAGGTCTCCCTAAGAGCACACTACGCTTTTATGAGAGTCTTCCATAGATGCTTACAGTCTATGAGTCTACTCAAGTGCTGTCCTTGAAACTAAACACTGAGAAGCTGAGATAAGATGGTATAAGAGCTTAGGCAGCTTCTTGAAGAAAAACCCAAGCACTTTGGTTGAGTGGGCCCGTCAATGCCCTCCAGCTAAACAATCTGACAGTTTCACAAAACTACCATGTTCCTGAATTTCATTTGTATTCCTCTTGTCATCCTAGAATTGGAGGCTCAGATGCTCTCCCAAGAACGCAGTGTTCATCTTCAGCTTTATGAATCCTGTTCCTTACTTCAGGGGGGAACCTGGCCTCAAGCTTCCCTGAACTTCTTATTTCAAGCTCTAAAAAAGCTGAAAGCAAGCAACAGTGTATACAGACAGTTCAATATGTATGAAAAAGCTATCAGTAATAGTCTGCCAGACCGGATTCCATTAGGATCAAAGCCCAGCTGCTGGAGTTAACAACATTCAACATAGTTGCTAGACAACAACATGTAGGTTCCTTCCAGTGTAAAACCAATGGAAAAGTGGAAAATCCATACGAGTGACAGGCAGTGAAAGCAAGTCTGTAGTGGCTGGTGCTGAGTGTTTGGCTTTGCTCAGCACCAGCACCCTGACCAGCAGCAGAACCAGCCATGCAGCATCATGCTGAGACACGAAGACCAGTTTGAGTGTGTAGGCTACTGTTGTTTTCAAAGTCTGCCAAAAGTGAATGGCAAGAAACCATTATAAATGCTACAAACTCTTGATAACTTCACAGTGATATAAGCAAAGACGTCCACAAGAAAATCTCGAGATCTGTTTTAAATTCAGCGTACCAAACAAGACAGCCTGGAAGCCTGCATGTCAGAAGATCTGCCTCAGAGTTATTGAAGTCAAATGAAATAAAAAACAAAACACAAAACAACCCACCCAGATCTTTTCACTCATCCTGTAGGCAACAAAGAAACCCAGATATATTGGGCACATATACAAACTTTTGCCCTTTTACACATGTTACATATATCTAAAAGATGGCACAATATCTGTAAATATTGTGGGTGGGATCTCAATGAGTGCTTGGTGTTTGTCCAGCTTTGTTCCCATTACTATAAACCAGAGTTTCATCATTGAATTCAAGTAAAATTTAGACACTTAATTCCAGTAGTTAATCATATTCAGATTCAAGACCGGACATCAGTGTATTTGGCATGACATATCAGGTTTGTTACATACTTATTCATTTAGTTTTTCACTGAAAAAAAGCTGAAGTAAATCTTATTTCAAGCCAATAATGTTGCTTTTACAAGTATGTGAGACAATGCTTTTACCAGCAAGATTCTAAGTCTTGAAGAAAAATAGGTTTATTTGACATCCTATCTATTCATGGGTCATTAGCTTCCTTACATTTTTTAATGCCTCAAAACAGGCGCAGAGTACAAATCCAATAGAGTTTTACATGTTTCTCAGAAAAGAGAAAGGAAGGAGAACGGCAGGAAAATTCCTACTGTCAATATTTGGAAGCAGATTATGCTTTCTAGGTACCTTCTCTGGGCATTTTATTTGACACAGTCTTTTCTGAAGGGTCATGGCTCAACAGGACATGTTCACTTATTGTGCCTGTCACTAAGCGACCATCAGCAGCCTACCCTCACACTGACCTACATCGGGGGGTGCAACTTCTTTTCATGTGACAACAGGAGAACTAATTAATCCTGATAACTGAGGAATCTCCTGCCATAGGGAAAGGAGTGATTTTTGGGAGCATATTCTATTTGCTTCAGAAGTCTTATTAGATACATATGAAAGTCAGTCAACAGGGTTGCTTAATTAGTGAGCAAACATTAATTTAGATTGCAAAAGTTAGCCATTCTGTCTAAAATAAGGGAAAGACTAATCTTTATTTTAAGAGGGTGTAATCTGTAATTTGCAAGGCAAGAATAAATTTTCTTCAATTACTTTCTGCCTTGCAAAAAGGTGATCCTCTTCCTGAATGAAATAAACATTTAAATGATCTGTTAACCAAAACCACTGATTACTAGTAATCAAAAAAAGATAAATGAACATGCATGTATTTTCCAATATGATGTGTAAATTCAGTTTTACAGACAAATGAGTAACTATGCACATTTCATGTAAGTCTCAATTTCTTTTAAAAGGATAGATCTGCTGAACAGAAAAGCAGGAGCACATTCTGGATTATTATCCCCATTCTGATTTATCCAGCTTCTACTTTCCAATTTCTTTTCATATACTGTAAATTTCTGCTACCTTTGACTAAAGAAAGCAAACCCAAAAGCTGGCTTTATGGGTTAGTTAAAAAAAAGTGTTAGAAGCTATCAGAAATTTCCTTCAAGTTAACAGGTTTGGTGGCCTTTTAACATCTTCTTCATAATTTGAGGCTGAGTGATTGTCTTCCAACCACTCCAGTTATCCTGAACATGTTGACTAATATTTTTTCACCCACACAATGAGAGGTTAAGGAGAATGATCAGTTTATCTTTGCAATTTCAGTGTATACAAAGAATCTGACCTTTTGGGTTTAAAGTGCCATCTGTGGGCAATAAAGTTATCCATCATGAAGTAATTGTTTCAGTCACTGTTGGATTTACACATGTTTTAAGGCTTGTTAAACATAACCAATCCTTTGTGTTTTTTACCATCAAATATCATTTCCTCCTGATTCAAACACATTCAGCCAAAATGTATTTTGTAGAAGACACTCCTGCACTGGAAAGAGAGTGCATGAGATGGCTTAATAGGGTCTTCACCTCTCTGTGCTCCTTAAAACATGGGTCATTCAGTTCAAATGCAGCCCAGGACTTTACCCTTGATCATGAGCACTTTCTTATGAGTCATCCCATTGAAGGGAATGGGAATACCTATGGGTGCAACTAATAAGCAATCGCAGAATCCGGACCAGATTCTTAGGGGCACAGTAGCATCCAGTGGGCTGACCTTCAGTGTGTCTTCAGTGAAAATGAGCTGACTCTGATATGTAGAAGCACCTTAACCAGAACATGGCTATCAGCTAGCGTCGTATGAGCTATACAGCTTTCCTCTGTTTTCATAGAATCATATAATCATTTTGTAAGGAAAAATAGAATATCAGTAATTTTCTTTACTTCAGAGCTCTTCTTGACAAGCTATCGTATTACCATCTCCTCTAGGTACTTCAGGCCATTCTATAGGTGAGTATAACCTTTTTTTGGTCAGACAGTTGTACCTATGCATAGTAATTCCAATTACGTCATTACAACAAATCACTCAAAAAAAATTTATTTTTTTTTTTTTTTTTTAAAGGAAAGAGAAAGAGAAAAAAGAACTTGTGGTCAACTCTGAAGAGCCATTTAAAATTTACATCTGACCATAATGAGGAATGTTGACCAACAGGTACTCCTAGTTTCATGAACACTGAGATTCTCCTCAGCATCAATACTTGCATTAATAAGATAGGAGAAGTTTTAGGCAGAGTTGTCTCAAAATTTGCGTGGTGATTGGAAAACAATTTTCTTTCTTTCCTGCTTGAAGTGTGAAAGTCTGGCCTGGTCCTCCCACAGGACCAGAAGGAAAAGGGATCACGCTGGATATTGAAGCTTTCTAAGCTTTCTACTTCCGTGATTGCTGGTGGCTGGGAAGAGCTGCTACTTGAAGAAGACACTCTTTATCTCTATGGCAGCAATAGTCCCCATCTCACCTCTGTCACCTGGGTTTCCCGTGCTCAGGCACAGGCAAAGCAGGCAATGCAGCCTGGTTCCTGCACACAGAGGGAAAAGCATTGCCTGTGCCTAGAAAGAGCCTCCAGAAAACACCTACAGTGCTAAATCATGAGCCACCCTGAGATTCAGAGCCATTTCTCAAAGTCTTTCAGATGCCATCTTGGTCTCAGTTCTAAGGGGGACCTCACAGTCCTTCATACATCTAATTTCACACCACTTCTCTGACACAAATCCAAGTTTCACACCTGAAATCTGCAGAAGAGAAACCAGAACAGCTTATCTGTGAGAGAGCATCTTTGTCTCAGCTGACGTTGACAATTGTCCGGATAAGCAAGCTCACGATCTGAAGCAACAAATTCCAACCACCATTTCAGTCAAACCAGAACTTTGTGGTGACATAGAGACTTGCAAAGGTTAACAGACACATGGGTCTTTGGACTGCAAGGTAGCTTTGTCCGCTTGTGCAAAGAAGGGCACCATGGCCAGCAAACAGAACACTCTCAGGGCAGAAGCAGCAGCTCGAGCTCTATCACTCCTCAATGGATCTATTACTCACACATGCTGCTGTTGTGACTGAAATACATTCTCATCTGCTTTCAAAATCAAGAAAGTTGTTGGAAGCCACTTATAAAGTATACATCAATGCATAAAAATCATCAATTCATTAGTTTGCCCCTTTCACTTCCAGAAGAAACATCCCAATTATCCAGTCTGATGTTCTGCAACATATGACAAGTGATTTCTGGAACAAATCATTAAATCTCATTAATCTCAACTATAATTTAAGAGTTTAAAGCACCATCAGGACAAAACAGCCAGACAAGAAAATCAATATGTTAACGGATGAGAACATTGGGCTGCTGAATGATATTACTCTATCGTAATACTCTGCTATATACTACTCCATTATAATGAACAGCATAAGATTTATCACAGTAGATCAGAAGAGTCCTGGGCAGATTGAAAATGCCTTCACTCTGTGACTCCACACCTTGGAACTAAAAACCCATCAGCAGGACAAACAGAAATGCAACTCCCCAAGAAAGGCCTCCAAAGATACAGAAAGATGCATGTGTCTATTATTTGAGCTAGTGTGCCCTTACTCTCTTGGTTCTGTATCTCACAGCAAGGGATAAGAGTTTGTCCACTATCTGTATGTGTTTGCCGTCCCTAGATGTGTATGCACGCTGATATAAGATTAGGTGCTATGGAGGCAAAGCAAAACACGCAGGAGGTAAAAACGTAGCAGGTACAATTCTGATAGTACTGCCTTAACACCTCTGAGCAGTACACACCATTATGCCAATATGGTCTATAGCTGTAGATGTGAACAAATATATATTTCCCCAATAACTGTCCAATGTTTTGCCAGTATTTGCCCTAGTTGCCTACAGAAGAGCCTGTGGTAAAGCCATTTTATTAAAGAACAGGAGAGAGGTTGTTAATTTTAAAAAAAAAGTAGATTCAGAAATTTAACACGCTGAAATCACAGTTGGTTATTTGAAATAAATCTGGCTAAAGTTACTACCAATTAAAACTATTACCACTTCCCATCATACCTGGACAGCCAAGACCACTCAGTTCAGTGCACTGTGCCCACACAGCACCTGTCTGAAGGCACTTCCTTCACCAGAAGGTTGTGTCCCGTCTGTGCTAAAGTCACCAGATTACTTTTGTGCATGAGCATGGACACTTTACATAATGCCAATTAAAAATAAATTTCAAAATTTAACATTCAGAGAAACTGTGAGAAAAAAAAAAAATAACCTTAGTTACCTCTTTTATGCGTCCAGCTTTAATAACTCTAGAAACTTATCATCTGAAATGAACACCTTTGACACTATATAGCCTGGAGAAGTTGCTCGTTTCATTAGCTATATCAAGAGAAAAAAAACAGAGTGGGAATAAAACCTGCCAACATTTTTATAAAATCAACAACCTTTTTATTTCCCATTGAGCATATGGAACTGAAAATGGGAAGCCAAATGTATAGTCTAACACCTCCATTATGAACTCTTATGGGATCGTCACTGAGACGAACCACACCAAGGGGCAAAATGCATACAGATGGTGTGAGTTGAGAAAAGCAAGAGTAGTATCAGAGCTGCAGTTGTGACTCCATCATCTGCCCATCCAAAAGCAATCCCATGTGATCAGTCACTGGCATTCACTCAGGAGTATGCCTTCACACCTCCACGCATGGTTAAGCTCATGCTGCTTACAGGAGAGTAGGTAGCTCTACCCATATTATGTCCATGAGCTATCAGATCTACTCTATCACTTACTGACACATCAGCAATCGCTGTGCCTCTGCTCTAATTCCACCATGAACAGATCCCAGCACATAATCATCAGTTCAATATTTCTGAGAAAAGTTTATCCCATTAGCTAGTGCAATAAATATGTATTGATATGGTATAAAATCAAAACATTTCTGTGCATTAAAACAGACACACAAATAATTTAGAATCCCTACACAGAATAAGGGGGTTCATTTTCTTGACCAAATTAAATTTCTTCACCAACTTCATGCTTAGATTTGTTACAGATTCCCTGGCAGGAATAATTAAGCGATGTAACAGGATGGAACTGGAGGACTGTTTCATATAGACATACAAACTGCCTACCTGACAGTAACATGCCAGCTCTGCCAGTGACACAGGCCTGTCAAATTAATCTGGGGCTGCACTATTCATCAAGCTGTGCACAGAGAGATAAATTAGGAACTATATAAAAGAAAATTTGAAGCAAAGTTTCAGGATTTCCACTTTGCTGAAAGCTGACGGTTATTATTTCCGATGCTCCATCATTAAGGCTGAACTGTCCTGTAGCGTTCCAAGACAAAAAAAAAATAAAAGGCCAAGGTTGGGAATTGACTTTCCATCCACCCTACAATCTGCAGAGGAATCCCTTGCAGCAACTCAAGAGACTAAACCCATTCTGAAGTTAAATGATAACCATAAGCACAAAGTCTACAGTAGGTATGCATGTAGAAAGCTTCTGGCAAGCTTGCCTATGCCCCAGTTTACTTTGGGAAATGTATAATTATTAATATTTAGAGAATAGATCAGGACAAACATTCATTACAGCACTTCATGAGATGATAAAAGGTGGGTTTTCACCCAAACCGCTACCAGCACATCAGAAGAAAAATCTCTGTATTACACAGTATAATGCAACTTAATCCCACTATGTTATATCTATTTGCCATAAACACAGACAACACCTAAATTTTGGCAGATGTTAATTTTAGTTTCCTCAACCCTCAATCCCATGGTTTCTACTAAATAATCATGGATTTTAGATCCTTCTACAAAAAATCTCCAGAGAGGAAATTTATTATCAGATAACTGCTTCCTGCAAGGTTCCTTGAGCCTCTCCTGAAGATCAGATGCTGGACACCAGCAGAGACATGACTTGGAGCTAAATAGAGCCCTTGTCTGATCCAGAATGGCAACTCTCACGCTTCTCTTAACACTAGTCCATGGTGATCCTGATGAGAGGTTCTTCCACAGAGGAATGACAATCGGAACAAAAGGGGCAAATTCCTTCACTCTGTGGCAAGGAAGAATCCCACAGGAAGGACGCTTAAGTGAACTATGTGAAATTGTGAAATTCCTCTCATGAAACGCCCTCACAGTCATCCCTTGCCACTCCCCACGCACTAAGCAGGGGGTCCTATTCCCAGAGCACAGGCTTCCCAAGGGAACTTCTGAGGAACAGAGACATCTGCTCACAGGTCTCCAGCTCTGTGAGGGCCACCATGCCCTGCCTACTCCAACCCCACTTCCAGGCACTGCACGGAAATAATGTCACTGTATTGCCACAGCATCTTCAACCCACTAAAGTCCTAGAAACAGCCTCCTTCTAACCACTTCCCCATCCTTCAGCTGCTCTAATAGCAAAGAGCACATTGTTTCAAGGCCATAACTCCAAAAGATGGAATACATTTAGAAGGGATTGCATTTAGCAGGGCTTAGTGCCACGTATCAGTGGATGTTGGAAGAGGGGCCTCACCACTCAGAAAAGTCACGCAAACAGAAATCAGCGTCAACTGCAACACGCTGGATAGTGCTGCCATCTAAATATGTTACAGGGATGACTTAACATTGTAGGTTCAGCACAACAACGAATCGGGTTGATTCACCCTATCATGGACAAATTGATTTTGGTAATGAAAATCAAGTGGGATTTGATGAAAAAAAAGTCAAGGTAGTAAAATCAGGTCACGAGGAACATGAACCTTTTGCTTTTCTATTAACACAAGCCAAACAAAAGTCTGGGAAGATGATGAATAAATCACTTAGGTGTTTCACAAGCATCTATAATGGTCTTTAATACAGATGCATCACAAGCAAAATCATCCTTCTCTTCATCTTTAGGCTGGCACATTTCCAAACACCACACCACACAAAAATCCAAATACCAAACATAACTTAATACACAAGAAACAGTCATCCACACTCCCAGTCCAAGTTTCTTCATACATCTCTATGGCTCAAGACTTAAGTTTCAGAGAAAAGTACCTCTAAAACATATAGTTTCAAATCTTTTCCCCCACACCCTTGTGTTTCTCAATCTGTTATTGCTTTGCTAAGTTCCAGCATGAATTAATTCTGCTGGGCACAAAGGGCATGACATTGTGCCATGCTTGGCTTTGAAAAGAACACTAATGCCTGTATTTTTGCTTTTCAATCTGCTGCTTGCAGATTTTTCTTTTAACTAACTACCAGGGTTTATGCAATGCTGACCTCCAACCTTGGGGGAATGAAACTGGACTTCTGCATCTTGATAGGAAAAAACTGTGTGGGCACCTTCCTGACAATCATGGGACCAACTTCAGGGTGAGCGGTCCCCACATGGTGACCAAGTCAGGCTGTTCCCAGCTGTAATACTTGGGAAAGGTTGTTTCTCAGTTGCAGGAATATGTGTAGTAAGGATGCATCACAAGGGCAGAGAGAGAAGAGCCTGGTGCTATCCATGGGTGGAATTCCTGCTCAAATATACACAGAAACATTTCCCCACATTCCTACAAATACTGATAGAGGGGAAAAAAACCTACTGCTGCGGGAAGAAAGAACTAACAGTGAAGGTGTCTGTGGAGGTAGCAGTTTACTTCTTGAAAGGTCTCACACCAACAGGAGAGATTTGCCTCCAAGAGCAGAGGTGACTGTGGTGGGGCATCCCACGCTTCATGGCAAAGCTTCTCTTGCCTCAGTCTCACTTTCCTCTCCCTCTGGGGCTGCAGCAGGAAGTCCCAATCCCTGACTTTGGGGTATTCAAAGAACCATTTTGCTGATAAAGCCCCACAGGACAGAGACTTCTGAAATGTTGAACCTTAACCCTCATCTGCTGAGTTTCTTCCTTTCCCAATCTCAGTCGGACACAAAAACTAGCAAGCTGATAAACATTGTGCTTGAAGTTTCCAAACCACATTAAAGTGAAAGGACTCAGCAACTGTCCTGAAAATCTGTACAATTTCCTTTTGTGCTACACACCCACACAGTGTGAAGGGCTACTGGTTTCAGTATTTGAAGCATCTGATAAAAAATAGGCTCAGCTTGTTTGTCATTGTTCACATGTAAAAAAAAACCAACCAGCCAAGACCACCAAAAAAAAAAAAAAAAGAGATCTTCAAATCTTCCCAGCAGCAAAATTTTAGGGTTTTAAATGCAGCGTTTGCTTCTGCATATGAAGATCTTTACTAGGGCATAGTCCCAAGTCCTGATGTCCTCCAGCAGGAGCTGTGAATCTAGAAGATACTAGCCTTGCCCAAAGGAATTGCTCCAGATTTATACCAGCTATAAGAGAATGAAATCTAGCTTTGTGTCCAGCATATGAGCAAAACACCTGTCTAAGAAAACATAAGTGATGAAAGTGATTTTCTTTAGCAATGCCAGAAAGTTTGATACTTAAACTCCATGTATACATTTCTTAAAAGCCCGTGTTATGCAGCGGGGTCTAACTCTTCTCCCTGATGTGAATGCAGACTGGAATTTTTAAGGGAGCCCAGTTTCCATGAAGATCCAGAAGTGGGAAACTCAGTTTTTTTTGGACTCTATTAAGATCTCCAGCCCTAATCCCAGGTTAGACCACTGTAGCTGCATATGTGTACAGCTGCTTCAGTAAGAACTTAAATTCAATTGAAATCTTAACGGGTGAACATCTACCAGAATAGCACTTTCAGAGAAGTCCGGTTAGTTATTGCAAGAAATTAACCTCAGCATTGATTAGATTTGACCTGGAATTTCTTCCTTCTTTTTTTTCCATCTGACCATGAAATTGAAAAGTTTGTCATTTGCTGGGGATTTTGATGAGCTAGATCCAACTGGAGTAACTGAGATTCATATTGCACTGTTCACAGGTAAGATTGTAATAGAGCAACTACCTCCTAGTTGCTAATTATGAGGTATTGCTTTGGTGTGGAAAGCTGAAAACACAGCCAAATTATCATTTTATGTTTCTGGAAATGCAGCCACATAACCCTCAATCTGATGTAGAGTCTGATCTCTTCAGGGTTTAAACCCAGTGCTTCACATTCCCACATGCTATCAATTAAAATAATTGCCATGCAACTTGGGAGATTGAATTTTATATGGCAACAACATTTTCATGCTGACCATTATATATACAGTCTTTGGCATAAATGTATGCAATACAGTTTGTGAAATAAATATATACACAAAACACAGACTAAAGTATTGCTCTTTCCCATGTTAGCCAAAATACGCATGTGCATAGAAATGCAAGAGAGCTGAAGCATCTAACACACACGTCAAAGAAACAATTTCCTTAATCTTATTTTTCAAATGGGGACTGTCACAGCTTGCAGCTTGAATATTGCTTTGGGGAAATTTAAATTATTAAATATGTATAAGGTAAAAGACCTCCTTCTGTTGCTTCCTTATAAAGCTCTCTCTAGTAACTCCTGAACCACTGCCTATTTCTCTGAATCTCCTCTAGTACTTGCCAGTAAATGGAAGCTCAGCAGACACCCGCAAAGACTGAATTAGAAGAGTGGGCCATACAGTGGTGATGAATCAGTTTCATCAAGAACACTTGAAATGGGAAGTGCTGGACAGCTCGACTAATAGTTTTAAGTAAATACGCAGGAAAGGAGGGTGAAATGGGAAGAAATGCATAGAGTGCTGCATGGTACAATACATCCCATCACTTCATCCATAACTTTGAGACTTTCCATGCAAATGAAAAAAAAAAAAAGAAAGAAGATGAAAAAAAATATTAAGAGTTTGGAAAAAGTCTAAATTCATAATTTGGATCCCAATCTCTTGTACACTTAATGGGGGGATATGCCTTTCCCGCAAAATGGTTGTAAAGGCACTAAGCAAGCTACAGAGAAGCACCTCTGCAATGCCTACCACACCTGAACCAACACAAGGATGAATGCCCCGAGCACTAAGAGGACCAGGTTTTCCCCTGAACAAGCTAAGTTTTCCCCACTGGGACTGGTCTAGGGTGCCCATATCCCTGACAGAGCCTGGAACAGGAAGGTGAACCAGGGTCTCTTAAGGCTCCCAGGGTCCATCTTCTCCCTGGGCAGTGGGTTTGCCATGATTTGCACAATGGAAAACCTTTCCGGCAGGAAAGAGGAAGCCAGTCCCCTTGCAGAACTGGTCACTGCAGGAGCCCATGTGGGCGCGGGACGCCGAAGTTCAAGCTCAAGCTGTGAAGGAAGCCTCGCAAGGATCTGAAACCCCCATTTCCTGTATCCAGGATGGGTGCCCCATGCCTGTGTCTATTTCATCCTGGGCATAAGAACCTCCTTGACAGGGACAAATAATGTGGGGAAATTAGCACTTTCCTGGGGAAAATAAAGGGAGAAAAAAAAATAATAATACCCATGTAGCTACACCGAAGTTGATGAATCAGCACTTCCCGAGCAGGAAAACGTCTCGTCGGAGCGGCTCCGCCAGCTCTGCTGCCCGGCAGCCTCGGGACGTGGCTGCCGCCGGACGGCAGCACGGGCAGCCCACGCTAGGGCTGCTCCAGCACCGCTCTGCGCAGAGACCGCTCCCGCGGACTCAGCCTTGAGAGACGGGCAGAGCCTCTGGCCGCCAGCGCTGGGGAGCGCGGCGGATCGGGAGGCAGTACCGCTAAGCAGAAACAGCACCACTAAGCAGAAACACCGCGCTGCTCCGCCGCTGGCCTTCACACCTGGCCCGGGGGCAGCTCGGGCTCTTCCTCCCCGAGACGGGGCTTGCTGTCGCTGTCCGCCGGCGATGCTGCGCGCCGGCACCGCGGGGTGCACAAGGGGAGACCCAGTGGGCGAGGGCTGCGGAGCCGCCGACCAGCTCCGATCTGTTCCGCAGGGCAGTCCCATGGGTCGGCTGCCCTGCGGTGCCGTAAGCCCACGGCGGACCTGCCCTTGCCCGGCCCCACGCACCCGCGCTCCCAGGTGACCACCAACGCAGCGCTGGGACGCGCTCCTGCCCGCCGACGCTCCGGCCCAGCAGAGCCGGCTCCTCGCTCAAAGTAAAATAAGACTCTGTTAAGAAAAGTAAATCCGCACTGATCCGTCCCGGCACACGCAGCGCTGAGGGATGCAGGCGCCGTAGAGCAGCTCCATCCCACTCTCCAGAGAGACGCACGCCGGGTACCCCCCGCAGGCAGCCCCGACCGACGCTCCGCTCTCCCGCCCGGGCGGGAGGTAGCAGGACCTGGATTTTTAAGAAGGAAACTGACACCTTTTCTGCTTCACGGGGGAGGCTGACACTTGGAAACAAAGTGGGGAGGAAAGAAGCTTGCCCTGCGGCCAAGACATGCTCCCTTTCCGTGATGCACCGGTTCGGACATTTCCCGGATTGGTTGATCCCTGTGCCCAGGAAAGCCTCCCGCCGGCATCACTGCCTTGCCTGGGGCAAGGGATGCACTGCGACCCCTCACCGCTGGTACCCCCGGGGCACACCGCCGGGGATCCGAAGGCTAAGAGCCACTTGAGATGCGGTGCTTGGCGACCCTCTGAAAAGCGGGGATCGATTCCCCCTGCTCTGCCCAAGAGAGAGAGGCGGAGGGCAAGCAGGTGCCGCCAGCTCCAGCCAAGCAGGGTTCGGCGGGGCTAGGCGGGAGGCGCCGCCCAGGAGGCACGATGCTGGGGCACGTCGCGGAGAGCTCTGCGCTGAGCGGGGACTGGATGGGGCAGCGGGTCCCGGCGGACCCTTACCTGCGAGCAGGAGGGCTGCTCCCAGCAGCACGGTCCCTGAGAGCAGCTGGCGGGGCATGGTCCTGCCCGCGGGAGAGCAGGGTTCTTCCCCTGCCCACGGCGGCGAGGCAGAGGCAGAAGCTCCGGCCGGGCTCCTGCGGGCTCTCCTCAGTCCCAGGCTCCTCCTGCGGTAGCGGAGATAACGGCGCAGCGAGGTGCGGATCCACATCCAGCAGCCCCTGAGCCCTCCCCGCCCGCGGAAAGGGAGTGTCCACTACGAACCGCCCTGCCAGCTTCACCTCCCGCGAGCATCAGTTAGCAGCCAGCCCCGGCCCCGCTGATTTATAACTTCTCCACCCCTCACCGCGCACCCTTCCGCCCCCCCGGCCCACATCCTCCGCCTGGAGCACGCCCTCCCCGGACGCGTCCCCCGCCCGCCGACGGGCACGGGGCTGCTCTCCCGCGGGTCTCCCGGCCCTGCCGCCCCCGGCTGTGCCCTCCCCGACCGCCGGAGCCCGGCGCTGGGAGGTTTCCAGCCACCGGGGACAAGGCGCTGCTGGGGCGGGGAGCGGGGCTCGCCGCCTGCCCGTCGCCGGGCACCTCCGGGGAAGGAGCTCAAAGGGGTTGCGGTTCCCGGACCGAAGGCTGAGCGCCGGGGATCGCCGTCCCGCAGAGCTTCTCTCCCGCTCCGCAAGAAGACCCCGGCAGCGCCGCACCCCATCGCCGTCTCCTAGGCCGGGGCCCAGGTTAGGCCGGCGCCGCGCAGCCTTTCCGCCGTTGCCAGGCGGGATGCTCGGAGCAACCCAAAGCGCTGTCCGTGCCCCGGGGACTGAGGCTCCTCTTCCCGACTTCACTGGGGAGGGGGAGCCTGCCCTGTGCAGGGCCTAACCCGGACCAGCTCTGGTCCCCTGCCAGCAGCATGGGGCGCTCAGAGCAGGGAAGCCAGAAAGGGGCAGCACGGGCTAAAGATGCTCCAGGACTCTGGCCTGACAGTGCTTCTGCTGGTCTTCAATGACCTTGTGACACCCAGGGCTATACTAGAAATATATTTCTTCTCCCTATGCACTTACGTCATGTTTTCCATATGTATTTTATTTTGTGAAAGGCCAGAAGAGAGCCCATGACAGCAAAACTCAAGCCCCATGTTTCTGCTTCTCTCCTGTGTAGCCAGAGAAGGGCTGTTGGGTGAGTCAGATCTTTGGTTTGACCCAGTATGGCCCTTCCTATATCTTTACACTATGACATAAGTTGCAAAAGTGTCCGCATGAAGCAGGTAAATGTGATCACCCCCACTTTATAGAGAAGGAAATGGAGGCACATAGAAAGGTTAGGCAGCTAGTCCAAGGTCATAGGAAGCTGGTGACAAGAGCCAGAAATAGAACTCAGGTCTCCTGTGTCCCACCAGACCATCCTGTGCAAGAAAAAAAATGAGAAGTTTGTGTTGTTTTTAACTTCAGAACTGTTTAACTTTCAAGTTTAAAGTCTGTGAGAATGTTTCCTGAATGCTTCTGTCTGACTCCTGTTCACAAGTGACACCCTAAGCTAAGAATTTAAGCCTGCATTTTCCAATCTTCCTGCCCCCAGCTGAGACCTTGAAAATAAAACAGTTACAGATACCTTCCCCCTCATCTGCTCACACCATGGGGGGAACAACCCAGAGGTTTCTTTCCAGAAGAGGGTGACTCATAAGAAATCACCTCCTCCAGTGGAGAGGACAGCAGCTGGGAAAACAGTCAGCCAGTGAGGACAGACCAACTAGAACTGGGACACTAGGCATCCTGACAGCTCAGACCCTCTAGCAGCAAGGGCTCCATGTGGAAGGAGCTAAGGGAACTGTATGTCCCTGTCTTTGACCTACGCAGTGCTGAGTACATGCTGAGTGTGAGATGATGCAGCCCCCATCACAAGCTCAGCAGCCATGCCACACCAGTTCCTCCCCACCCTCTTCACACCTCCTACGTTGCAGCTGCCTTCAGTCATGGTCCTTTAAAGACCACAGCAGTTTGGCAAGACATACCTTCTTCCTTCTCCAACAGATGTCTTCCTTCTCAACAGATGACAACGGCTCCAAGGATGTCGGAGCTCAAGACCAGGGAGGGCAAACCTGAAGATCTGAAGAAACACCTCATTGCTCTTCATATGCTAGTGCCAGGGAGAGAAGAACTGTGGGAGCCTGAATGAAGACTGAGAAGACCCCAGCAGTGAGATACAGGGAAGAAGGAGACGGTGGACACTCCCATAAAGCAGAATGAAGTTATGGTGGGAAGCCTGTGAAGCCTGTGCCTGGAACTGTATTCAAAGGTATCTCTAAACGCATTGGCTGAAGCATCTGGACAGATAGAACGTTGCGTGAAGGGGAGTGCTGTGCGGAACCTGTTTGAATCTTAATTTTTGTGTACTACCATGTAACTGGCAACACCTAGCAGGGTATGAACTTATTTTCAAGAGTGGTTTAGACACTATAGCCAAACAAACACTAAGGAACTGGGCATAGACCTGTCCCTGGCAAATATCCATCCTGCAGGCAATACGGTCTCTTCATACCAAAATCTTTGGCCTTTTTCCAGCGCTAAGTTGTGGATGGCATATGTGTGGACAATTTTTGTTCTTGGAGTAAAGGAAACGTAACTGTTGTTACATTCCCTTCAGCTCTGAAATATGGGAAATACCCTTTTTCTAGTATTGTTAAAAAGATTATTGCTAAATACTAGAAAGGAAATCAGCTAAATTTAGCAGCTGAGAATAAGCCCTCTTTGAAATGTATCAGACAAACATCCTTGCTGCAGAGCTGATGATCTGCTCAATCTCCAGCACTACAGAAGCTGCAAAGGAGACAGGAGAATCGCCCTTCACAGTAGACAACATCTTGTCTACAAAGTATTCACTTTGCAGCCCAGCAGTACCTTGTATTGTTGAATTTTACCCTGCTCTGGGGGAAGATGGCTTCTGCCAAGGCTTGTGCTTGAACAACTCATACATCTCACGCTAAGATCATCAAGTTGTCAGGCAGCAAAAGTACCAACTTTTCAATAAGCATCCCTTTCACCTCCCTGGCCAGCAAGACTCATTGGAACAACACAGAAAATGAGCAATAGGAAATTTGATTGAAAAGACGAGTAATCAGGGCATTCAGCTCCTGGGTCCGCCTTAAGCAGCGGACTACCATGCTGCAAAGAAACACAAACGCTGCCTGAGCACATAGGACCTTTCATAGCTGAATACTTAAACAGGGCATTGCTCTTGTCTCCTGTCTGTCAGTCTTTATGACTCTTGTATGTCTGGCTTGAAGAGTTAGGTGGGGTGGAAACTCCTCTCAACCCGGATATGACTTAGTCAAGTTGCTGGGACACATCCTGAGGTTGTGGATTCTACTCCCCATTGGAATTAGGACTCTTGGAACATCCTGTCTCATGGGAGGAATTGCTTGGACAGTTCCCGTGGACCTGGCAAAATAAAGAGCCTGGAAAATCCCACTCACATCAGCAGCTGATACCCTCCCAACCTGACCTGACTCTTTCCAGTCATGAAGTGATTTTTTTTAGTTGCACTGATGCTCAAAATAGCTCCCTGCGGCACTGGTTTCAATGTTCAGAACATCACACAAAAGGCTACCACCAGCGCCTGCACAGCAGGTGCCTGCCCATAGAAGACTGCATGGGCCAGAGTTACAGCTGAGGGACCTTATGATATCTGTTGATCCCTATACTCACAGCAGAGGTAGACATCTCATAGGAGCAGACTAGACTGCCTCTGAGATGGTCTCAAGCTTCAGCTGTCGGGAGAGATAATCAAAGCAGAGCAGATTGGATCTCCCTCTACAGGTCTTCTGCGGAATCTGCATCTGCCAACTGACTCCTTTTAAGAAGGCTGCGTGCTCCCTGGGCTGAAAATGTAGGCAAAGAAGTGAAAATGTGACAATTTTTGTAAAGCCAGAGGGAAAGGGTCCACTGCTCCCTATCCATCAGTGGGAGCCTTCTCCATCCCCAAAGTCCCTTGTCCCTTGTCAGTTGCAGTGTCATAACCATTTCTGGGGCTCATGACTGTTTCTAGGGCTCAGCACTTAACAGTTTGGTGAAATAATCCCGGACACAACTTGCCTGCTTTGTATGGAGGGCCACTTATAACCTGGGTTGTGCCACTGATACAGCTTGCAGCACACCCGCACAATGAGATACACAGTGATCTGTGCCAACCAAAAGAATACTGGAGCTTTTTATACTGATGTAGTTACTGTGGAGACTGTAACTTGGATCAAGACCCTATGTGAGAGGGACTGGGTCTTCTCTACTCAAGGCCTTTCTCTGACTCTATTTCTCTCTCTCTTTTCAATAAAATGTTTTCAATCCCCGTTATTTTGACGTTCTCTGGTTCTATCTCCCTGTGTCAGGGACAGAGTTTAAGAAGCACACTCTCAAGTAAATCCCATTTACCATCATCATTGTTATTTTAACTGCTGCTGTTATTTGGATTTTCCCACTACAGCTAAAGCTGCATGTAACACAAAGAAAAGTTCCTTAGTTTTCTCCAGCATTGTGAGAAGAAAAAGCTGAAAGCTCTTCTTCACACTACAGTGTCTACTGGGACAGCTACTTACATCTGCCCACCAGGCACATGCATTAGTAAGTGTCCACAGAGACATAAGCTCTAGCTGTGGTTGTACTTACCCTGAGCAATGTAGAGCTTTAACTTATGTTATATAGACTCTTGGCTCTGTACCTGGTCAGTGTGTATAGCAATGGCAGACAAAAGCTGCAGCAAAGAATTAGTCCTTGCAGGATGACTTCACAGCACTGCTGTCCATCCTTCACTGAAGGGTACGAAAGTTCAAAGCAGTGATTGTGTCATCCCTTCATCCTATTTTCCCACCTTCATCAAAGCTAGGTCCACCTTTGAGGGCAGGCAAAGGAGGCAGCTGCCCAGTCAGAGAAAGAAAGTAGAAGCGATGGGAGTATGCCATTTGCCCCTGCTCATTTTTTATTACAGTTAGTCAACCAGCATGAACAATTAATCAGAGCAGCTAGTATTTTACTGGGAGGTTAGGAAGCTCCTGCAGTACTCAGGCCCAGAGAATACCCACCTTCCAGGAGTTTTAGTGGCTAAGTTGAGGAGCTTAGCTGCTGGAGTACAGGGTCAGTGCTTTTGCTGGTGGCAGCTGCTGTGGATAAAGCTAGAGGTGAGTGTCTGCCCCTCCAATCCCTTGGGAGTTGCTTTTAAAATTAGGCCATACCACTGGTCCCTGCTTGTGCTACACCGTGGTTCCCAGCAGTTAAATGAGTGCCTTGTCTTGTACCACCACTGTGGCCTTGCTGGGTGATCACAGGCAGTGTCTGACCATGTCCACTGCCCTGGGAGCTGATCCTGACCTGGACTTGCCATTTAGTCTTCTGGCTTCTTGCTGGTGTGGCAACTGCTCCCACCTGCCTTTTTATTGCACTCTATCACTTGGGAATGAGCCATCCCTCACTGGTCCCTGCCACATTCACATGATTTTGTCTCTGTTCACATCTCCTCTTCCTGTCAGGACCATGCAGGAGAATGCTAGTGATTTCACCCCCCTTACTAAAAGCAAACTCTATTATATACACACTTTCTTTTAAAATACTACACAATTGATTTTACATGTGCATTCAGCAATATTTCACTGAACAGGAAAAAATAAAAAAGTGGAACAAGAATTTTTTGTCCCTTAAAAACACAAGTACAATAGAAGAATGCTAGTAAGCATTTCTACTGTATGCTGGGTCCCACACACATGCACACCTGCATCAATATGGGAACGATCTACTTTCAGCATAGCTGGGTTAATGTGGTGGTGACATAGCACTCTCAGCTTCATCTCCCAGGCATCTGAAATCCAGTCCCCAGCCGTCACTTCTTCCCTTTATCCTGGAGGATATATATATATGTGTGTGTGTATATATATATATATATATATATGCCTTTCCTGGAGCCACCAGTACATGAATGTACCAGGATAAGTGTTTAGAAAGAGGCAAGACCACATGAAAGGATGGATTGCATCTCCTCCTTGTGGAATCTGGCCAAGGTCACTACATTTCACTGGGAAAGGCAACCAGAAGGTCAGCAGAAGAACCACAAAACCAAACCAAAACATGTTAAAAAGGGAAAACTACCCAAGAAAATATATTGGGCCATGAAAAGAAAACCAGCCTTACAATGAAGAGCTCTTTTCCTCTTACCACCCCAAACACTAACCCCAAAAGACTTAGTGTTTCCTCACCATAATAGAAACCAGGCCTCCATGCCAGAAGCCCATGCAGCTGCTGCTCACAGAAAAGCTGGTGACTCAGGGATGTGCATGAATGCCGATGTCCTGATTATTTTGGAACAAATCATATACAAAATGTGAACAGAAGCAAACAGCTATCTGACCACGAAATGATGTTCACAGGAGTATCTTGGGAGCTGTACTGGGAAATGTGGGATATGCACAGCACTGTCAAGGTTCTGCAGCACCACAGTAATGTGTATGGTTACACCAGATGTGCCTCAAATAGTAGGGTTGGTGTACTCCCTGCCCCACGTGCTGGTTCACTTACATGACTGCAAGCAGAGCAGTTTCAGGAGAGAGGATTCAAAGAGCAAATTCGGAGCTCTGTGCCCAGGGAGGTGAAACTGGACTAAATCAGTGGCAATGCAAGACTACCAGAGAGATGGATAGAAAGAAAGCTCACTGCAATGTATGCCCAGAACTTCATCAGAGCTATCTCCAGCTCCATCTGCAAGTAATAAGGATAAAGTTTTACAGAGGAAGACTAAGAAGAGCTGTACCAGTCCAAGGGGATTAAAAAAGCTTCCTCTGAAATGCACTAGAATCATCTTTTCTTTCGTTCTCCAGCCACAACTGAGATTTTTGAGACAACAGTTTTAAGATAGCTCTTTTCCACAATACACTTCCTTGAAAATAAGTAAAAAAATAAAACATAAAAGTGTTAACCCTCCCCACCAAACAGTAAAAGATGAAACTGTCTGACAGTAGTTAAAAGATTGTTTCACTTCCAGTTCCACAAGATACTCGTGATGCTGTGGGTAGTTATTATCTTAGTGATGCATCACCGTCATTTCCAAGCTATGAAGTGAGTATCTTTGCTTCATTCGGTGCAGATAAAATGAAACTGGCAGATCAGCTCAACGTAGGGGCACAAAAGCATTGTCTGCTGACTCGGCAAGCCTCAGAGCTGCCCATGTGGTGCTTTGAAACCCTGTCTGGGAATGCTCTCTTGTCACCAGGTCCAGCAGACAGGATCCAGCACATGTTCAGGAGAGAGAATGATCTATGCATAAACTAATCTCTAAACTAAACAGGTACCAGGAGCTGCTGATACAGTTTATGTGTTTCCTTACCCAGCAAAGCTACCAACTCATCTCCTGAAGCTGAGGTTTAGGTTGTGTTGGCAAAAGAGAAAGACAAAAATAATAGACTTCACTTGGGATCTGCAGAGTTTGCACTGACTTCTCCTCAGTCCCAGCAATGGGCGGATAGAGGGAGGATGGAGAACCCAGGACTGGGCTGCAGTCACTGAATCTAAACCCCGTTTGCCTGAGCACCACCAGGAAATGAAGAGCACAAAATGATTTGAAGAGCAATTGTGGAATATGTATCCTACTTTATACACACACAGTCTTTCTGAGGTCAAGCTTGCCCAAAGGTCTATGTCTACACACAGAATTGTTAGGGTTTGAAAGGACCTCTGGACATCATCTGGTCCAATCCCTTCTAATACAAGCATTGAGCAGGGGCTAGTATCATTAGAAGAAACTGGTTGAAAGTTATTTCATGTAGCTGGGCTTCACAGGTAGCACAGGGCTCTCCGTTCGTTGGGTGTTTTTTTTAACTCTCCCAACTAGAAACAGACCCTTTTTAACATTTATTTTCCCAAAGATCCTGGAGACGCTGTGGCCGCCGGTGCCGCCGTCACTCCCAAGGCAGACGGAGGGAGAGCGGGGCCAGCCCACGGCCGGCAGCGCAGGAGCCGCGAAGCCCCCCTCCTGAGCCCTCGGCTGCACCTGGACGGACGGGCGGCACCCGGGGGGGCACCGGAGGGAACCCCCGGCCGCCTCTCCCCTCGTCGGCCGGAGCGGAGCGGGCCGCGCTCCTTGCGCGGCGGCAGTCCTGCCCGCGGGCAGTGGAGGGGCACTCGGGTCTTCCCTGCCCCGCGGAGGATGCGGAGAGGAGGCTGCTGCCGCTTCCCTTCCCGAGAGCCGCCGAGCCGAATTTCCCGGGGTGTGTACGGTCAGCAATAAAAAGAGAAACGCACGATCCAAGTTAATTTTCCACCCCCGAAAGGAAATGCTGCTTCCTGTATTATGCAAGGCTGGTGCCAACAACACTGACACAGGAGTCTATTGTCCTTTTCACAAAGCCGTGGTGGGGAAGGACGCCTGAGAAAATAGTCCTTTTGCAAAACCAAGGAGCTTTTGATCTTGGGGTTGGGGGAGAAAGAAGCGGGTGTGCGCTGGGGGTGGGAGGGATGCACCAGTAGGAGCAGGGGAGCCGCCGGCCCCAGCCGGTACGTGGGTGCCCCTAACCGTCCCTTCAGCCCAGCTCAGGAGTCCAGGATGCTCCCAAGTGCCTCAAATGTCTTTCCTCTTCCATAAAAAGCGATCACACGGCTTCAGCCCCGCTTCCGATGTGTGCAAGGCGGAACAAAGACACCAGGGATTAAGAGACTCTTCCTGTCCCTTCACCCCCGGTTTGATGCAGATGATTTACAAAGCCTCGGTCACCGGGAGCTAATACGTCCCCCGTCGGTGCTGAGGCTGCCCCGGCTTCCCGATGCCGGCCCTGACCCCAGCCCCAGGGACACGGCTGCAAGGCGGTACCAGTGCTCCCCGGTTGGAACCCGGGGTGCCCTCCGGCCGGCCGCGGGCCAGGGCACACGGTGCTAGGGCCAGCTGCACGTCCCAGCAGTTTCTTAGCAGGAAAAGATAAGTAACATCTGAAGAAGAAGCGCGGTGTTTCCAAAAGTAGTTTGGGAGACATACTTTCCTGTCGGGAGCTTTAAAAATATAATGGCTTTCTTTCCCTGAAATCAGTAATAAAGTCTGAAAACACTTTATTCCTACTCTAGACGGATGTCAGTCCAAAAGAGGGTATTTGGATCTTTGAATATAGGTTCATTCAATATTGCTGATGCTATCCTTTGTTAAATAGTTCTTAAAGATTTAATCTCTCCTTAAAAAGAGGTTTTAAAAGAACAATTCTTATTCTCAAAATAGTTCTTATAAACTTTCTTATTAGGTCATATTAAAGGCGAGTTCCTGCCTTTCTTAATGGGATACAAACCCCATTTTCAAGGGAAGTCTATGTCCAGCAAAAGCAGCAGGGTCAGGCTCTTGCTTTGACTGTTTTTTCTGGCAGCTGTCTTGTCTGTAGGTTGGAATCACTTTGGCCAACTAATGACTGAAAGTGGCTCATTATGAGAAAATGCAAACCATTTTCTTTCAATGTGCCTACTTGCCATCAAAAAGACAACCTAATATTCCTCTTAAGATTTGTAGATAGGTTGATTTAAAGGCATTTTAAAGAAAGAGGATATGGGGAACCTTCAAGAATGATTATGAATCTTTTCCATATAAAACAGGACAGGATTTTACATGTTCAAGAGCAGGATTCTTTTTAAAAGTCCTAAATCTTGCCCAATTTTTGTGTCTTCTGTCTGTGAAAATGAAAGAGAACAAAAGCCCCAAAGTAAACCAGATCACCCGCATTTTCAGTAGCTTGCAAGGTGCTCCCTGCTGACTACAGCTGGTTGTGAACGATGGTGAGTTTCACTCGTGGCCTTCTCATCCTATAGCTCTATCCCGCATCCTCATTTACTTTCACAGAAGTACAGGTTTGGATCTGCAGTTTTTAACACCGTGCCCAACTCTGGTCCATGGTCCTCAGCTCCCATCTAACCTCAGATACAGTCGTTTTTAACGCTGTCAGCATGCCAGATTTTTGGGCTCTTTCCAGGCTTTCTATGGAGGCCAGGCATACTGCAGGCAGGAAAAGCTGCGCTCTTTCTCCCTGCGGTACTGCCTGCCCTTCCCCCAGCCCTTAGATGCGAACAATTCAAGTTTATCTCCCACCGACTCTGCCACAGACTCCTGTTATCTGGAATAAGCCCCAGAGGCACAAATCCTTAAAGGCATTGAAGTGCCTAACTCCCATCAGAATGAGGGATGTAGTTGTCTAAATACCACTGATAATCTACAAAGTTGCTCACGATTTGTATAACAGAGATCACACGTAAGTACCTACCTACAGTCTAACACAGGCAAAGTGCTAAATGAAGTTTCCTTTATTATTACTACTGCTGCTGTTACTGCTGTTATTCAACATCCGTGCCAGGGTGTACTCACAAGTCCAGGTTGGGAGTTCGCAGTCCACTGGGAGAGGACCACAAAGAGAAAAAAAAGGTTCTGCTTATGAGACATCACACCTGCAGAGTACACTGAGAAACAGCAAGTTCTGAAACAGAAGTGGTAACAGAGGCAAGGCTGTCACAAGCTGTCCAAGCACAAGAGTGCATTCAACACATCAGCCACCTTCTGCTTTCAAAGAGTTTTCAGGCTTGACACCATAAGTCAATCTGTAATGTTACAAGTATGTTTCTCCTGGCTTTCTGATGACAGCTGGTCACTGGGTATCAGACAATGCTTACTGAGACATTTGTCACCAAGCCATGGAAAAACAAGTTAGCCAAGCTTCTTGGATCTCTGTTGGGAATGGGTTGGAAATAGGAGGGATCCTTTCCTTGCCACCTATGTCTGTATGTTTCCAACATCCTCGTGGCAAAATACAAAGCACACTTGTAAATTTAGGCTTTGCACTGAATTCAGCCAGAAACAAACTTAAGATGTCCATCATTTTGGTGAGATGGATGAGGCTTATTAAGAGAGGAAATAGGCACAGCCCTAAGGGATAGGATATACCAAATGAGCACCTAAAAATAAACTCTTTGTTTTTCCTGTTCCATGAAAACTATTGTTGAAGTTGTTACAGAAATATTTCATAATTGTGAAACAGAAAAACACCCAAGAGGTAATCTCTCCTGTACTTGTAATTTCTTAGAACAGTACAAACTTTGAAAAAATGTCAGTGTGTTTGAAATAATCCATCCAGATGGGGGCAAATTCATAACTGTTCATTATTAACATGACTTAAAAAAACCTCCAAACAGTGTTAGTAACAGATCTAATTCAAACACTTCAAAATATGATCCAGCTGAAGGGTCAGTCTATCAGCTTTATGAGGGGTAAATCTGCACAAATGTTGTAATCCTAGAGGTCATACAAGGATCAAATGATGTGCCCAATTTCACACAGCACAAGTGGTAGGGTCAGAAAAGGCATTCTCTCAGTCAAGTCATCAAAAACAGTCCTGCAGGCAGACACCCTGTTCAATGCCTTTCACTACGTATCAAGCTCCAGTGCTAGTGATTCCGAGAAAACTCCAGGAACAAACTCTCCAAGAGTTTCAAGTATGTATTGCTGTGACCACAGGAACTATGGAAACCTGTTTTCTTACATAGTGTCAGGTTTTTGTGTTTGAGAAAGCGTGAGTTCTGCTTGATGCCTTTCCCATAAGTGAGCATCCGTAAGACATTTAAATGTCTTAGTGGGCCCAGTGACATGCTGGTGACTAATAAGGTAAGAGTTCACACTAAAGTCTTTCCCTCACTTGGTTCTCCTATGGATTCTCTCTGCCCTACCTAGCCCCATGAAAACTGTAGGAATATAATTACCTTTAAAAGCTATTCTTTTCTATCAGCTTTACTTAAAACTGGCCAACAGATTCCAAACAGAGAAGGAATCTTTTTGGTGAGCTAGGAACCATGTAGGTACATGCAGCTTGGTCTTAAAACTGTAACTTCTTCAGAAAACAATTCTATTTGCTTAGATTTTTTGCTGTCCCAGTTCTTTCTAAAGAAAAGCTGTAGCAGAACCTATTCCTTACCTTAGAGAATTTATTCGAATTTCCAGACTGAGTTTACATTTTCCCAGTGACTTTGCTTTTCTAGCTTAAATACTTTCTATTTACATGTATTTATGCCTTGATAAATACTTATGTCAGACACAGAATCAAATTAATGTTTACTATAATTGCTCCCTCTTATAGGGCCCAAATGCTCTATGATATGAGAGAAGTCCTGTGGAGAAGGACTCGGGGGTGCTGGTCAATGAGAAACTGAACATGAGCCGGCTTCAGTGTGCGCTCACAGCCCAGAAAGCCAACCGTATCCTGGGCTGCATCAAAAGGAGCGTGACCAGCAGGTCAAAGGAGGTGATCCTGCCCCTCTACTCTGCTCTTGTGAGACCTCACCTGGAGTATTGTGTGCAGTTCTGGTGTCCTCAGCATAAATAGGACATGGAACTGTAGGACATCCTGTAGGACACGGGCCTATAAGGATGCTGGCGAGGGACTCTTCATCAGGGACTGTAGTGATAGGATGAGGGGTAATGAGTTCAAACTTTAACAGGGGAGATTTAGGTTAGACATAAGGAAAAAGTTCTTGACTGTGAGAGTGGTGAGGCACTGGAACAGGTTGCCCAAGGAAGTTGTGGATGCTCCATCCTTGGCAGTGTTCAAGGCCAGGTTGGACAGGGCCTTGAGAAACCTGGTCTAGTGGAAGGTGTCCCTGCCCATGGCAGGGGGTTGGAACTGCATGATCTTAAGGTCCTTTCCAACCCAAACTATTCTGTGATTCTATGATTTCTCCCTCGATCCATGCTGAGGAGAGGAATCTTTTAGTCAGATACTTCTTCATGTTCCTTTAGCAACCCCTCATTTTGTCCCACACACAGGACTCGATTTGGTTGCCAAACACAGGTGTCTAATCCCACCTCTAGTAACCTGGAGCACGCAAGTCATCCACCCAAGGACGGCATAGGTCCAGCACTCCCAGGCCTCTCAGGAGCGATGGCCATTTTCCAGGAGGGATTCCATCTGGCCTGTATGATGACTGGGTGCCAATGTTTGGACAAGTGAATTGTCCCTCAGGCTTCCTTCTTAACATGTCTCAGAAATTTCCAGTTTCTCTTGTAGCTAAGACACTGCTGAATTCTTTTGAAATGTGTTGCAATTTAATACCTGTTATTTTCTAAGGAATTTACTTTCAATGGCATTTATCCTCTAGATTTAGACTAAGACCTTGTAATTGATGTTTTCTGCTGTCTGCACACCTTTGAAGGCCTAGAGTGAGCCAATAGGAAACACAAGCCACAGGGACCAAAGTGGGTACACAACCACAACCACACCAGCAGATACAGACAGACCTCAACTCATACTGGCAGTATCATTAACTTTTTAACTGGAAACACTAAGGAGTTGAATGAGTTGACTAAGTAGAGCCAGTCTGGATCTGGAAACAGTAGCATCACGTTTGGTTGAAGATATTTCTGAGCTAAGACACCCTACTGCAAACCACTCCACAGACTTGGCCTGGTGTCCACAAGACAAACTTCCAGGCTTTTTTGCATCTCTTTTTTTGAGATATAACTTTTTATTTTTTCCTGTATTTTCTCCTAAGTAAGGATGGAACCAGTTACAGTGGAAGGCCTTTGGGTTGCCTGTTTCAGCAACCAAGTCTTGTTGGTGAATGCAGTTCTTCATTTTCAACTAGAAACATTCCACCTGGAAGGCATGAAAACCAAAATTCTTCCTGAACCTTTTTTCTTTCTGAGAAAATGAGTTTAATTGTTATGATACTGGTTCTCCTATCTTTCTTTCAGAGCTGAAAACCTTCTTGTGTCAGTTTATTATGCTGTGTTGCCAGCATAATCAAGATTTTATAGCAATGCCTTGTCTGTACTCAACTGCTTTTTGTCTCAGTGAAGTCAGCAAGAACTCAGACCAGAATTGGTAAGTAACTGACATTGATTTCTACTCTTGCTGAAATCTAAATTGGACATGACTTCTATTTCTTTACATAAAATCTTATATAAACCCTTAATGAGGTACCTCGTTACAATGGCATACCATAACGCCCAAGATATTCCCAAATGTATTGGGATGGTGGTTGCCTAAATGCTGCCTTTACACCTATAAGCTGAACGAGGTACATCTTCTGATTTTTTTTTCCCATTTAACACTGTTCCAGTGTGTCAATTTTTTCTTAATGCAAAGAATACCCAGCCTTTTAGGTGAAAAGAAAATCTAAAGACAGTAGCTAGTAAGGTTGTTACAAAGCTTTTTACTAAATTCAGTGGAAAGTTGGCTAAACTGGTTTTATATTTATTTCCCCCTGATTCATTTGGCTTGCCTGCTTGAGTGGAGAACGTGTGTGTGTGTGTTCTTCTGGCTGAGATACAGAAATTAAAATTATCCTGTGGTTTACTGTTTCCAGAATGAAAATTAACCCACAGGCAGTAGCTTGAGGAACTGTGGTTGAAGTACCGATCTTCCTTTTTGAAATAGAGTCTGTGCTTCCCTTATTTGTCAGCAGTTGTTTCCTTTATTCTGCTTTGGATAATATTGCAGAAGGCTTGTCCACCTCTGAACAGAGTATAGCACACACTCAGATGCCATAGTCACTTTGGTCACCTTTGTCATTGTGTTTACAACTTCCTTTTATTTCAGAGAACAGAGGCTTAATGATATTTCCTCATCACAACCATCAGGACCTTTAAGTGTTCCCCCATAAGTTAATCCTCACCTGCACCTTTCTAGCTTGTGGTTTGATTTGTTTTGTTTTGGGTTTGTTTTTTTTTTTGGCATCTTTCACTCCTATTGTGCTGTGAAATGTGACATGGTCTAGTACAGTGTTTCATTTTCAGTTGGCACACTTACAGTGTGTTTTACCTATAGCATCTCTGTGGTTGTTTTTTGTGAGGTTTTGTTTCTTTGTTTGTGTGTATTTGTTTGGTTTTGCATTGTTAGGGGTTTTTTATTTGGTTATTTGTTGGGTTGGTTTTTTTCTTTCACTATTTCCAAGGCCTCATCTTGGAATGAAGCTCACAAGGCTGCTGATCTGAAAGACCAAAGACCATTTCACTTTTCTCTCCTTTACAATTGACCACAACTTCTTTGGTGACATTTCCCATATATTTATTCTTCTCTCTTCTTGTTAGTGTTTTTTTTTTTTATTTAATGTAGACTTTTAACTGTTTCTTTATCTAGAAGGGGCATTGCTTCCTTTTATCTGTTCTCCTTTTGTACTGTTCTGATTTATCTAGACTGAAGTTATACTTGCTGGGAAATCAAGAATTGTTATCGAAGGTTCAAAGCTATTAGTATCAGCTGAAAGGGATCTCTCAACTTGCCATCTTTTTCTGAAAGAAGTAACAGAATAAAAAAAATTAATTATTTGTTCATACAATTAAAAAAAGTCTGTCATAGCACAGAAAGTAGAACCCATGCCATCTGGCTAAAGTATCATAACTGCACATTTATCTTTTCTTCAGTCTCTCTTTCTAGTTGCTGCAATTACAGAAGAAAAATGTCCAAGTCATAAATCATTTCACTCTTTTAAATGGTAATGTTTGAAATATTTAAGCCTTTTAAAATGTTTTTAATAGCTTTATAGTGTAGTTCCTCAAAGCTGTGCCACAGTCACTGCTCTAAAATACATCATTTTATGCTTTCTACTAGGTGTTTCCAGCTACTAATTAAAAAAGAAAACATAAAGTATGTTGACAGACAGCAGTGGCCCTGGGCTCAAAGACATAAAAACAATAGTAACATGATTGCTATAGAAATGGAAGTAGTCATTAACTAGTCACAGGGAAAGACAGATAAGACGAGCACTAGAATCAAAGAACAAAAGAGAAACTAATGCTGTAGAAGCAGGAGAGATTTGAAAAATAGTCACACAAAAATCAACTGTTTGGTGATTTGATGGTTAATAGCAGGCAGATGAACCAAATATTTGTCAGTATAATTTTTTAAGAAGAAATATGGAAAATATACATTCAAATCACTCTTCTGCTCAGACAACTAGAAGTTGCTAAAAACAACTAATCAAGAAGTTGTATTTTCCTACTCCAAAACACAGAATTTCATTTAGCCCACAGCAGTCAACAATGCACCCCTGAATGCTGTGAGTGCACCTTGCAGAACATGTATTACCAGCAAAGGACAAGAGAAGATTTAAAAATATTACCAAAATGTATACAAACATGGTTTATTTAAATATCTGCTTACCTGTAATAATTTATCTTTTATATATATATATTAAGAAAAAGGTCAAGAACAAAAGCTATTTACCCCTTTCCAGTAAAAAAGACTGGAGACACCCAAAGACTCATGTTGCTGTAGAATCATCTTTCCTAACCTAGCCTGGCCTTCTTATTCTACATGATTTTATTTAACTGTCCAGAATTACAGTCTTTCTTGAAAGACAAAACACAACTCCTGTGCTTTGTAACTAAAACAATTTATGTCAAATCCAGATTTCAGTACAGAAACTCATAACAAACAACTATGAACTCACTCACCCCTCCTGCTCTGCTGGCAGCATATCTCAACTGAAAGGCACATATCATTGGCTCTTATTACCTGACTGACTGATGTTTGTATTAGCTTCTTGTTTTTATTTTTTTCTTTCTTGATCCAAATTATCTCCCACTATTGTAATAAATCAAAAGTTAGTTAAAGTAATGGATCACCAGTGGATTTTCCTCTGGGTTCACAGACTTCAGTGGAGGAGCTGGGAGAATCTCCACAGAGCACAAAAAATGGCTATATAGAGAAGAAATCAGTCATTACATGACAGGTTTCTGTATCCTTGCAGCATCTTTGCAATGGCCAAGATGTTCTATATCAAATGCTTATTCAGGAAAGAAACAAGTACAGTAAAACTTGATGTCAATTGTAAGTAATGTTAGAGAATGGATCCAAACCCACCTTCTCAGGGAGGTCAATGTCATTATTAAGCTTCATATGCTTCAAACATCAAGAAGACAGGAATCAGGTGGGATTCAAATTACCATGGGGTGCCTCTTGCACAAGAGAGAAAACATCACTAACACAGTGATAACGGTGAGTATCATAATCATACTTGGACCATGAAAAAAAAAGGTGAGATCCCAAACCCAAACCTCAGTCTGAACACTGTGAGGATGCAGAGAAAAGTGTCACTTTGCTACACAGCGTTAATGTGGGAAGGAAATGGATATGTGCACTGCAGCCAGAATTTCCACCAGTGAAGTAGCGTTGTTGGACACTCCTAATTGGAAGTGCCCAACTAGAATTCTATTAGGTGGATCTGATTTTCAGAAAGCTACAGGGTCTGAAATCCAAGATTTCTGGAGACCTTCATGTAAGCTGCCCACAAAATTAGGCAACAAAATAATCTCTGACAATCAGTAAATGGAGTAGTTACTTCATCACTCCTTCAGGAGCAGTGTCGGGAAGCCAGAGATGACGGTAATGTCAGGACAGAAGACTGCAATAGTGGGAAAGACTGTAAACCACAGAGGCACTGGTGGAGAGAGCTAATGAGGAAGAAACTTGAGGAGAAGTGTAAAAACTCCTCTAACCCAGCCCATGCAGTAACTGCAGAATTGCCCTTCCCATTCATGGTACTAAAAGCAGTACATTCTTGATCTTAGACTTTCAGACCATTAAGAGAATAAATCAAAACAAAATAATATAAGAATTAACATAAGAATGAAAACGGAACACACACTTTATCAAGGGATCTTAGAGGGTTTTGTTTTCCTAGTGAACTGTTGGGTACATTGTATGTTGGCTCACCACACTTAGCCACCAACCCCACATTTGCCAGCCTTGTCTGGTGTCAGTATGAGATATGCTCCAGGCCACTGAGTGCAGAAGCTCCTTGTACCAAGCTCCATCTGCAGTTATCCCTCAGGACAGGCAAGATGTGATCTTCTCCCCTGTAATATGGCTACAAAAGCACAATACTTCTCTAACCCTCCTGAAACCTTTTTTCATTTTGATATTTTTTTCTTCTCTACTGATGATCTAAAAGGAGAGCAGAAACATTTCCATTACATGCAAAAGGATGTTTGTGAAACAAAATTGGGGAAATGTTTTTAAAGAGATGCAGTATCTCCTGACCATTTTTGCTGTCAGATTTACTGTATTATTTACTATACTGTAAGACTTTACTCTCTAGTCCCCTTTGCTCTAGATAATGTAACTTACTGTTCAAAGTCTATCTGCCTATGACGATTCTGACTTTCTGTATGCTCTGCAATATATATAAAATTGTGTGGAATTTCTGTGAACAATTTGGGAACCCTTTAGCAAATCTTTCTTTGCATTGAAATCCATCCATCAAAAGCCTTCCAGAGCAGCAGTGCAATAGGTATCAGTATACTGTTATTTGGGACACAAGTTTACCATTGAAAAGTTTTGTTAGGTTATTTTGTTTGTTTGTTTTTAATTCTGAATAAAAAGTAAAGCACAATCTACTTTGTAGTCTGATTGAGAGATTAATATAGAGGGTTTTTTTTCTGCCTGTGCACTCTGTAGATCTTGTGACAAAGTGTTATAAGAGTGACACAGGTTAAAAAGTTCATACTGAGGTTCTTGTCTTAGCATGAAAACACATTTCCTTAATTCTAAAGGTGCTAAGAATTGACATTGTTAAATGAAGTTAATGGAAGGTACAAATGTTCTGCCTCCTTTGGAATAACAGGACACAGTTACCCGCTTGGTGGTCTGGTTTTAGATATCTATGGTCGAAGCAATTTTAAACAGTGTATCTTGCAGGGTCAGAACGTAAAGAAGGTAAGCCAAAAGGAAGTGGTGGCTGAAGTAAGAGGTAGGATATAGCCTCAGAATAAAAAGGATCAGCACAGCATATTTTTAGATGCTTGGGAATGGGGCCCAAAAAGAATAAGACTGTGCAATCAAGGACACTGCTTCCCCTTCCAATCACACACACACTCTCTATATTGTATCTAATCACTCACAGTTATGGAGTCATTTCCTTAGGAGTTCTAAGGGAATCACGTTTGGATTCCAAAATGTATAAGCAATGCATTAATTTGATACTATAGAAACTTGCATCGGAAGTCCTTGACCAAAATATTCAGCACTACAAGTAAGTATCGTTCTTCCAGTCCCTTCTCCACCTGGTACATTTTTCAAGGATGCCTACTAGCTCAGAAAATACAGGGAGTAGATATTATATTGGCCCTAAAGTGATAATGAATCCTTGCAAGACTTCATTGTGACATTAAGGCATATATTTCAAAACAAATAAAAGGAATCTTGACTAATTTTATTGTTTCTGAGAAAAGGCCTGTAGAAGGAAGAGTGGGTGGCTGAATAAGATCCTAAAAACATCCAGCATTTATGACATAAAGGCAAATGCATTGACACATACACGAAGGGAAAACTCAGTGTGTTATCAATGAGTCACACATTGAGAAGCACATCTGTTGACACAGAATGCATATCAAAGTAATATAGTACAATGCCAAGCAAGCCCTTACAGAAGCAGCAGAATGTAAAAGGCTCTAAAATCATTATACATAAAGAGTAACAAAGGTAACATCCAACCAATCTGACACGCATGCTGTCATTAGGACCAACTGAAAAAAAACCCACAGTAAAACCATTTAAAAGCAATCACTTGTATCACTTGTAATAACCAGATAGGTTTGTATTTTATATTAGCATAAATATATGAAAATCCACCTTGTTTGAAAAAAAATCAGTGTAGTTTTGAATGGCTGCCCTCTGAATGACTGATAATGCCAACTAGATATATGTTACAACAATACAGGCACTGCAGTAATATATATATGTATGGAGGAACGATGACGCTATTTCACTTTTAAAAGTCACTGTACCCTAGGGCACAATTAACAGGCAATAAATTCCTACATGCTACTGAAATTTAGAGATCAGTGTTTGCCAGTCAAAGCATGGAAAAACATTTACACCTAATAAAACAAGACTAATTAGCTGTTCAAATAATAAGAAATGTCAGTCAGGGGCCACAAAAGACTATGAACAATAACTAAACCCACCACCAAAAAATTAATATGTGTGTTTAAAGACAGGTCACATATTAAGAACCTAAAAGAGCCTTAAATGTTTCCCAAATCATGTGGATGAGAAGGAACTTTACTTAAGTGATGAAAACAATAGTGGTAGAAATTTACTGGAGTACAGTAGGGCATGTGTCACTCCATGACACCTCATCACAGGTTGGTTTAAGAAAATCTTTTACATTTTGAACAGGAATTCAGTGAGAGTTTGGAGCATAGTACAACTTACTAGGAAATGTGCACGAGTCCATGGGACCTGATGAAATCCATCTGTGGGTCCTGAAGGAGCTGGCGAATGAAGTTGCTAAGCCACTGTTCATCATATTTGAAAAATCATGGCATGGAAAGGATGCATCTCCTTATGTTCCAAGTCATCTGTCTTAGTGTAAAACAAACTCTGCCACAAGAGTATCATTGACAGCAAAGACAGGAGGTTTAGCTCCAGGGTAAACATCTATCATGTAGACATCTGCCTTTGGTTAGAAGAATCTCTCCCAGAAAGCTATGACACAAAACTGCTTCCTCATGCCAGAAGCATTCAGGTGTCGTGTTAATCAGAATGGAATAAGTAGGGTGTTTCTTTTATTTAGTCTCTCAACAATTGCCCTTGGCTAGGCTTTTTATTTTTTGGCACTGTTGCCAGTAATACATTGACCAAAGCACGTAGTAATCTATGTGATAAAAAAAATAGATTATTACAACCATAAAGATTCCCCAGTGACTTCCAAGAAATAAAACTTCTGGATGAGAAACAAATGCTTCAAATTAAATTTGGGTTAAATATGAATGATGGTTGAGAAAAATATCTTTGGAACTGTCCTATGACAAGTACATTGACTACTTAGACACACAGAGATCTTTGCTAGTTCTTTTAAGCAGCACAAACCCATTGTACTCTTCAATGTCCACTGCATTCTTTGAAGGCCAAAATCATGACAAATATGAGACACGACTTCTTCCATGTTTAGTAGATACTACATCCTGTGTTGACAACTGGTGGTCTGACTGCCTGTGCTTTCCACGCATCCTGACACAAGTATTACTTCTCCAGGTGTGAGGCAGTAGGTAAAGCAATATATAAGAAGTAAAAGTGAATTTCTGTGACAAGCCTGAGTTCAGTAAAAGAAAAAAAAGTCCATCTTAGAGGGGAACACTTCTCCCAACTACTTCATCATTGACATAAGGGTAAGGATCACCAGTCCAGCCTGTTCAGATAGCTTTGTACAGCCTTCCTACCCTCCAGCAGATCAACACTCCCACCCATGGCGTACACATTCTACCACAGTATTACTTACACTCTTATAAGTAGAAGTCTATATCCCCAAGGGCATCTTAGTATATGTCCAGGGCATTTAAAACTCACATCACTCAGCTATGACACAAAAAGATTAAAGGCTGCAGGACTGGTCTGCAAACTTAATCTCTTGACTTTTCTTGGACAGTAAACTTGTTACAGTAAAAATTATCATTTCATTCCCCCTATGTACACCACCTAGCAGAATGTGACCTTTGTCCAATATTGAGATGCCTGCATATTTTACACTAACAGAAATAACTAATATCAATGAGAAAAAAAAAATTATTATTTTTTTTTTTAATGTGACAGAGAAAACCTGCATGGGAAGTAAATGACTTCTGGTTTACAGAAACCATCAAAATCTATGCATTCAAGCATAAGTAAAATCCAGGAGACAAAATGATCAAAATGCATTGTCATTCATTGCTGGCTGGCAGTTCTTAATGACCAGATGTAATCTAAAATGCTTAAACCCCATACTTTAGTTTTACCCCAATTGGATCTCTAGAAAATCGTAATTTAGATTCAAGCAGATAACAAGAGGAAATATACCATTCTAGCTTTTCATCAGATTCTGGGCTGCTACAAGGTCTTAGGTGATCCCAGTGAACCAGTGTGGGTATGAAGTGTGTGGGCTTCCTTACTCCACTGCCTGATTTCTTCCTCCCTAAGGATAATGCAGTGAATTGGACTGAGAGGGCAGGGGAGCATCCAGCCCTGAAGGACAGATATTCATGCTGCTCCAGCCAGCAGCCTGTCAGCATTTCCACTCTTTCACACGCGTCCCAGCTTCAGACAGGGATTACATCATTTTTACTACTTTTCTCACATTAAAAAAAAAAAAAAATAAAAATAGTCAAAACAAAAACAGCAACCATGTGTGCTCAGGGATGTGAGCAGAGAAATAAGCATAAACAAATCTGCTGTCTTGCATATCCTACCAGCAGTTTGTCTCAGTGTGATCCTTCAAAACAACGGGGTGCCTAGCCTCAGCTTTTATCAAATAATAACATCTATAGGGCACCCCACATTCCTTACCAGTAGAACACAAAGAATCAACAGGGAACTAATACGCAATCCTTTATTTTTGAAATGTTAAGATCCAGCTTACTCAAAAAATATTATGGTGAATTTTGTTTTGTTTTATAGCATGGGAAAGGATGAATGAGAAGTGACACAAACATGAAAAATTACTTATGAAAAATTATGGTTTGTATTACAGTCATGATTATGAAAACAACTCTGTGTAAGGACAAATACCCTCCAAAATCACAGTTCTTCATCTGCACGGACACATGAAGTTTGCTGTAAAGTCTGTTTTAAGCGAATGTCATTTATTCAGGTATAGAAAAAGGGAAGACAGGCTCTAGTATGTCTAGACAGATGTGTTCAGGGATGTTGTCCCTAGACAGCAGAGGATATATGGCTTTTAAAGAGGACAAAGTTTGGCTTTGCTATAAAAGAACAAGCCACTTCCTGGAGAGGAAGATGCACTGATTTTTTAAGAAAATGCAGACACATTGTCAGCTCCAAGGAACAGCGATCTAGAAAGGAAGGAAGAGGTTGCAGTGTGAGGTCTAAACATTACTTGCCTATAAACTTTGTAATTAAGGTTCCATAGCCTGTTATAAACGAGTCCTTGTACAATTTTCACCTAGACGACAAGAAGCAAATTCTTTATTTTATGTCTTTATTGTTTTCCTCTTCTGCTTCTCTCTTGCATGAAAAGAAAACGAAAACAAACCAAAACCTTGTAAAGTATACCTGCAGTATGGATTTCACTGTTAGTAAGGATAAAAGTCAAGGCAGAATATGCATTACAGGAGGAGGCTCTGAGTCAGGAAAAGAAAATGAAAGTAAGAGACTATAGAGATAACCTGATAATGCAGTGAAATTTCCCAGTGAGGTGCCATGACTCCATGCTTAGACAACAATTCCCTGGACTCAAAACTTCAAGGAAAAGCTGGCACTGTTACCTTCATGGAATTTGTATAGAAAATAAGAAATGTTTTCCAAAATCTGAATAACTTATTTTGCAAAGTCAGCAAGTTACATTTTGCTACAGGAAAATTCAGAAAAAGCAAGAAAAATATGTGAGAGGAAAACAAGGGAAAACTGGTTATTTTTTATCTTTTTTGGCTTTCATTTCACTATGTAAACATGTAACTTCCTTCCTTTGCTATAAGACAGCTATATTCTCAAATATTTTATTGTGCATAAGCACATATATAGGTTCAAGGAGTTATTTTCCATGATTCCTGTTGTGGTTTTTAACTTCTCAATAAATTCATTGAGTCGAGCTGCTTTCTCTGTCATTTTCCAAAAGATGGAATTATTTTAGCAATATTATGAATACTTATGAGTATTATCATAACTTGGTAGTTCGTGGTTTTAAAACACTAGGAAAGGAAGTGGGGGGTAGGACAGATGTAAAATCCTTTGAACAGAGAAATAATCCTAAAATCTACTCTTCTCTTTCATGCTGCCTAAAACAGTCACCTCTTATTATGTTCAAACATGCCAGACAGTGGTTAATAATAGATAAGTGTATCTAGAATGAAGGCCAAACACATCATTTCATGCTCCTTATCTCTGTAATCTTCATTCAGAGGAATTCTCTTCTTCTTCTGAAATCTGGGGTAACTTTTCTGGAAACCACAGCGATAGCAAACTCAGTAAGTTATCAGTCCTTAAAACATGTGTGAGTTGTGGCTGGAAGGAGAGCAGATGAAGATATCAACTAACAGCAGATATTTTCCATAATATCTGTCATTTGACTAAAGAAACTATGAGCTCATAGCACATTGGGTACAAAACAAAGGATGAACAACTTCACAGGGTTTAAGGAAAACTGTCAGAAAAAGCATGGGGAAATGTGGCACTGAAACAGAATAGTAGGTTAATGCATTTGCCTCTCACTATCAGACTAGTAAGAAGCTGGCTGAGATCACTAAGGAATGAATTCATAGTCTCCACTTAGTAGAGATATGTTCCAGGAACATATCTCAAAGAGTGTAATTTTTAGCCTGTCTTTGAATCACCCAGGAAAGGTGGAGAAGCACATGTTTTAGGCTGGATCTGAGGGCTGCTTCAAATAATAAACAAAACAGGGAAGGAATAGCTAAATATGGGTAGTGTAGAATGCTAAAGTACACGTTATAATATTTTATTTATTTAAAGAATGGAAAATGCTGTTCTACAGAGCTTTGGAAACACACTGGATGTATTTTGGTTTAAGAATTTTGTGACCAACACTGGTACTGCATAGTTATTGCCTCTGTATGGTAGCTGCATGTGAGGTGCTTTAGTCTTGTGTTCATAAAAGCAGGTTTGAAATAAAAAAGAATATAAGCATATTCAGAAATATCACCCATTCTGAGGGAGAGAATAGTTGAAACATCTTACCACCCAATCCCAATGCTATTTCTCAACACACAATGAAAACTAAGCTGTTTCTCTTGAGCGCAGAGCAGATCCACTTATCACTTCCTGACTATAAAAAGAAACTTCTGGAATCCCTAAGCCAAATCTTGTGCACCGAGAAGCTACAGTACAGCACACCCTTTAGAGCATGATCCTTATTTACACTCTTTAGACAGAAAAATCCCAGTGGAGAAGGCTTCAGGCACTCTTCCTTCCTCTATTTTTTCAAAGGACTTTTTCATCATTTCAGGATGGTCAGAATGCTATTCTCAAACAGAAGCCAAAAAGGTATGGCTTTTACTACAGTCAGATTTAGTAGGAATCTAGAGGGATAATCAAATTTGGAAAAAATAATTATCATAATTTTAATGTAGATATTCATGAAATCTCATGCAG